>NW_006921594.1:11413210-11470340 GCF_000298275.1 Orycteropus afer afer | reverse complement strand
CACTAGCCACTCCTCGGAAGGAAGATGGGGCAATCTACTTCTGTAGTGATACTGCCTTGGAAACCCAAGGAGGGGTCGCTATGAGTCAGGTCCAACTTGATGGCACATAACAACAACAACAATAGGCACTTACTATATGCCAGACAACATGCTAAGTGGCTTGCCTTGAGTAATTCTCATAAGAATTCTTTGAAAAAGAGACTATTATCCTTTTTCTTCATGAAGAACGCGAAGCTTGGAGAAACTAAATAATCTATGGCCATACAGCTAGTAAACACATTTGAAACAAGGTTGCTTGATTTCTGAATCTATGCTCAAGACACCCAGGGTTCTCCACCCTCTCCCTCCTCTTTGACTTTGTAATTTATTCAGCAAACACATATTTTACACCTGTATCAGGCCTGGAGAATACAAACATAAAGAGAAGGCTGTCCCTGCCCTCAGGAATCCCCTAGTAAGGCAACAGCAAATGAGCCAAGAAGAGGTGGAAACACGAAGGACACAGAAGCCTTCCTCTGGGGAGGGCAAGGAAGGCTTCAGGGAGGAGGCGGTGTTTGGGTGGGCGTTGAAGAGGACTAGGAGCTTGGCAGGTGTACCAAGAGGGAAACACCTTTGGGCTTTGGCTGACGAGGCTCAGGGTGCCTCCTTCCTCATCTTGCAGGCCTGAGCCTGGGATGCCTACTTCTCGTGTTCTCTCCTCTGGCTCTGCTCTGGGTTTCCCTGTCTCTTCATCTTGATTGTTCACTGTGGATCAGTTCATTGTTCTTTCTGAGTCCCACTTTCTCTGTCATTTTTCTACATCTATGTGACCACAAGCTGGTGGTCCATGGACCAAAGCTTGCCCTCTGTGCCCTGTACAGAGCTCTCCCCTTCCCACCCCTTTACAGTGCTTTTTAAAAGCACTATTAGGTTAGCTGTCAATGTTTAAAAATGGGGGTACTTTACATAAAAATCCAAATGTCTGACATTTCTTGAAAAGTGGGAAGATCTAGGGACACTGGGCCCACCTTCCTGTAGGGCAACAGTCCTTAGAAGGATCTGGGTGTGCTTGTTCTACCTGCCAGTCGGAATTGGCCACCTGACCCACCCCCCACTGCGGGCCCTGTAGGTGCATTCAGGGTGGAGTTCATCTCCCTCTGAGCAGTCCAGCTGGGCTGTATCTTCTTCCTTGTGTGACTTACAGGCAATTACCATATAGTCCTGGGATATTTGGCTATTGATAATAAATGGCCTTATATTTACACTTGTGTTATTCATAAAACTCTAAGCAGCTTCAACTTTTCTTAATGCAGGACCTTTTTCTGAGGTAGAGAGTATTTTGCTATATGGAGTCCCTGGGTGGTACAAACAGTTGAGTGCTTGGATGGTACCTGAAAGATTGCTGATATAAACCCACCCAGAGGTAACTTGGAAGAAATGCCTGGCTATTTTCTTCCCAACGGTCACAGCCATTGAAAACCCTCTGCAGCACTGATCTACTTTGAAACACATGGGTCACCAAGAATTGAAATCGACTTGATGGTAATTCTGTTTTTTGGGGGTATATAATCACAGTATTTTGGTTTTTTGCTGGATTGCTCCTGTGAGGATGTAAACTATACCCAATAATTCATTCTGGTTTTGCCCAGAGCATGTCAGCAAGCTTTCTGTAAAGAGCCAGGTAGTAAACATGTTACACCTGGGGTCCATAGTATGTCTGTTGAAACCACTCACCTCTGCCTTTGTAGAGGTAAAGCAGCTACAGACAATATGTAAATAAATGGGTGTGAATGTGTTCCAATGAAATTTGGTTTGCAAAAATGGGTGGTGTGTTGGATTTGGCTTATGGGCTGTGATTTACTAACTCCTGCCCCATGCCAACCATTCTAATCTCAAGAAATGTTTGATGAGGAAGAGGGGAAAATATGCCATAAAATGTGATTAAAATGAATTTCGAATGAATTATTATACTTGTTATAAGACTTCATATTCATGTACAGGCTTCTGAACAATGGAAGAATTAGGGAAAGTATAGTAAGTTTTCTGAGTGCATGGTTGAAAAAATACATTGTGTTAAAAATTGCTTCCAATTTCATTGTCCTTCAGCAATGCTGGGCTTGGGGTCCTCCATCAACTTTTTAATGATTCCCTTTTTGTTGTAATCAACGGCTTCTGGAAAAATCACATGAAATCTTAACTAAGTAAGAAAGAGACAGACAAGCAAGATAACCAGCCTGGTTACTGAGTGACTGTCAGTTCCCTGAAGTCACAATAGGTGCATTTCTAAATGGAACCCTGAGGATGTTGAATTTCAGCAGCAGTGCAGGGAAATCAGGGGCTGACCATCTCCTGTTGTCAGGTGCTGTCGACTGGCTCAGAGTCATAGCAACCCCAGGTACAACAGACTGAAACTCTGGACCACCCTCACCATCTGTCTATTCACCTGTCTACGATCAGAGCACAAAACTTACCGAACAGAGTCATGATAATCCTTGACTCTTAAGAATTCCCCAGATGAGAAAACAGGATGTTTCAAAATCCTTTCTATTTCAGATATGTTCTCTCTGAGGCCTTTGAAGTTGGCCTCACAGATGGGCAGGGTCCCTCTTTTATCTTCCATGTTAACAGCCAGCCTCATTAACCCTTGCACTGTTTTCGAGAGGGAAGAAATGGTACGGTCCCATTGATCAAAGCATGAGTGACACCGAAGACAAGCAGGGAATTCCTGGCTGTGACCCCTGATGCAGTGATCGCATCGCTGGCCACCAACGCCCTCCCGGCAGTGGCACATGCCTGTGTCCTCATCACAGGCTGGTGTCTGGGTACCTTCCCTGTTGCAGTCACATGCTAAAAAGGAAGAGAGGGAGAGCAGAGAATGTCACCTGGTCTTTTTGCTTATGATTAACTTAAGAACAAAGTCCACTTCTCCCTTCTAAGAATCCCTCCAACTCACATTTCTAGGGTGAATGTGTTAAACCAGGATGCTTGCAGGGATCTGTGCAATGGCTGAGAGTCCAACATTCCTTCCTTCATTTTACTAACCAGCCAGTCCACGGCTTATGTATGGAAAATGTTGTTATATGCCGTCAAGTCGGATCTGACTCATAGTGACCCCTCCTTGGGTTTCCAAGGCGGTATCACTATGGAAGTAGATTGCCCAACCTTCCTTCTGAGGAGTGGCTTGTGGGTTTGAACCACCAGCCTTCTGGTTAGCAGTCAAGTGCCTTAGGCACTATGGAAAATAGTAGCTGCCATTTTTATTGTGTGTGTGTATGTGTGCACGCACATGTGGGTTCTCCATCTATTCGAGGGAGGAATGCGGCGGCCCTAAATGGTGGACAGTATGTTAATGACTCTGCTGCGTCTGTCTCATGGGGTGATATAGGCATGTCACAGACTAAGAATTCCTGTGGCCACATTTAGTACAATCCAGCTTGGGTTTGGTGAGTCATATTGTCTTCCATGTTTTGAGGAGAAATATTCCATTCTCAAGTAGAGGGCAACATTCCTTTTGTTTTAATAATAATTAAAAAATAACAACTGATGCCCCATAATACTTGAATTGATAAGGTTTCTGACTGAGCCTGAGAATGAAGGATGGGTATTGGCATCATGGAAATTTCTGAATGGTTAGAGAATCATTGGCCTATGTCTTTGGACTAATTGTAAGGAACAAGTGACTTAAAAAAGCATTTTACACCTTGAATAAAAATACTGCCAATTTCGAATAGAAGGGGATTAGCACACGAGGCTCCTCAGCCTGGTACCATCAGTCTGGCACATTCAGTTGGTCCAGAGAGCTCACAGGGGCCCTATGGGGGTGGTACGATGTCACCTCAGTGGCTGGAGGCCAAGTTTCCCCCTTACTAGCTTCTCTTTCCCAGGAGCTGGAGTGGGAGTCTGTGGCCCAAGTTGACCATTTTAGTATTTCCTCTGCTGTGTCAGCAAAAAGGATGAAAGCATTTTCATGAAATAAGATTATTGAAACATTAAAGGGACACAAGGGAAGAGGCTCTCTAAGATAGATTTTCCAAGAGCCAAAATTCTTCCCTGGTTTTTCAAGAAGAAATTCCACTTAGAGAACTGAGTAGGTAGGACTCAGGGAAAAATCATTGAGAAATGTGTATCTGAATGATGTGGACATGACAGTGATGTTTTTGTTGTTGTTGTTGTTATGTGCCGTCGAGTCGGCCCCGACTCATAGCGACCCCTTCTTGGGTTTCCGAGGCAGTATCACTACGGAAGTAGGATTGCCCAACCTTCCTTCTGAGGAGTGGCTGGTGGGTTTGAACCGCCAGCCTTCTGGTTAGCAGTCAAGTGCTTTAGCCACTATGCTACCAGAGATGTTTTTTAGCCACAAAAAAAGAATCACTGGTCGGATGGAGTCTGGTGGAACCCCCAAGACTATGGCCCTACGTTACCCTTCGGGCCTAGAATTGGACTCACTATGTGGATTGGCTTTCAGCCCAACAGTAGAAAGTACTACACATAGAACACCTTCCCCAGGGCTATGCACCCATCTACTCTAGGGAGATGTGCTCCTTAGAGCAAGCAGCCATGAGCCACCAGAGGGGCAGCATTCCCATAGAGGGAAAGTTGGACAGACAGGAACACATAGTGAAAAAAGGCACAGGGAGGGGGCAATCACAGGGATTGGAGGGGAAGGGAGTTTG
This sequence comes from Orycteropus afer afer, assembly GCF_000298275.1. Lineage (NCBI taxonomy): Eukaryota > Metazoa > Chordata > Mammalia > Tubulidentata > Orycteropodidae > Orycteropus > Orycteropus afer. The sequence continues at coordinate 11,465,688 of NW_006921594.1, read as the reverse complement.
TTATGGTCAGGGATGGTAATCAGGTGTGAAATCATATGTGCATGAACTGTTGAATGTAAAACAAATATGCTCTGTAAATTTGCACCTAAAGCACAATAAAAATAAATGAATAATAAAAAGAATACATTTATGAAAGAATGGAGAGGAGAAAAATGTTACTACTATCTGTGGTTGGAGGGGTGACTACAATGAAAAGACCATCATGCCTGTCACTTTTTGGATTGACTTCCTTTGGAAGTTGATTTTAAAGGGAGAATCAAAAATCCTACCATCTAGGGCCCACCTAGACTCTCAACCTAAGCTGTTCGGTATGGTAGCCACTAACTGCATGTGGCTATCTAGATTTAAACTAATTAAAATTAAATAAATAAAAAATTCAATTCCTCAGCTATATTAGCCACATTTCAAGTGCCCAATAGCCACATAGGCTAGTGGCTACCACATTGGACAACACAGATGTAGAATATTTGTATCATCATGGAAAATTCTACTGGCTAGTATGGCTCTAAGTCCTACAACTAGTGCTAATACGTGGAAAGAAGATGCTGTAGCACAAACTCCATGAGAAGTCTTCGTCTTGATTGTTCACCTGGAATACCCGGTAGGCACTCTGAATATTTGTTACGTACATGAATAAGTGAATACACAATAGACCTGAAGGCATGAGAGCCACTGTGAGGAAATGTCACCTCTACTGTCTTCCTATGATCAATTGACCAGCCTGTATCTCAATCCTGAGCAGTCATTTTTTCTCAACTTGCTTCCAAATAGCAGAAAATTGGCTACAAGTCATGACCCCTGAGGCTTGTTCCACTGTGATGACTCTGAGAAATTTTAATATAAGCTACAAATATTAATTCAGCTAAAAGTTTTTAAAAAGGCCAAAATAATCTCATTTGCTGAACTACAAAAATATTATTTTCAAAACTTGGATCAAATTTTGTGAATTTTCTAAGTCTATATTGTTAAAAGCAACAACCAAATAAAGGAATTTAAAATTCGGTTGGTTTGAAAGATACCCTTGGTAGGGTCAGGTTGCTCATACCCAAGTGTTTTCAGAATTACCAATACTTACGAACGCATGGCCCCGGTGGATCACCATAATAAGTTTCCTTGCACTCATTGCAGTGTTTCCCGCCATAGCCTAATTTACACGGACACTGGCCTGTAAGCTGTGAGAACAGTCATGGGTGAGGAATGGACAAGCTTTATGATCTAAAGAAATAATGCATTTTAATAGGAAACATTTTTCCCTCCAGTGATTTAGAACATACAGCTGTACAAAGGCAGAGAAAGGACAATTCCCACGGCCAGCAACCACCCCCGACAATACCAAGGATCACAAGTTCATGTGTTTTGGCTTAGAGCTCTTGGATACACCACCTGCTTCCAGCTGTTCAAGGACAGGTGGCCCCAAATTGGGAAGCATATACAGATGTACATGAAAAAAAACACTTAATGGGAAACAGGCCACATTCTTTTGTACAGTTATGGGAGTTCTCCCACAAGGGAGAGAGGCCAAAGGCTTGGCCGTACCCTCATCTATTAATTTGGAAATTACTTTCCCCAAATATGGAATACAGGATATAGTTTTTACCAATTGGACTAGTTCAATTGAGTTTATGTTATTTGACAAAACAGCATTTTTTGGGGGATGGGGACTTGAGGCCTAATTGTTTAATGTCTCTTATTTAATTGTGTTTTGGGGAAAGAACTGAACCTTCCTGCACCTTCCTGACTGGGCTTCATGATCAGCTTTTCTGAAAACTGAGAAGGTTGAATAATTAACAGAAGAAAAATGTGAAGCAAATAACTATTGTTATAATTCTAAAGTATACATGACCAAACCCGCTTAAACACTAACTTCATAATTATGCTTCCAGTGAATAAGTAACTAGATGAAGCAACAGCTTGGATCTACCAAGCTTCCACCCATCTTGGGAGTTACCTCTCCACTAGCTTCTGCTAACATATAGGGAGTTATGGGAAGTTGGTTGTCCTTGATTACTGGGCAATGCTTTCTGATACCGTGACAGAATCTACCTCCTTGTAACTCATTCCTGTTGTTCAGAGTCCAGCCTTCCAGAGTTGCGCAAAACAGACTGCCCCCTTCTTCCCTCTTGCAGTCCTTTCTCCAATTAGAGATGGCCATTTCAATTTGCCTTTGCTTCTTTTTTATGGACCAACCACTCCTAATCCCTTCAGACCTTCATCATAGGATAGTATGGTTCTACCCACTTTCCTGTTGTCTTACTTTGTACAGAAATTAGTTTATCAATATATTGTCAACATTAATTGTCAGTATATTAATATATGGTACTTAGAAATGACAACAATTCTCCTAGGGCCTCCTGGCCAGTGCAGTGGACCATGGGACAATGACTCCCTTGAACTGGGTAGGGCACTCTTCCTACTCTAGCCTGAACTGGCATCACCCCATTGGCAGCCCTGTTATGGCCCTGCTGGCTCATGTAAAGCCTGTCTATGCACAACAAAAATCCTAATGTTTTCCACGTGAGTCAGTGCCAAGTTATCCCTCCCACTTTGTATTTATGCAGTAGATCTCTAAAACCCAATTGCAAAACTTCACTTTTACTCTGATAAAATTTTCATCTTCTTGCTTCCAGCCTATGTAGGTATATTTTATCAGCCTGTTGGTATATTTTTAATCATATTCTGTCTTTATTATATTACTTTACAACTTAGTAATGTCTGTAAATTTGATAAGTGTGTTTCTTCAACTCCACCTAACCTGTTGATGAAAATATTGGACAGCTTGTTTGGATCTCTCTGGAATGCACTAGGGACCTCCTGGCTGACACAGAGGGCTTTACCAATGGTTGTTTTAATAGCTGGGAATTTAAATGTCCACATGTTTCCTTTGTGCTCCAGTGAAAGTGTTTTCTGATCATGGAACAATCTTTACCAAAGGGTCGCTTATGGACCAGACAACCCAAAGTGCCCTTGTTATGACAGGCTATTTGATTAAACCATTGCTATCTAATTTTCATTTTCATGGGTTACCTCTGATTCTATGACTGAACTGTGGTCTTCGTTAATTGCTGCTAGAATCATGCTTTCCAAAAGTTCTAAGAAGCATGTCAGACAGTGACATCATGGACATTAGAAATCCCTCACAAATTAGGGAGCCATGTAATCACGTGAAAATCTACCAATTTGTTCCATGGGTGCTGGCTGCAGGTGTGGGGAGGGGAGGAGAGCATTAAAAAATGCATGGTCACTGACCATCCAGGTCTTGCTTTCTAATGTTGTTGTTGTTGTTATTATGTGCCGTCGAGTCAACCCCGACTCATAGCGACCCCTCCTTGGGTTTCCGAGGCAGTATCACTACGGAAGTAGGATTGCCCAACCTTCCTTCCGAGGAGTGGCTGGTGGGTTTGAACTGCCAACCTTCTGGTTAGCAGTCAAGTGCCTTAGGCACCATGCTACCAGAGCTCCTTGCTTTCTAATACTGCTCTTCAAAAGGTACCAAGGTTCCTTGGAGAAATGGCTGACTATTTATGTATATTTATATATACCAGATGAGTTGGGAGGATCTTGCAGTGCCAGAAAGTAAAGAAGTGCTCAAAAAAAAAAAACAAAAACAAGAAATCTATAATAATGGGGATATGTTAAAGGGGCACAGGAACCAACTTAAAATGTTCTCATTGGCCAAAGTAGAGGACTAGAGAAAACTCCACAGGCAAAGCTTAACATTGAGATTCTCATCTTTCTATGGTGCTTTCCATTCCTTGATAAATGCCAACTCTATCCCTGTGTAGGGCTGATTCTGTCTAGAACATTTTGTTATTATTGTTGTTGTTATGTGCTGTGGAGTTGGATCCAACTCATAGTGACCCCTCCTTGGGTTTCTGAGGTGGTATCACTACGGAAGTAGATTGCCCAACCTTCCTTTTGAGGAGTGGCTGGTGGGTTTGAACCACCAGCCTTCTGGTTAGCAGTCAATAAAGAAACTGTTCTTTACATATTGGGAACTATGTCTCACCAACAGTTCTTAGACTGAGCACACTAGAAAGTTTTAAGTATCTTGCCTGGTCACAGTGGCTACTTTGAGAAGTTCGGGCATCACAGTCACATAACTGACATCCTCTGCCAGGGACCAGATTCCAGTATCCGTCAGCACAGCGGTCACAGGCCAGGCCAGTGACATTTGGCAGACACGGGCAGGAGCCAGTGGCAGGATCACAGAGGCAGGGTCCTTGACCAGAGGGACACTCGGAGGGATTCACGCCAGAAGGGTGGCAGGAGCATCCTAAGATCATAAAGTGGTTAAGCAGTTGTCAGAGGTAAAAACTAATGATACTGCCAGCATTTAGCAAACTATGCAAACAGCTTTTTAGGTCTGCATATATCATGTCTCCAACTGCCTTCCAGTCAATTCTGACTAACAGTGACCCCAGGTGTCCAGAATAGAACTGTGCTCCATAGACTGTGAACTTTCAGAAGCAGGTCACCGGGCCTGTCTTACAAGGTGCCTCTGGGTGGGTTCAAACTGCCAACCTTTTGGCTGGTAATGGAGCACTGAACTGTGTGTGTGACACAGGGATTCTTAATAATTGTATAGAATTTATCAAAGAATCTAAGTATGTTGAACCCATTCAATTGTTTTTGATTTCATACAACTGAACTTACTATGTTTCAAGAGCCCACCATCAGGATCACCCCACTGCTCACCTTTTGCTTACTCACCAAAGTTCCACTTAGTTAAACAATCTGGAAAAAATGGTGGACTCAACTGACTTGGGTGAAATAAAAAATTTAAAATCTCTCTAAAAAACATGCAGTTTATCCTCTCTCTTTCTTTATCATAGACTCAAGCCCTTGTCAGTCTTCTAAATCAATGCGTCTTGTATTTTACATTCAAGTCACTTCATGAATTTGTTATGGTGCAGATCCCTGGGCCCCACTCTCAGAGATTCCCATGCAGTGGGTTGGAGGCACAACCAGGAATCTGCATGCTCCTAATTCCCATTTCCTGCCCCATTATTTGGTCACAGCTGCACTGAGGTCCACACTCTGAGAAACAATGTACCGAATCCACTAGGACAGGTGTTAAAGACAAAAGTCACAAAAGGCAAACCAGTAACACCAGTGAGCTCATTGCAGCCACATCTGAAAATGCTTAGGGTGGCTGCATTTCACGCAGTGTTTTCAGTAATGAGTCTAGTGCAGCGGCTCCATTATCCAATGGGTGCTACTTTTGCTTGCTGGGACTGGACCAACTGAAATAAGCTTGGGGGAGCTGATACCATGTCTTCCAGCTGATTTTAATCACCACATTACCTACTGGGAGCCCTGCAGACTTACTTCTGCAGGTCTGATTGAGGGCTGATCCAAAGTGACCTGGTTTGCAGAGCTGGCAGTTGGGGCCCTGAGTGTTGTGCAGACATCTCAGGCACTCCCCTGTGACCCGGCTGCAGGCCTCTGGATCAGTTACATCAATGTTGTCATTGCAGTCACATGGCCGACAAGGTGCTCCTGAAATTCTTGGATTTCCATAGAAACCAGCAGAGCATTCTCCACACTGAATACCTGTGAGAGGGTGGGGAGGAAGAAGGCGTGGGATGAGAGGAGTGTGTCTAGGGGGATGGGATGCAGGGATGAGGCTTGTAAAAGAAGAATAACTGCAGCTCCTCTGGCATGATGAGAAGCCACACATTTGGGATGAATAAGGAAACGTGTTCTCAATTAAAAGTAAATATTCATTTTTATTTATTACCTATTCAGAGAACAAAAAGATTATTCAGAGCTAAAAAGACCTTGATGAATTCCAGTCTTCCTTCAAAATCCAGATGGATTCCAGTCTTTCTTCAAAAACTGTGGAGCTGTGGGCACATGATTCCCAAGTCCTTATATGACCAAGGTCACCCTAGTGTGCTTGGGACCCAAAGCTAATCTAGTTCCTGTTGTCCCTGATGCTTCCTAACCCTTACCTGGTCCTAGAAGTACAACATGGTTAAAATGAACACCATCATGCAGCCTTGAACTCAAAAACCAAATGGCAACTTCCTGAGACATGCATGTGGAAGTGAAGATGGGTGAGTTGAGGGTCTTTTACTACTTGATGTATGGACCCTTAAGGGTGATTTCATTAAGTACTAGGTGGAGAAACCATTGCTTATATACAATACTCTTTGTCTTCCCAACCACTAGGCAACTGCGGTTGTTTGGATGCCCAGTCTGTGGCAATCTCCATATTTTGTTTTATCCCGTTTAGATATAATCTTGTAGCCAAAAACATGGTCTCAGTTCCAAAAAACTGACCAACTAAGCCAAACTAGGCATGGAGAAGGAACTGAGGAGAGAAGAATTAAATAGAGACAGGTGCAACCTTAGAAGTAACAACAACAACAGAAAGATTAGCCATATAATTTATTATCATGTAGGTAGTTGCCACTGAAGAAAATAATAATCATCTTTTCTAAGTATGATTAAAACAAGTAGAATTCATAAGATTTTTTGTTTGCATTATATAACCATGCTTATGCTAAAACTCTTCAAAACAAAATTTTTGATTGAGTGACAGGTATACATTCTATATTAAGACTTACACAGTGTCTACAAAAAGAAATAAAGAAAGAGCTGGTAATTTGCTTTCCAGGTGATTCCAGGCAACCCCATGCCTTCAGGGTAGCACTGCACTCCACAGGGTTTTCATGGCTCAGGCCTTTCCAAAGCAGATTGCCTTTCCTCTGAGGCATCTCTGGGTGGGTTCAACCTGCTGGTCTTTTGCTTAGTAGGCCAGCAGTTGACCATCTGTGCCACCCAGGGCCAAAACACAAAACACCCAGAGCCTAAAACACTGCGTCAAGACATCTCCAAAAATTAAATAAATCTTTGAAACATCAGTCAAGCTGATTGCTTAGTATTATACCCCCAAAAAGCATTTGACTGATTAAATATTTACTTTTTAATTGTTTAAGTTATAACCAGAAGGCTGGCGGTTCAAACCCACCAGCCACTACTCAGAAGGAAGGTTGGTCAATCAACTTCTGTAGTGATACTGCCTCAGAAATTGTAGGAGGGGTCCCTGTGAGTCGGGTCCAACTCAATGGCATGTAACAACAACAACAAAAATAACCTTAAATAATAAAAATTGATATGTAAATACATTAATAAAATAATACATAATAAAAAATAAAATAATAAAAAATTAATTTGATCTCATTCAGTCACTTGGTTTTCTAGAGCTATATTTAGAAACAGTTCCAGCTCAGTAGAATGAGTGGTTGACTCAGTCATTAGGTTTTGAATCATTCTAATTCTTTGCTTGGTAAAGCAGCAATCTACCAAGATGTATCTTCTAACTGTTCACTTTTTCCATATTCTGCACCACTCTTTGGTCCCAGGAAGATATATTATGAACATGTGATCATTTTTCAGCTAGCAGTGTGGGACAGACAACTCTGGTGGCGTAGTGGATAAGGCACTTGACTGCTACCCAGAAGGTCAGTGGTTCAAACCTATCAGCTGCTCCCATGGAAAGAAGACGGGGCGATCTACTTCCGTAAAGATTTACAGTCTAGGAAAATCAATGGGGGTCACTATAAGTTGGGAACAAATTGACAGCAGTGAGTTTGGTTTTTTCTGGAGTGTGGGACAGAAGGAAAGGTCACGATGCTCTATGCCACATACCTGCATAACCTTGAAGACAATTGCAGATTATATCTGAGCTCCCAGGATTCTGATAACAGGAATGGGCAAAATACTGATTACTTGAGGGAGCATCTGGACACAGGCAAGGATGGCAGGATTGTCCTGAAGAAGGATTTCCATAGTAACCATCGAGGCACCTGTCAAGGCAATTTCCTTTTTCCAAAAAGTTCCCTGGGCAAGTACACATATTAGCCAATGTGGATTTGCTATGTTGTTGGATGGTATGACTTACAAGATTCAATATTTTAGGAGATGCTTATATGTTCTGTAAAAGCATTTTTTGTTTTACAGTAAAAGTCCCAAAGTATAGCCATGGAATTCGATACAATAGCCCTGAATTTATATATCACATTTCAGAAACATGAAAAGCAAAGTTCCAGGAAAACATGTGTTATTGATTTAATCAAATATTTTCTGGTTCATAAAATGATTTTGAAGGACAATGAAATGATATTCTACTCCCCCTACCCCACACCCCCCATAGCCTTCATTTCACCCTTAAATACTATTGAGTCTCTACTTAGTGGTTTCCCAGACAATGTGATGGGAGCTGAACAAAAGAAAAAATAAAAAATTAGAGTGCATCAATTCCATACCTTTCACAGTTTGGACCAGTTGTAAAACCTCCACAATTGAAGCATGCCCCTGTTTCTGGGTCACATAGCTCAGCAAACCCATTACAGGGGCAAGGGTGGCAGTCAGGAAATCCAAAATAGCCAGCCAGGCACTGATCACAGTGGCGGCCAGCCACCTCTCCGTGGCAGGGACACTGTCCAGTTATTTGGTCACATACAGTGTTCGTCGAGCCTTGAGGGTGGCAGTGGCATGCTGGGTAAAGCAAACAGAAGCCGTGTTGGGGGTAGGGAGTGAGTGGTATGGTGGTGAAAGAGTTGCAGTTCTGATTTTCACATTCCCTAACTTGCCATAGGAGTCCCTGGGTGGTGCAATGGGCCATGCTGGGCTAGGCTGCTAACTGAAAGGCTGGAGGTTCAAATCCACCCAGAGGTCCTCAGAAGGAAGAGCTGGTGATCTCCCTCCAAAATCCAGCCACTAAAAACTCTGTGGAACCCAGGTCTTCTCTAACTTATATGGAGTTGCCATGAGTCAGGATCAACTCCATGGCAACTGGATTCTGGTTTCTAATTTATCATATCATCTCAAGCAAAGAGAAGAGACTGAGTTTGGAAAGTGCTTAGAACAGAGTATGGCATATAATGAGAACCAGATAAATGTTTGCTAAATAATAATTCATTAACTCATTCAATAAACCGCTATAGGATAGCGCCTATAGAACAGACAGCATCCGAGCTGCCAGGATTCTGATGACAGGAATGGGCAAAATTACTGATTACTTGAGGGAGCATCTAGACACAGGCAAGGACAGCAGTTCACACAGGAATCAAGGGGCTGAGATTTTTCTTTTTGTAGATGAGATAGTAAAAGATTTATCCTTCTCAGGTAAATTGTTGAATCCTTTAAGTTGCCTATTTGTTTGACAGGGTTGTACATGGAAGAAATTTAATCTTTTGTTTATAACCCTATCTATATCAAACATTTCACAGTATTTTTAAAAAAGAAAAAAAAAGGAATCAGGACCACAGAAAGTTCTGGACAGAATGGGAGAAAAATGTAGAACAAAATTTAAGATCATAAAAAAGACCAGACTTACTGGTCTGATGGAGCATGGTAGAATCCTGGGGCATTCTTCCAACCTGGAACTGAACCTACCCCTTGGGATCACCTTTCAGGCAAACAATAGACAGGTCTATAAAGTGAACAGTGACAACCTTGAGGAACAGGCTCCTCAGAACAATGAACGATGCAAGACTAAAAGGGCAGTGTTTGCTCAAAGACAAAGCTCAGAAGGCAGGAAGGGGCAGGAAAGAAGGACAAATGGAACTGGTGGACACAGGGAGGAAGTGGGAAGAGTGCTGTTACACTGAGGAAACTGCAACTGATATCATGAAACAAAATGTGTATACATTGTTGAATGGAAAACTAACTTGTCCTCTAAACTTTTTACTGAAACCACAATCAACTTAAAATACTAAGAAAAAAGAAAGTAAAAGCAAATAATGGAACCTAAGTACTACGCAGAATAGGCAAGCATGCCCAGGAAATGACCAGCAGGGTATGCCATCTTTCTTACCTCACCTGAAAGGAAAATCAACCCACCTGGAGGTTTTCATGTTCCTGAGGCAGGCTTTAGTGGGGAACAGTGTTTCCTCTAATTGTTTGACATTGTGACTGTGTACTCTGAACACAACAGCGACGAGCTTAAGTCATCAACTCTGAATGAAGTCCCAACTATATCCTTTGTAATGGGTGGCTTATTAGTTTCAAGCCTGTTTGAAACCCGCGCATCAGGGGAGGTCTTATCTGTGGTAACAATGTTGTCCTCTTCCTCTGCTTCCGAATCGCGGCCTTGTTTTCAGCTTTCCAACCATAGGGCTTACATTACAGATACTAAAGCTGGCTTTGTACATCCAGCACCCTTCATTGTGTTCCCACATTTTACTCACTCTGACTGATGGCATCCATGTGTGTCAGAGCAGCAGTGTGTGTCCTAGGATTTTTTAATGGCTGACTTTGTGCAAGTTAATCACCAAGACTTTCTTCTTCTGGGTTGACTTAAACTCTCAACCTTCTGGTTAGTAGCCAAGTGTGTTAACCATTTGCACCCCCAGGGGCTCCATAGGACCTTTGGTGGCGTAGTGCCTAAGGCATTTGACTGCTAACCAGAAAGCTGGGGGTTCAAACCCACCAGCCACTCCTCGCAAATAAGGTTGGGCAATCTACTTCCATAGTGATACTGCTTTAGAAACCCAAGGAGAGGTCACTGTGAGTCAGATCCTACTCAATGGCAGTGGGTTTGGTTTGGTTGGGGCTCCATACCCTGAACTACAATCCATTCTATATGAACTGTAATCTTCCAGAAGGGACGGCCCATGTTTTGTTCATCATGTGTACAGTTGGTGTCCACTGAAAGCATGACAAAAGTACAGTAGACAAAAATTCCAGTCCATTTTATCTACGTAGACAATCTGAATAATGTAGCCAAATTTCCATAAGCCCTCCCCTTTTAAACTGCACACATCACTTTGTCTGCCTTCTGATTCCCAGGACATGTTTCCCTCCATCTGGTTTTTGCTACGTACAGTGACAACCGTGATGACCGAGGCCGTAGCTTCCTGCTGAGCACCTGTCACAGCAGCGCCCCTCCACACCAGGTCTGCACTGACACTGGCCCCCGAGTCGGCTGCAGCTGGCCCCCACTGAGCCCTGGGGGTGACACTTGCAAGCTACAGGGATCAAAGCAAGCAGTTAGAGGTGAAGGAAGTGGGAGTGAGTGTCTCATCCTGTTAGTGGCGGTAGTTTAACTCTCTTTCATTTGGTACCTCTCTAATCCCTAAATTTCTTCATTAAATGAAGATAATAGTAGGATTGGTCTCATGGTCCCATCTTAATGTTTAAATGAAGAATAACTTTAAAGTACTTAGAACAGTGCTTGGCACTTTATTAGTTAAGTACCCAATAAACTATACATTAAAAGTGAATGCAAATCTTAAATAAATTGTCGTCTTCTTCTTATTATTATTGACATTATTATGACTTCAATTCCTGTTGTGGAACCTACTATGTTGAAGTATATTAGTGTTTTTTTTTTTTTTTTCAGTTGTGGTAAAATACATTAAACAAAACCTTTACCATTAGAACCATGTTTAAGTGTGCAATTTGGTGACATTAATTATATTCATCATGTCATACAGCCAACACCACTGTTCATTTTCAGACATTTTTCATTCCCCTAAACAAAAGCTCAGTAGCTCTTCAGGAGTAATTCCCCATCCTCCCTCTTACTAGTGCCTCGTGACCACTAATAAACTCTTGTCTCTATGCATTTGCCTATTTAGATATTTCATATATATGGTATCATACAATGATTGTCTTTTTGTGTCTGACTTATTCTATTCAGCATAATGTTTTCAAAGTTTCTCTATGTTGTTGAACATTTACCTGAGGTAGATACATTCCTTGGAGAGATCAATCATGGGAGAAAGAAGGGCTGTTTATGCACAGGGAGACAGCTTAAGGGGGCAAGGAGTGCATGGAAGGTTGGACACAGGGAAGAGGTAACTATTGGGAGGAAGTGGAAGGGGAGCTGTTGCATTGGGGTTAATTGTAGTCAATGTCATGAGACAAAGTGTATGTGAACTGCTGTATGGAAAGGGAATTTGCTCTGTAAATTTTTCACCCAAATCACACACACACACACACACACACAAGTTTCTCTATGTTGTCACATGTATCAGAACTTCATCTGTTTTTATGGCTGAATACTATTCCTTTGTATGAATATACCACAATTTGTTGATCCATTCATCTGTTAATGAACACCAAGGTGGTTTCCATCTTTTGGCTATTGTGAATAAAGCTGCAAAAAAACACTGGTGTATAAATGACTATTTGAGTTCCTGCTTTTGAGACTTCTGGGTATATACTTAGGAGCAGAACTGCTGGGTCATATGGTAATTGTATGTTTAACTTTTTGAGGAACTACCAAATTATTTTCTACAGCAGTTGCACCATTTTATATTCCCACCAGTAATATACCAGGGTTCTAATTTCTTCAGCTCCTAGCCAATACTTGCTATTTCCAATACCTACCAGCTTTTTATTTCCCCTATTCCATATCTTTCATGAGATTATGAGCACCCTCAATCCATAACCCTATAACCACACGGAAATTCATTAGCCTAAAACTCAGGAAGCTCAGGCTCTCATTTTAACTGTCACCCATAGCAGTGATTTTCAAATGGGGCAGGGGTGTGATTTTGCTCCCTATGGGACAACTGGTGGGGAGAGGTGCAGCTGGCAACAGGTGGGTAGAGGGCAGGAATGATGCTAAAAATCCTATAGTACATAAGACAACCCCCACCTCAGAATAAAGAATTGTCCAGTCAATGATATCTATAGTGTGAGAGTGAGAAACTGTGCCCTATAGCTAAGTGCCATGGGCCAGTCATAGTATCAATTCTCTCATTTATTAAATGAAGGTTTTGGGATGAAAGTCACTGTTCAGAGTTCATTCCATCCCCTAAATTCTAGGATTCCACATAAATTTTTAGGACCATTTTCCTAGTAACCAACTTTCCAATGCTACTGCTAGCTTCCTCTTTCATACACTTACTGTACCATGCATTACACTTCCAGCACATCAACAGACTGCTCCATGTGTCTAATCATTGGGTGACTGATATTTAAATTGGTGGTGTGAAGTGGACACTAAAATAAATTAAATTAATTCCCCCACATTCCAAAAAGCATTTGTTCAGACAACAGTGCTTCAGTAGCGTCTGTTAGACTGTTACTCACCCACTGCCCCATTGTGCAGCTTGGCAGACATGCTGACTATCAGTCTTTCACATGCATCAGGCAGCATCCGACGTCCCGTTTCAGAGGCAATTTCAGCACAGTTGTACAGCTGATACTCATCTAAGTCCTGCTTGCTGCAGAAATTCTCCAAAGAATTGATTTGGGGAATAAGACCAAGCTTTTGAAATAATGAGAAAAGAAGACATATGGTCATAACTGTCTGATGCTCAAGACTGTAGTAACAAAAGGAAAATAACATTTGTGATCTATGACAATAATGGTACAAAAGAGACTCATTGCAATCCTTTAAGTTGCCAAGGACTGCAGATTTTCAGTCTTTCCATTTATTTAAAAAGTCTTTAACTTAACATTTACATTTATTAACTTATGCTAAAGTAAAATTAGCCTTTATCTTTTTTTATTGTCATTATTATTGTATTTTCACTTGCTAATAAATTTGTCTTAGATTTGAAGGACTTTTATGTATGCTGCTTGGGATAAGTTAAGAAATTATGACCTCTGTGTGTCCCAAAGTATTACTATGGAACTTTAATTCCACAAAATTCTAGAAAAAGTTTTGCCTTTTTCAATTAATTATGGACAGTGTTGCTTCCTGTTGAAATATGTTGCTGTTGTTAGTTGCTGTGGAACTGATTCCAACTCTTGGCAACCACATGTATGCAGAGTAGAACAGTTTCATAGGGTGTTCAAGGCTGTTACCTTTTGGGAACAGAGAGCCAAGCCTATCTTCCAAGATCCCTCTGTGCGGGTTTAAATGGCCATCCTTTCAGTTGGTAATCAAGCAACTAACAATTTGCACCACCCAGGGGCTCCCTATCCAAACTATACCTGCCCAGATCTCCACTGTGGGCTCTGCACATTATCTAGTTGCCTGTTGTCCATCTCACAGGCACTGGAAGCCAAACATGTCTGAAACCTGTTTAACTTTTTACCTTTAGCAAATAGTGCCCTTATCCACCAAGATGCTCAGTGTAGAAAACTGAAGACAGTCATCTTTGACTCTTGTCTCTTAGTTAGCAATACTCCCTACCTACAACAGATCCCATACAATCAAATCCATCATAGGCTTCCTCAATTCTACTCCTTAAATATGTCTAGGATGCATTTGTTGTTTTTTAGTCCCCTGCCACTTCCCTGATGTAAGCTACCTAGATTACTCTAGTGGGAGCCCAAAAGATGTCCTAGCTTCCACTCTTCACTGTACCAAAACCAAACTCACTGCCATCAAGTCAGATCCGACTTAATACTTTAATACTCCTCCTTGGGTTTCCGAGGAAGTATCACTAAAGAAGTAGATTGCCCAATCTTCCTTCCGAGGAGTGGCTAGTGGGTTTGAACCACCAGCTTTCTGGTTAGCAGTCAAATGCCTTAGGCACTAAGCCACCAGAGCTCCCTATACGCTCCTCCAAATAAATGTTCTACACTATGGGAATGCTGTTGTTAGGTGCCATCAAGTCAGTTCCAACTAACAGCGACCCTATGTATGACAGAACAAAACAATGCCAGGTCCTGTGCCATCCTTACAGTTGTTGCTTTGTTTGAACCCGTTGCTGAAGCTATTGTCAATCCATCTTGTTAAGGGTCTTCCTCATCTTTACAGACCCTCAAGCCTGATGCCTTTCTCCAGGGACTGATCCCTCATGATATTATGTCCAAATGCATGAGATGAAGCCTTGCCCTTCTCACTTCTAAGGAGCCTTCTGGCTGTACTCTTTCCAAGACAGATTTGTGTGTTCTTCTGGCAGTCCATGGTATATTTAATATTTTTTGCCAACACCCTAGTTCAAAGGCTTTAATTCTTCAGTCTCTTTTATTCATTGTTCAGCTTTCACATGCATATGAGGCGATTGAAAATACCATGGCTTGGGTGAGACACACCTTAGTCTCAAAGTGACATCTTTGTTTTTTTAACACCTTAAAGAAGTCTTTGTCTGCAGAATTGCCCAGTGCAATATATCATTTGATTTTTTGACTGCTGCTTCCATGGGCATTGATTGTAGATCCAAGTAAAATGAAATCCTTAACAACTTCAATCTTTTCTCCATCTATCATGATATTGCTTATTGGTCCAGTTGTGAGATTTTTGTTTTCTTTATATTGAAGTGTAATCCATACTGCAGACTGTAGTCTTTGATCTTCAGTAAGCACTTCAAGTCATCTTCACTTTCAGCAAGCAAGGTTGTGTCCTATGCATATCACAGCTTGTTAATGAGTTTTCCTCTAACCCAATGCTCTGCTCTTCTTCATATATTTCAGCTTCTCAGATTATTTGCTCAGCATACGGATTGAATAAATATAGTGAAATTTGATGCACACATTTTCTGATTTTAAACCACACAATAGCCCCTTGTTCTGTTCAAATAAACCTCTTGGCCTATGTAAAAGTTCCTCAATAGCACAGTTAAGTGTTCTGGAATTTCCATTCTTTGCAATGTTATCCATAATTTGTTATGCTCTACACAGTCAAATGCCTTCGCATAGTCAATAGAACAGGTAAACATCTTTCTGGTATTCTCTGCTTTTAGTCAAGATCCATCTAACATCAGCAATGATATCCTTCATTCCATGTTATCTTCTGTATCTGTCTTGAATTTCTGGCAGTTTCTTGTCCATGTACTGCTGCAACCATTTCTGAATTATACTTAATAAAAATTCTTTTGATAATAATCTGTAAACATTTTATTGTATATTTAAGCAAATAATAGTAAAATTATTCTGCATTCTCTGGACACAAGCCAAGTAGGGAGGAGGTATAGAAGAAATCCAGATGGGACAGGCCTGGGGTGAGAGCAGCCACCCAGGAGTTAATTATTTACAGCTACTAGTCTGAGCTGGTTTAGAGGTGGCCATCCCTGGAATCATGCAGATGAGCCAGATGACAAAGGTCCCTCTTAGCTACAGGATTTTGTGATGCCATGGCTCACTCCTCCTAGGAACATCCAAGGATATTATGTTACCAAATGTAGTCTATTCCAAAGTTTAAAAGAAGAATGACAGTTTTATATTGTAGAATATAAAACTAAACATGTTTAGAGTCAAAAGTAGATTATGTTGTAGAACATTTTTATGGGAGCACATATTATATAATCAAGATGAGTGAAATAAAATTTAAGCTGTCTAACTATGCTTGCCAAACAAAGGCATTTTTGCAGAGGAAACATCCAGAGTTGAGCAGAGGTTTCAACTGTGTTTTTGGCGTTGCATCCTGATCTTAGACATAAATGTTAATCCAGCCTACAGAGAAGAAAGAATTTTGAAAGGACCAAGTCCTAAACGGTCAAGAACCTCCCCAAAGTTGCAAAGTTGGTGGTTTGCCATTAACCACATTAATCTGCAATAACAAAATATCCAGTGACTTTCTCCAACTAGACAACCCTGCTGAGGAGGTATAGTGGACACTGTTGGTGACCTACACAAATTTCTTTGGCAGGCTGATGTACCATCCTCCAGCTGCCATGAGTATTGGCCGCTAGACGTTGTGCCCTTCTCCACAAAATTTCTGTGTCCTTCTTAAGAAAGTTGCACTCAGCCACCTTGTCCTGGAATATATCCCTCACTTTTCAAAAGTTTGCATTATACCACTTTGCTCTTATGAAAGACCTACCCATCAGTACTTATTTTTGCTAACCAAAGAAATCCAGAGAGGATTTTTGCTTTTACAGGGGAAAAAAAAAAATGTGAAAAGCAAAACTAGAGTTCAGTATTCGCTTTGCAATGAGCTGTTAAAGAAGCAGTGCCCGCCCCTAGCAGCAAGAGTGGTGTCTCTTAGCTCCTTCCCCAGAAACTACACTGTATATACATTATTTTTATTTTACGTAAGCCTGTGTAATTGTCACATCTTTCTCACTCTTACTGTATGTCAGTGTTATTTTAGGTTTTATGTGCTATTTGGTATGATCTGATAGGTTATTTTTTGGGTCTGAGAACACTCAAAAAATTTTTCCACAAGATCATTTAGAAAAAAAAAGGGGGGAGGGGGACCAGGTTTGTTGGCCCAATAGAGCCCGGTAGAACCACTGAGACTATGGCCCCTAGCTGCCCTTCAGGTCTGGAGTTGAACACACACCTGTGGCTTCCAGCCAAACAATAGAAAGGCATATGAGTTGAACATTTACCTGAGGTAGATACACTCCTTGGAGAGAACAAGCATGGGAGAAAGAAGGGCTGCTTATGCACAGGGAGACAGCTCAGAGGGCAGGAGTGCATGGAGGGATGGACACAGGGAAGAGGTAATTATCAGGAGGAAGTAGGAGGGGAGATGTTGCATTGTGGTAAGTTGTGGTCAATGTCATGAGACAAAGTGTATGTGAACTGCTGTATGGAAAGTATATTTGCTCTGTAAATTTTCACCCAAATCACATTAAAAGAAAAAAAAAATTTCCATTAAATTAATGGTAAGTCCATCTTTGCTTTACACCATTTTAGCTTCTGAAGCTTTCATAGGAATGCTCTGCTTTCGGACAGTGGGAGAAATCTGTATTCACTTCCTGGATGTATATGTGTGTGAGTCTGCAGCCAATGTCTTGGGTACATGTAAGCCCACCTCTCTGCTTCAAACCAAAACAAACTCTGTGCTGTAGAGTTGATTCAGACTCATAGCGAACCTATAGGACAGAGTAGAACTGCCCCAAAGGGTTTCTGAGGCTGTCATCTTTGTGGAAGCTGATGGCCACGTTTTTTTCCTGCAGAGCAGCTGTGCGTTCAAACCACAGACATTTCAGTTAGCAGCTGAGTGCTTTAAGCACTGAGTCATGAGGGCTGCTCCCCGCGTCTAGGTGGGACAGAATCTGTAGTGCAATTCCTGTTCTGCCTCACTTCAGAGGAGCCCACATCCTTGCTTGGTTCCTTCCTTCCCCTGCCCTGTCCTGTTCCTGTCACTGCTCCTGAGAGCATGCCCTCCATAAACCACATACACTTGAGTCCATGTCACAGCTTCGGCTTCAAGGAAATCTGACCTAAAACAGGGAACTGAGACCTCTTCTGAGGTTTCTGAGAGGTAGCCAAAATCACTTTGCTCTCTTAATTTTTATTCAGGTTACAGGGTTTCTCTGAACAATATGCAAGAGAATTTTTGCTTATAAAGTATCAAACATATATTTTAAATTTAATTTCAAATCATCCACTTAATTATTTCATTCATCAAGCATCAATGCAATTTGTTTGTCTGTTTGTTTTATATGTATGTCTTCTGTACCAGGCTGAAAATACTCTGAGGGCAGGGACTGGGCTTTGCACCCCAGAAGCCAGCCCATTCTTGGCCCATACATACTCAGTGAATGGATGGTGAATGGACAATTTGGATGGATTCATTTAATACAGTATTAAGTATAATCTTTGGAGCATACAGAGTTCAGTAGGATTAGGATTTGGAGTATAAATTTGAGTTTTAGGATCATCATTACAATAATAACATTCCTAGTGACCTAGGACCTCCTTATTTTCTCCTTTTCCCATTCTGTACTCTTCCTAGGTTCCCAGCTTTCAGTATGTTTGGGGCTGAATGAAATCTACTGACATAGTTTTTCTTCCTTTTGCAATTCATATGTTGCTTTGTGAGCACAGTTCTATTTAAAGTTCCTCTGCAGAGATAAGTTGCATAGACAGGAAAATGATGGTTTCTATTTCCCATTTGAGAGTTTGTTTTCTACTTCATTTAATATGATAGATGCTCATCACTACCATTACATAGCCTTCTAGTTGGGGCCTTTAGACCAGCTTTGGTTAGCAATATTTGAGGACAACATTTGGTGTATACTTACATTAAAAATTATTTTTCATCTTAAATTCAAATTTAACTGGGCAGCATGTTTCATTTTCTTTTGTTTTGTTTTTGCTTGATCTGGCAACTCTAACTTTGGTAAAACAATCTTAAAAGAACAGGCTTTTTTGATGTTATGAGAGTTGAACCTTGATGAATAAAATAGGACCTGGTTCATATTGAAGTCCTGGGGTATAAATTTAAATAAATTTCAAGTGTTTGATGGTTAAAAATTAAATTTGGAAGACATGATTCACAAAACATGGAAATACAACTAATTAACTCAAGAGTTGGCAAACTTCTTCTGTAAAGGATCAGATAAATATTCTAGGCTTTGTGGGCTTTGTGGGCTATGCAGTCTCTGTTGCAACTACTCAACTTTGCTTTTGTAGCTCCCAAAGTACCATGTTGCTATTGTTAAGTGCCATTGAGTTGGCTCCAACTCAGAGCGACCCCATGTCCAACAGAATGAAACCCTGCCTGGTCCTGTGCCATCCTCACAATTTGCTCTGCTTGAGCCCATTGTGGCAGCCACTGTGTCAATCCATCTCATTAAGGACCTTCCCTTTTTCACGGACCCTCTACTTTACCAAGGATGATTCTTCTCCAGGGACTGGTCCCTTCTGACAACATGACAAAAGTACGTGAGAAGAAGTCTGGCCATTCTTGCCTCTAAGGACCACGTGGGCTGTACCTCTTCCAAGATGAATTTGTTCATTCTTCTGGCAGTTCATGGTATTTTCAATATTCTTTGTCAACACCACAATTCAAATTCACAGTTCTTCTTTGGTCTTCCTTGTTCATTGTCCAATTTTTACATGCATATGAGACAACTGAAATATACCATGGCTTGGGTCAGGTGCACCTTAGTCTTCAAAGTGACATCTTTGCTCTTTAACACTTTAAAGGGGTCTTTGGCAGCAGATTTGCCCAGTGCAATATGTTGTTTGATCTCTTGACTGCTGCTTCCGTGGGTGTTGACTGTGGATGAGCCACCACTCGTTTGTCAGTTTGTCATACTACAGTGGTTGCATGTTGCTGTGATTCTGCAAGGTATGCCAGCAGTATTTCAAATACCAGCAGGGTCACCCACAATGGGGAGGTCTCAGCGGAGCTTCTAGACTGAGACAAAGTAGGAAGGAAGATGTGGTAGTCCATTTCTGAAAAACTGGCCACTAAAAACCTTGTGAATAGCAGTGAGACGTTGCCTGATATAGTGCCAGAAAGCAGCCATAGATCACACATAAATGAAGGGGCATGACTGTTTTCCAATGAAACTTTGTAGGGCCTTCATTTGTCTGTTAAATCTTGATATTAGGAGATTCTCACAAATATTCAAAACTACAATAAAAAATCAGTTTGATTTTTATCTACAGAATTACTTTAAAAAATCTTACACGATTTTATTTCATTTTGCTAATGGTGAGATGAAACTGATAGTTACATAGATCGTGGTCTTCAAAATTTATTGATCAATACCTCCAGAAAATAATTTGGCAAATTATTTCAAGAGTTATAAAGTTTCGGGTAAAATAAGAATATATTAAAAAATATTTAAAAAAAATATGTACCAAATATACAGTGTAGGAAAAATAGGAGTAACTTAAATGACCACAATTAGGGAAATAGGTAAGTAAATCAACTTTACTTAATATCCAAACTCTGCCCCATGACAGGCCAGCCCTGTCAGACTGCACAGAGAGAGAGGTTTGGATGAAACTCCTGTGGCCCCACGTTGTGGGGGAAAGAAGTGGAAAGAAGCCACTTAAGGAAATATTACGCATGGTTCCTAAAAATGATAAGACCACACAGCAATATAAAAAAGTATATATGATATATAGTGAAGAAAGCCCATATCTGTAATTATATGAGCACTTTGAGTATGCCAATAGTATAAAATCATAGTGTTCATAAAATGGGAACTTAGACAATGATAATAATTAAAGTGGTGGGATTTCTTTCCCAAACTTTCTGTAACTCCAGTACACTGTCATGGCTTAGAGCAGGGACTCTGCTGCCAGACAGTCTGGCTTTGCTTCCTGACTCCTCACACCCTAGCTCCCAGTACCCCAGTTCTGTCATCTGTAAAATGGGGTAATGATAATACTTTCCTCATAGGATTGTTGTGAAGACAAAATGACATAATATGCAAAACTCTTCAAACTGTTACTCGCACACAGTGTTAGATAAGCTTTGCAATTATTATTAGATAACATTTATAATTAAATAAACCAGGAAACCAAACCCATTGCTGTCAAGTCAATTCTAACCCATGCTAATACCGTAGGACAGAGTAAAACTGCCCCATAGGGTTGTTGTTGTTGTGTGCCATCAAGTCTGACCCGACTCATAGTGACCCCTCCTTGGGTTTCTGAGGCAGTATCACTACAGAAGTAGATTGCCCCATCTTCCTTCCGAGGAGTGGCTGGTGGGTTTGAACAGCCAGCCTTCTGGTGAGCAGTCAAGTGCCTTAGGCACTACACTACCAGAGCTCCTCCCGTAGGGTTACCAAGGCTCTAAATCTTCACAGAAGGACACTGCTACATCTTTCTCCCAAGGAGTGGCTGGTGGGTTTGAACCACCAAACTTTTACTTAGCAGCTGAGCACTTAACCACTGCAATACCAGGGCTCATTCTTATAACTAGATAGTAGCTAACTTTTATTATTAAACAAAGACATTTATAAGTTTTCAAAGATCATTTCTCCAGAGAGGAGTTTAGTGTTGAAAGAAGCACCCACAAAGCTCTATGATACTTACAGAGTCAACCAGGATGTGTGAATGAGTGTGGGACTCTTCTTCCAAAGGATGAGAAAAATAGACATCTATGGAATATTGTACATCTGGTTCTAAACAGATGGGTGTGGGAAGCAGCATGATTCTGTATTAAGATAAATAAACCTCATATTTATCGACTGAAGTGTACTTATTATATAACCTAAATGCCTGTGGTAGTTATGTTTGTGTGTCAACTTGGCTGTGCCTGGTTGAGTGGCTGGGCAGCTGGTGGTAGTTATTCCCCATGATGAGACTGGCAATCAACTCCATGGTAAGATCTGCCACAAGCAGCTGAATAGCTGCCTTTGGGATGTAGTCTGCTTCCTGTATATAAGGAGAAGCCTTGGGAATGGTCTCTAGCCTACGGCACTCTTGGACCCTGCATGTAGTCTTGTCATTGCTCAGCAGCCTGCTATGCTCTGCTGACCTTGGGGCTTACAGTGGACTGAAGTTAATGGCCTGCCGTGTGGTTTAGTAACATTGGGACTGTACCTTTTTACTTGTCAACCTTGGGGCTTCTCAGCCTCAGCAACCAGCAGCTGTCTGAGTGAAGAAATGCCTCTAGCTCCAGTGGGCCGGGAGCAGGAGGCAAAGCTGGACCCCAAGGTTGAGGGGCTTTCACCCAGCCCCTAGAGCCTGGCACTTTGAACTTGGACTTAAAGCCTCCAAATTGTAAGAAAACTCCTGTTTGTTAAAGCCACCCCATCTGTGGTGTATTCTTATCAGCGCGGCACTAGAGAACCAGAACATAGGGGATCATAGCCTCTCACAGTGTTCCACTTGTGCTGTGAAGTAGGCTCCACTGTGGGGCTGAGGCCAGCACAAGGTGAGAACAGCACAGGTGGGTTGGCTGGAAGGTAAAGCCACACTCAGATTCTCCATGGCTCTTCCATAAGACGTGTCAAACAGCAATGCCTTAGAAACTATTGGCCATGGCTTGTCATGGCAGCTTTGAGGAAAGGATGGGACAGATAACCTTCCTCTTATTTGTCACAGTAACAACTCTCTCTCTCTCTCTTTCTCTGTTTTTTTGGCTCCAATGTCCAATGAGGTAAAATTACAAAAAAGAAAAGAAAAAAGCCAAACTCACTACCATTGAATCAATTCTAACTCATAACAATCCCCGTTGGGTTTCTGAGGTGGTAAATCTTTACGGAAGTAGATTGCCCAGTCTTCCTTCCGTGGAGTGGCTTGTGGGTTTGAACTGCCAACCTTCTGGTTAGCAGTCAAATGCCTTAGGCACTACACCACCAGAGCTCCTTGAGGTAAAATTAGTGGCATAAAATTAGTTGCTTTTCACCTCACAGACTCTCAGCTGTTTGAGATAATTCAAGCTAAACATTTTACTCTTAATTCTTGTAGTATTTTACTTTCTTCCATATCAAGGCCATCTGGGAAATGGAAAAGGAACTTTCAAGATGTAGGGGCAGGAATCTGGGTTGGAATCCAAGTTCTGCTCCAAACTAATGTAAGATCTGGGCAAGTCATTTAATACTCTTAATTTCCTTCCTCAAGAGATAAAGACAATACTACGTCATAGAGTTGGTTAACTGTGATATTAAATGTAGGCTTAGCTTAGCACACAGTAAGTATTCAATAAGTACAGCCCTCTTCAATATCCCCTTCTCCCATTAAGTTCCAGGATACAAGTTATTGATGTATAGTTCTAAGAAAACTTCAAAGTTTGAGGAAAGGTACCAAACATACCTGGCAGCTGCTGGTAAAGCAAAAGACAGAGGCTTCAGCTGTGGGGTCTTTGTGCAGTGCTTCTTCCCTCCAGGGGGATTAACCATGATCTGCACAGCCCAGTCAGCTGTGGACTAGACAGACATCAAATGAAAGCATGCCACTTTTAATAAAAACATGTGAAGACGGAGGAAACTGATTTGAACACACACACACACACACAGAGAGTGCATGGAATCGAATTGCAGACCACAGTCCATATGGAGAACAGAATTTGGGAATGAAAAAAGTATTAGAGGTTCACTCTCGAGTCCAACGCTCTGATGTCTGAGTTGTGATCCAGGTGGAAGGAATATTGCTTCCGGCTGCAGCTATAAGTTGCAGGCCTGGAAAAACCTTGGCACTCCATGAGTTCTCATCTTTAACTCACCTCCCAAAGAGTCAATTAATCCATCATTGTCCTGGTTCACATGACAAACAGTAATAATTTATACTCTCAGATATACTCTGGAAGTCTTGCAATTTAGAAAAGCTTTTCAATCTGTCAGATATGTGTACTCTTTACCTAAAACACCCAAAGCCAAACTTGCTTTCAACTCAGAGCCACCCTATAGGGCAAAGTAAAACTGCCCCAAAATATTTCCAAGGCTATAGTCTTTACAGAAGCAGACTGCCATGTCTTTCTCCCATGGAGGGGCTAGTGGGTTAGAACCGCCGGCCTTTCCCTTAGCAGCCAAGCTTTTAACCAATGAGCCACCAGGGTTCCATGTTTTCTATATGGATAAGTTAAATTATTTTTCTTTTTAAAATGACTTTCTAGTCATACTCACCAGGTCAAAGTTGATTGATGTCCTGGCTTTCATTTGGGAGAAAGAGAGCATTACAACGTAGCAAGAGTTTCAAAGTGGATCACAGCTCTGGTCCTGTGGCACATCGTGAAAGCCTCCAGAATATGGTCCTTAGGGAGCTTCAGGGGCTCTGAGACTCATCGTCCCAAGCCATATACACTACTTTTCACGGGAGCTGGCGCATGGCCTTTTAGATTATCCGAAGTGTGTGTATGCAATAGAAGGTTACAAAGTACTGCTCTATATCCAGTATTTTTCTAATTTGGCTTCTATTCAGTCTTAGTTATTTCTAAAAAGGAGGGAAGGGAGATGGCATGGTGTGGGATGAGAGATGCAGACTGCTTGTACTCTCGCTTGCTGCAGGATAAAATCCCAGTGCAAATAAAGCCTCTTTGGTAGCTCTATCTCTGCATGTGTGTTGGCTTATTAAATTTTTAGAATAAAAGTCCCAAGGGGATAGGATTTGTGTTATTTTAGTTGTTTATGGTTCTTATATAAACATTTAATCACCACTTCCTTAACCCTAGTACCTTGAATACCTACTTCCCACTTTAGCTTCTCTCTATGGGATAAAACATGTGTGCATATAGCTGACTAGGCTGCTTCAATAGTGTTAGGAAGCCCTTTAGTTTATAATGTTCTCCACATGTTCTACTTTTTGTAAATAGTTTTACGATGACTACCTCACAACACTGAAATGGAAACACTTAGTTCGAGAATGTCATTCCGTCAACTTTTTACCACAGAGGAAAAACGAAAAACCAAACACACTGCTGTTGAGTGGGATCGGACTCACAGCGACCCTCCTTGGGTTTCTGAGGCGGTATCACAACCAAAGTAGATTGCCCAACCTTCCTTCCGAGGAGTGGCTGGTGGGTTTGAACCACCAGCCTTCTGGTTAGCAGTGTAAATGCCTTAAGCACTATGACATCACAGAAGAAGTTGGGTGTTAAAGGGTACCTGAGTTTCATAGCGAATGGCGATGGTGAAGTCCATGGGGAAGGGAATGTTGTTGACAGCAAATCTCAAGCCAGCCCCAGGGAGAACCCGGGCAAACCCAGGCCCAGTCCATGTGCTAGGCTTTCCAGGAACCGGCTCTTGGAGAACGACATGAATGGCAGGTCCCTGACCAAAAGTCACTGAGTCCTAAAATCAGAGAGGAACATACATAGTTTGTCTATAGGCAAGGCCTGGAAGGGTTCGTGATGCGTGTGTGCTCCATCTGGACCACGGATAAATGACTCCGTCCAGGACGCACGCAGCCCAGATTCCTGCTGAGAATACTGTGTTAGAACCGCAGCTTTGGAGTATATGTTACCCGACATATATCTATGTTTTTGGAACATAAAGAATGCTTGCTTTAAAAGTAGCGGCATGGAAAGCCATTTTAGTTTTAAGTACTCTGTGTGTTAATGAGCTGAGCAAATTCCATGATGATGACCATGGGGTTTTGCAGATACGGAGTTCTGGCCAAAATATGGAGGGAAAGAGAATATTCCCATGCCTACTTCATGGAGTTTGCATAATTGTGCATGACTATGAGAAAACTCACATGGATTTATTTATTAGATATTTCTTCCATGCAAATGTGAGAAATACCTCCTTTTCCATCTACTTGTGTGTCAAGCACAAAACTCCTACCCCACATCAGATTGATTAGAATCTCTGAAGTTCTCTGTACTGTACGTCAGCCTACGGCCATCTGGTCGGGTAGATAATACCTCTTTAATTGCTTTTGCATCTGCCTCCCCCACTCACTGCCTCCACCCTCCTTCTAGCTTGTTGCTTTTTGCCTAGATTGCTGCAATAGCCTCTTGGCTCTTCCCTGCACTCTCTTCTTTGTCCAAATGTATGTTACACACTGCTGCCAACAAACCATTTCAAACTCTTCCAACTGCTAACAGAATGACGCCCAATTTACTTAGCCTGCAGTTCAAGTTGCTCTGTGATCTACCCCAAACTGCCCTTCATTTGATAAATGTTTATTTAGTAGTATTACTGTGCCAGGTTCTGCATTAGGAATATAACAATGAATAGGACAGAGCCTCTGCCACAGAAGAGTTTAGAATCTTGCAGTGAAGACAGAAGTGCAAATAAGTTAACTATATCCTCAGATTAGGATTTTTTTTTTTAGTTTTTATTATGATTTGGGTGAGAGTATACAGAGCAAATTCATTTTCTATACAGCAGTTCATACACATTTTGTTTCATGATATTGACTGCAATGCCCCACAATGTAACGGCTCTTTTCCCACTTCCTCTCCGAAGTTACCTCATCCCTGTGTCCTTCGCTCCTGTGTACTCCCACCCCTCTTGAGCTGTCTTCCTGTGCATACACTGCCCTTCTGTTCTCCCACGATTTATCGCTCCAAGTAGTATATCTACCTGATGCAAATGTTCACCCCATATACCTGTCTATTATTTGGCTGGAAGCCACAGGAGGGAGTTCAATTCCAGACCTGAGGGTAGCTGGGGGCCATAGTCTCAGTGGTCTCACCAGGCTCTATCAGACCAGCAAACCTGGTCCTTTTCTATGATTTTGAGTTTTGTTCCACATTGTTCTCCCACTCTAACCAGGATCTCCTGGAGGACATTATGCTGAGTGAAATAAGTCAATCACAGAAGGACAAATATAGTATTAGTTCATTGTTGTGGGGGGTCAAGGAAAGGTTTATATATGGAGGGAAACTTTCTTTGTGGTTGCCAGGGGCGGGAGGGGAGGGGAGGGAACAATGAAAAAAAAAATGCATTGACCCATGTCACTTTAGTTTTGTGTATTTCACTGTACATAAATTATATTTCAATAAAATGCATTAAAATAAGTAATTAAATGAAAAATAATGAGATCTCTTATCCAGGCAAGAATAACAAAGTTCAACAAGACCGAAAACAACAAATACTGAAGAGGGTATGGATTGATTGGAATTCTTATACAGTGCTTGTGGAACTATTTAATGGTAAAAACCAAAGATGAAATGGAATAGTGCTTCCTTCCAAAACCAAACACCAAACTCACTGCCATCAAGTCGATTTTGACTCATAGCGACCCCTCCTTGGGTTTCCAAGGCGATATCACTATGGAAGTAGATTGCACAGTCTTCCTTCTGAGGAGTGGCTGGTAGGTTTGAACCGCCAGCCTTCTGGTTAGCAGTCAAATGCCTTAGCCACCAGAGCTCCCGGTGCTTCATTAAAAGGTTGGAAATGGAAATACCATCTGATCCAGCAATCCCACTATTAGGTATATATCCTAAAGGAGTGAGAGCCAGAACTCTCACACCCATGTTCATTGCAGCACTATTCACAGTAGCAAAGACATGGACACAACCTATGTGCCCATCAGTGAACGAATGTATAACCAAACTACGGTATATATACACAACAGAATACTATGCAACATTAAAGAATAATGAAGAAATTATGAAACACTTCATAACATGGATGAACTTGGAGGACATTATGCTGAGTGAGACAAGTCAATCACAGGAGGACAAATATTGTATGAGTCCATTATTGTAAAAAATCAAGGAAAAGTTTACACAAGGAAGGAAATTTTCTTTGTTGGTTACCAGGGATGGGTGGGGAGGACAGAGAAAATTGCTAGCTAGGTAAGAGAGATGTATTGATTTGGGTGAAGGGAAAGACAATGTACCAAAAGCAGATGACCATCACAATATCACTAAGGAAAAGGAACACACAGAGAGGAGCACAAGAGGTACAGACAACAAATGTAAACACTGTTACACACACACTACATTATGAGTAATGACACACATTAATCTACAGGTGGAGAAATAGGTAGACAGATGATCAGTTATGGGTAGGCAAATAGAAATATACCTAGGTTTGGCAGATGATATTTCTGTACTCATGTTTGTATATAGAAATGTCCATATATATAATAGAGCTAACAGGGGGTAAAGTTATGATAACTTCTTAGATACAACCAAACACCTTGATGGAGTAAGTCACTGGGCCTGTGGCCTTGGGATGGTGATTGTGGGGGACATGCAGGTCAATTGGCATAACATAGTATGCGAAAACATCATTCTACATGCTAGTTTGGTGAATAGTGACTGGGGTCTTAAAAGCTTGCGAGGGGCCATCTAAGATGTAGCAATTGGTCTCTCCTGGTCTAGAGCAAAGAAGAGTGAAGAAAATCAAACAGGCATGGAAACAATTAGTGGACCATGGAAACCTCAGCCCACAAAATGCTGAGACCAGAAGAACTAGATGGTATGCTAATTACTTGGGAAGGGGTCAAAATTGGAGATCCTGGGTAGAGTAGGAGAAAAATGTAGAACAAAATTAAAAAATCATAAAAAAGACCAGGCTTACTGGTCTGATACAGACTGGTGAAACCCCAGAGACTATGGCCCATAGTCACCCTTTGGGCCACTCCTGTGGCTTAACTTGCAGCCAAATAGTAGATAGGTCTATGAAGTGGACAATTACACCAGGAAAGTGCACTCCTTAGAACAATCAACAATGGAAGATCAGAAGGGCAGCATTTGTGCAGGTAGAAAGCTCAGAAGGCAGGAATACATAGAAAAGAAGGACTCCGGGAAAACATAGACAGACAGGAAGGGAGAAGAGAGCTAGTATACTGTGGGGTTTGTAAACAATGTCAGAAAACAAACTGTGTTTGAATTGTTGAATGGAGAATGAATTTGCTCTGTAAATTTTCAACCAAGCCATAATAAAAAGTTTTTTTAAAAAAAAGAAAGAAAAGAAAATGAAGTAGTAATTAAAGGAAAAGGAAAAGTTTTAAAAAGACATCTGCTCAGTAACTAATAATGTTGTAATTCAATGTAGAAAGATTTTACAAAACAGTTTTGTTGTTAGTATTTGTGTAATCTAAAAAATATTACATCAATACAATTTACAACTATATAGCATTATTCTCTGATTAAAGTTGATAATAAACATTGCTAAACATTCTGTAGGGTCTGGTATGAGAGGAGGTCCTTGGGGGAGGGGAAGTGACACTGCTAGTTACTGTACCAGGTGGCATCAACTCTAGTGATGCCACTGCTACAATTCTACAGGGCAAGTGGCATGTATGAAAACCAGTTGCCCAGTTAAGTCAATTCTGTCTCATGGTGACCTGGAAATATATCAGACTTTCTTCTGAGATGTCTCTGGATGGATTGAACCACCAACCTCTTAGTTATCAAGTGAGGCTGTTTCCATCACCCAAGGCCTTCCTTTTATGTGTAATGAACTGTTTTAGATAATGGGTTCATGAACAGGGCAGACTGATGTCTGCTTTCTTTTGCATCTTCTACTTACCCATTTACAAACACGCACATAGAACCTCCATAAAGATCTCTTGAAGGAACAAACGATGAATGAGCAAATAAGCTTAAAGTGGCCCAGGCTCTGAGTGACTAATTGTTGGATGGCTACAAGGCCTTGGGCTTCTGAAGCCATTGAGGCAGGGCCTTGAGGCACCCTAGACACGCACTCCAGAATTAACCCACAACAACTGCATGAAATCAAGGGCACATTCAGGGCGTCATCCACAAAGTCTTTTTTCTTCTCCAACCAAGAGGAGAGCCTTCCTAAGCACTATACCTCTCCTTACTAAATGACAAGACATTGAAGTTCTTTGTGCTCAACTCTCCAACTTCACAGCACCCAGCTTTCCTGAAATTTTCATCTTGAGATGGAATACAGCTACTTAAGTTTTCCCCAGAGGCTCTCATTACTTTGAACTTAGTTCTTTTCTGCATTTCTATTTGTGAAGCCAGTAAGAGCTTACAGTGACTGAGCACTTACATGGACCAGGGATGGTTCTAAGTGCTTTACAAGTATTATTTCTTCATAACACAATAGACAATAGCCATTGAGAAAATGGTTTACCTCGCTTTGCTCGTCAGCACGTATGCTTTGCTTCTGATTTCTCCTCAGTATTATATTTCCTTTGTCAATTGTGAAATCATTTCCTTGTTGCTGGAAATAGACATCACATTGAGGCCAAGCTGTTGCTAATATCTTAAGAAAAAAAAAGGCAGTGTAAGTAACTCTTAGAGATTGAATTATGTGTTAGAATCCTATTCCCTATACCTGTGGATGTAATGTAATGTAATCATCTTCCATAATGCAAGTTAACATAATGTAATCAATCAATCATACTACTGTAGGGTGAACTCAAAACCTAATCACTTCTGAGTAATATAAAGAGCTGCATAGACTCAGAAACGCAAGCATATACTGGGGAAGAGAGATGCCGTATGAGCCAAGGAACCCAGGAATACTCAGAGCCACCAAAAAGGAATCAACACAGCCAAGACCTTGATTTAGACTTTCAGCTTTCAGAAATCTGAAAAATATTTTTCAGTTCTTTAAAGCCACCAGTTTGTGGCTCTTTTATAGCAGCACAAGGGAAATAAGACTGTAACTATCAAAAGTTCTGATAATATTGATAATACTATAAACTAAAAGATAATCATGATTCATATTTAACAGCCTTGATGTCTCACTCTGCTGCAGAGCGAAGAAATGCAGGTAGTTTACACAATTTTGGTTGCTTCTTTGTGCAAAAGGACAATTTTTGGTGGTCCTAATAGGACCAAACATCTTTTTAAAGGATATTTTAAAAATGAAAGCTTAAACTGAGAAAATATTTTATTTTATACTTTTCTACTGGGTCGGGGCCGACTCGACGGCACATAACAACAACAACAACAACAACTGGTTTTATAGTTTGTTTTTTTCTTTTGGTGTATGTGTGCATGTGTTTTAAGTGCAAATGTAATGTTTTAATGTGAAATCTCAGGGGGAAAGTTGAAGGAAATCCACACTGAGCAGGGCATACAGATTCAAAGTTGTATTAGACAGTGTGACCAAGACTGATAGCTCACAGTTTGTCTCAACACAAGAGGTTGTGTTGGTGGAAATTGTGAAGAGCTCAGCTGTTAACCAAAAAACTGGCAGTTCAAAACCACTAATGGCTTCATGGGAGAAAGACTAGTGACCTGTTTCTGTAACAATTGTTGTTTTTGTGTGCCATCTAGTCAATTACAACTCACAGGGACCCTATATGAAAGAGTAGAACTGTCCCATAGGGTTTCCTAAGCTGTAATATTTACCTGTGCAAATCACCAGGTCTTTTCTCCCCAGGAGGTACTGGTGGGTTAGAACTGCAGACCTTTTGGTTAGCAGCTGAGTGCTTTAGCAGTTGCACCACTAGGGCTCCAAGAAAACCCTATGAGGCAGCTCTGCTCTGTTGATGGGGTCCCTGTGAGTTGAAACTAACTCAACAGCATCTAACAACAACAGGTTATACCAGGAGATCCAAATTCAACCAGCCAAACTGGAGCATAGGAGTCACACAGTCATGCAATTCTAATTTCCTTAAGACCCTGGTTTTTGTGGGCTTCTATTTTATATCATCTCTCTTAGTCTATTCAGCTATTGACCCAGCTAGAATCTCCTAGTATTCCATGTCTCCAAATTTTCACTGCATCCTGGACATTGAGTTGATGTCCATTGGTTGATTTTACATTGTTAGTTTTACAAACAAGATTAATTTTATACATGTGACCCCTGTCAGGAACTTCTGTTATTCCAGACTTTACTATTCAGACTCTCAGCCAAGCTCTCTGACTGGCTCCTGGACCACCCTGGGATAAGGACCCTATAAAATACCATACTGGAATTATACTTTTTTTTTTGTCCTTTATTTTCCTTACCAATTGTGTTTATTTTATAGCACAAAATTATAAGCTAACTTTATAAAGAAAGCACACATTGTAGAATTAAGGTTAACACATATTACAGTGAATTAAATCAGTATAATCTGTGACTTTAAATCATCTTGTCTCCACAGATCACTCTTGTAAGAAAATAGATCAAGGCTTCCCACGGGAATCACCTGGGGATCCTGATAAAATGCAGATTGTAATTCAGTAGGTCTAGGGTGGGGTCTGGGGAGCTCTGGTAGCGTAGTGCCTAAGGCACTTGACTGCTAACCAGGAGACTGGCGGTTCAAACCCACCAGCCACTCCTTGGAAGGAAAGTTGGGCAATCCTGCTTCCGTAGTGATAACTGCCTCGGAAACCCAAGGGGGGGGGGGTCGCTATGAGTCGGGGCGGACTCGACGGCAAAATAACAACAACATAACAGGGTGGGGTCTGAGACTCTCCAGGTCTGATGAACTCCCAGGCAGTGCCAACATTGCTAGTCTTCAGGCCACATTTGAGTAGCAAGGATATGTGTGCAGGTGTATATGCATACAGCTATCAATACATGTGTTGTTAGTAGCTGTTGAGCTGAATCCTACTCACGGAGCCTCCATGTGTACTGCATGTAGCACTGCTCCGTAGGGTTTTCAAAGCTGTCACCTTTCAGAAGCAGATTGCCAGGCCTGTCTTCCCAGGTGCCTCTGAGTGGGTTTGAACTGCCAACATTTTGGCTTGTAGTTGAGTGCTCAACCATTTGCACCACCCCAGCACTCCTAAATATATGTGTATATAAGTAGAGTGTGTACCCATGTATATATGTGTGCATATTACATATGTATTTATATGTCCTTTTGAAGATCCACCAAGAAAAATCATTGTAATTCTTAGTTCACCAATTTGAGCATTAAAACAATTATTCATAAAATATAAGATGTGTTCTTGCATTCACTTCCTTTCATATCTCCATCTCCAGTCTTTTTCTTCTCTCTGCTACCTTTTAATTTAGAGCCTTACTTATGCCTGTCTGGCTATCCCCCATCACTTGTCTTTCGGTTAGTCATTCTGTGGTGGGTTGCATGGTGCTGGAAGGTATGTTACTGGTATTTCAAATACCAGCAGGGTTACCCATGGTGGACAGGTTTCTTTCTTTCTTTTTTTTACTTAATATGGGAGCTCTGGTAGCATAGTGGCTAAGGCACTTGACTGCTAACCAGAAGGCTGGTGGTTCAAACCCACCAGCCACTCCTCGGAAGGAAGATGGGGCAATCTACTTCCGTAGTGATACTGCCTCGGAAACCCAAGGAGGGGTCACTATAAGTCGGGTCTGACTCGACGGCACATAACAACAACAACAACATGTGGAATTTATATGTTCCCTCTTTTTTGAGTACAGTGAAAGATTCCATCCAAATCTTCTGCCATTGAGTTGATTCTGATTCATAGTGACCCCCATTGGGTTTCCAAGGTTGTAAATCTTTACAGAAGTAGCTTGACTCATCTTCTGTCCATGGAACAGCTGTTGGGTTTGAACCACCGACTTTCTGGTTAGCAGCCAAATGCCTTATCCACTATACCACCAGAGCTCCTTTAGTGATCCAAAAGGAAGTGAGGGCATTAAAAGATTTATACATGAATCTTTTAGCAACATTATTCATAATAGTTAAAAAGTGGAAACAAAGTACAACTACTGATGGGATAAACAAAATATGGTTTCTCCATTCAATGGGTGCATGGATAATTTCTTTTAGAAAGAGCAGCACAAGGTTGGTCCCTATGAGGTAGAGGTTAAAGATGTCCCAAATGTCCAACTTTTCCAAACTGCCATGCCACTCCATCATCTCTGACATAAACTCTTCCTCCTCCCCTCAATAATCTCTCTCCTGTCTTAGGGTTCCATAGTTCACTGTAATGTCTCACAGAACTCACAAACTCCCAAGGAAGTGGCTCATGTGGGGGTGGTGGAGGCTGAGAGACTGGTAGGCTGGCAAGTCCCAGGTCTGTGGGTAGGTCTGGAGGATTCATGTGATGGCAGTGCTTGGTGAGTCCAAATCAGCAGGTCAGATGTCAGCTGCTGTCTCAAGTCCAGGCGTGAGATGATGATGAACGAAATGCAGATGGGTAGCAAGAGAGTGAGCTTTCCCAGAATATCCCTATATATACCCTCAAGCTAAGGGTGGTGACTCGAGTCACCCCCTCCAGCAAGGCGGGACTCCATACATCTCACCGTAAGCAGGCACAGAGAGTAGGATTTACAATACATCACAAAATGGGCGGTGACCTGAGTCACACCCTCCAGGAGGATGGGACTCAAGATGCTTGCCTCCCTGTTGTTGTTGTTGTTATGTGCCATCGAGTCAAACCCGACTCATAGCGACCCTTCCTTGGGTTTCCGAGGCAGTATCACTACGGAGGTAGGATTGCCCAACCTTCCTTCCGAGGAGTGGCTGGTGGGTTTGAACCGCTAGCCGTCTGGTTAGCAGGCAAGTGTCTTAGCCACTATGCTACCAGAGCTCCCCTTGCCTCCCTAAACGGGCATAAAAAACCAAAGCAAACTCCCTGCCATTGAGTCAATTCTACTCATAGAGACCCCTCCTTGGGTTTCTGAGGCAGTATCACTATGGAAGTAGATTGCCCAACCTTCTTTCCAAGGAGTGGCTGGTGGGTTTGACCACCAGCCTTCTGGTTACCAGTCAAGTGTCTTAGGCACTACACCACCAGAGCTCCTTAAACAGGCATAGGGATTAGGATTACAACATAACAGAAAATGGAGGACGATGGCTAGAAGGGCCGTATTAAGCAATTCCCTGCACTTCATTGGGGTACATCAGAGCATTAAGGAAAGAACCTGATGCACGCTGCAACATGGATGATGTTCAAAAACATTATGCCAGGGGAAAAAAGCCAGACATAGAAGACACATATGGTATGTTTTCAATTACACGAAAATTTCAAACCAGGAAATCTATACAGAGAAAGTAGATCAGAATGGTCTTCTGGTGTGTGAGTGGGATTTGACCACCAACTTGCACAAGAAAACTTTCTGGTCTGAAGGAAATGTTCTTAACCTGGATAGTGATTATCACACAGTTCTGTACGGCCACTCCTGGGAAGGAAGGTTGGGTGATCTATTTCCATAGTGATACCACCTCAGAAACCCAAGGAGGGGTCGTTATGAGTCAGGTCCGACTCCATGGCACATAACAACAACAACAACACACACTTGTTAATTTTACTTTTTAAAATAGAAATGACCTTTTACTTACACTGAGGCAAATGGAGCAAATGTCCCTAAGCTATGCCACTTTATAAAGAGTAAATAACAAAATAAAGTCAATATAAAGCAATAAAACTCAGCCATAATCTTTACTTGTTGATTTTGATCAAACTTTGACTCAAGAAAGGTTTTTAAAGTAAAAAATATAAGATAAAGAAGTACAATTGAAGAGATCCGTATACCAAGTAAAAATCACAGGCACTTCTATTATACCATCACAATTATTTACCTTTTCATTTAGTATTTGGATATCTGGTATCTTAATTTGCTTTAATTTTTCCAAAGACAAGTTCTGTGTTGAGGTTACTACTGTATCTAAGATGGCAAGTAAGTCATTCCTGGTCCTTTGGGAGTTATTTATGATGGAAGTTGTTTCATTAGTTTTCTCTTCAGCAGATGTTTTTAACCTGGATAGTGATTGTTACATGGTTCTATACATTTACTCAAAATCATTCAACTGTTCTTTTAACAATGGATCTCATTTTTTGTTTTAAATTATATCTCAAGTTGTTTTTCAAGGCAAAAAAGGGGTTATTTGGAAGGGAAAACTCATAATATGCATGTGAGAAGAGACCACTTTAAAAGTGGTGAAATATGAATTTGAAGATAAACAATGTCACAGTACTTGCTTAGTAGATGAAAGGTAATATGACATTGAAGATTTATAAAAGGTCATGATATTTGTCCAAGAGAGTAGGATATGAATTATTCTTTTGTTATTTCAGTTTTTAACTGAATAAACTGAAGTCATTGTGGTCCAGTCAATTATGACTCATAGGAACCCTGTAGGAGAGAGAAGAGCTGCCTCACAGGGTTTCTAAGGCTGAAATTTAACAGAAGCAGACTTTTTCTCCCAGGGAGTGGCTGGTGTGTACAAATTACAAGGCTTTCAGTTAGTAACTGAGCGTTTAACCACCGTGCCACCAGGTCTCCTTTTTAAACTGAATACATGACATGAATTATTCTTTTTTTTTTTTTTTACTTTAGGAAAAGGGATTTATCACTCCTACAACTGAAAAATCAGAGTCTAACATGTATTTTAATATTTTCTCTAATTGTTTATATTTTATTCATTCATTCCACTGATATCTATAAAGTTCCTACTATGTGTCAGGTACCACGCTAGGCACTAGTGTAATGAATGACCTCGATATACATGCTCCCTGCCCCCATATGGTTTATTGGGGAGACAGACAAATAGATGCTGGGTAAACACATTTTTTTGTGATCAATGCATTAAAGAGCCAAAGTCAAGTCAGCTTCATGACACTTTAGTCCAGCTCATCGTTATGTGCGGGTTGCCATGTGCCAGGCTCTGCTAGAACTGGGATATAAAGATAAACAAAACACAGGCCCTGCCCTCAAGAATGTGTGTACTTTGCAGTTCCAGGATGTACTACACTCTGCTCTGATCCGTGTTTGGGATCAAAAGCATTCTTCTGTAGACACCTTAACTAGGATCTCAAGGGTGTGCTGTATGTGTTGGCTGACACTCCATCAAATGAAGTCTAGAGGAAGAGGCAGTGAAATACCAACCAAAGGCGCGAGTCCCTGGGACGGTGTGGCTTCCTCTGCCTCGTACAGGTAGAAATTCAAAGGAGCAAAGAAGTAGCCAGGAGCTGGCTCTGTGCAGGTCCGGCCAGTGATGTGGGGGCGACATTGGCACTGCCCGTCCTCGGGAGAGCACCTGAGGGAAAAAAAGTCCATGTGAAAAAAGGCAGGAGGTAGAGAAGACGAGTGTGAAATGAAGGGGTGAGAGTCCTGGGCTAAATGGCCCCTGAGATCGAGCCAGTTCTTTGCATGATTGATTAAGTGTCCTATAAGAGGGTACTGAGAGGCATGGGCTCAACACGTCTCATCTAGAAAAGTGAATCCAGACCCTTGGAACCCAGGTAGCCACTTCTCTCCTCAACGGCTCTCTGACTCAGCTCTGAAAACAGGGGAAAGGAGAAGGGAGGGCCTCTCCTTACAGGATGGCAACAAGTTGGTGTCCTCTGAAGGTCAAGTCACACGTTTCCAGGCATCTACACACCGCTTCAGCATCTCTGGGTGGTGAAGTGGTTAACACGCTGACTAGAAGGGTGGAGGCCGGACTCTACTCAGAGGTACCTTGCAGGAAATACCTGGTGATCTATCTGTGAAAAATCAGCCACTGAAAGTCCTACGGGGCACAGTTCTGCTCTGACACACATAGAGTAGCCATGAGTCGGTGTAGACTTGATGGTAACTATTTTTTCACACAACAGTTCATGAGATATCCAGGCAGCTGGATTGTTTACCTTTCCCATGGAAATAGCTGAAGTGGTAGCATAGTGCCTAAGGCACTTGACTGCTAACCAGAAAGCTGGTGGTTCAAACCAGGGCAATCTACTTCCATAGTGATACTTCCTTAGAAACCCAAGGAGGGGTCCCTATGAGTTGGGTCTGACTCAGGTCCAACTCAACAGCACATAACAACAACAACAACAACAACAAAATAAATCAGCTGGGTTGTAGTTAATGTCTCTAGATCACCGTTTATTAATGTACTTTGCTTGATAAATAAGATCCTTCACCTATGACTAAACACAAATCAATAAAATGTGCTTTTGTGTGGAAATATGAGGAGCATTTCCACAACACTTCATGATTCATTTTACTGACTTACGTGTTAGAATAAGCACCTCCAATGTCACAGTCACAGGGAGAACATCCATGGGGATGACTTCCCAGTCCCCAGTATCCCACCTATGAAGAAAACAAGCTCAGGTGATCCAGTGTATGAAGATGTTTGCTGTCCTAAAGTAGAATATTAAAATCACACAACTGAATTGAAGCATACCAAATAGTCAAACAACCAGAACAATCACATGGTGACTTTTCTTGTCTACACACTTGGTAATGGTCTCTGCAGAGACGTCTCCCGTCCCCAGGGCTTGAAGTGAAGAGGAGAGGAGAGCTGTGATACTCAATGAGAGCCACACAGTTCCTGCGACAGAATCAATTTATCCTCAAGCTGGATTGCTTAAGGTCATCTCAGGAGAAGTTCTTCTCCCAGTTGGTTTCCAACTGCTTTTATAAAACTGATAGGTTCCCTTAGCGTAAGAATCCCTGGAGAATTTATTTACACAATACTGAAGTGTTTGGGGAAAAAAAAATTAATTAAGCCGATTTTGAGGTGTTATATGAATATCACAGGTTAGTAGAGCCCTTTGTTTTTAAACCAGTTGTTTTGGCATAATGTGGCCCCAGCTTGAGAGTCAGGTCTGTTGTTGAAGACGTTTTTTATCATTGCAACATCTTGACCTTTATTCAATATAAACAGCTGGTAAAATATAAACAACTATTTTTTAAAAATCTGATAACATTTAGTATAAAAGTTTTAGAAAATATTTTCTCCTTAAATCTCAGATACAATTTAAATTTTAATAGACATGAAACTATCATTTGGAATGGATGTATTAAATTACCCATGATTTTTGTTATATTGGTAAAATTACACCTAAAGTGATTCATTTTAAACATTTAAATGTGATGTAATCTGTTGCAAAATGTTGCAAAGAACTTC
This sequence comes from Orycteropus afer afer, assembly GCF_000298275.1. Lineage (NCBI taxonomy): Eukaryota > Metazoa > Chordata > Mammalia > Tubulidentata > Orycteropodidae > Orycteropus > Orycteropus afer. The sequence goes on along the minus strand of NW_006921594.1, from coordinate 11,427,039 downwards.
TGATTTTTTTTTCAAAACCAAACTTCAATTTAGGGGGCAAAGAAATGAAGGACGACTTCACTCATGAGGTTGTCAAAACTCCCTGTTGGTCATGGAGGACAACCATTTTTGTCACTTTGGGGAAGGTCCAGGGTACCATTGATAGATATGGATGTGGTACATCTGGTGATACCCTGGACTCACCCCCCAGGGACCCTTTCCCATGCGGCTGCCCCAGCTCATTATTTTCCTCCTATAAACACAATCAAGTCTATATACCTCACATGTTGACAGTTAACCTGCCAATGAAAAAAGTCAGCCTGGATGAGTGAAGTAAGTCAGTGACAAAAGGATAAATAATGTCTGATCTCACTTTTATGAAATACCTGGAATAGGCATGTGTGTAGAGACCAGCGTTTATTAGTAGTTACCAGGGGAGACTTGGGGGGTGGGGCGCGGAAATGAGGACCCAATGCTTAGGGGACATGAACCTTCTGTTGAGGGTGATGGTTTAATTTGGGAATGGAGGGGACATGAACCTTCTGTTGAGGGTGATGGTTTAATTTGGGAATGGATAAGGGTGATGGCTGAACAACATAATGAGGATAACTAATGTCACTGAATTGCACATGGGAAGACTGCTAAAATGTCAAATACTTGTTACATATTATGTATTTACCACATTCACAAAAGAATTTGGACTGGAGTCTGGCATTTGTCTGGAATGATTTCATTTGCTGTCTTTGTTGACCCTTTAACCAACTGTGTATTCTTCTTTGTGTTACACACATGGTCACAGCAATTTGCCGTGGCTGAACTAATGTGAGAGCTAGCTCACATTCTCTCTGTCTTTAACATAAAACTTCTAGCCTATCTGCCTTGCCTTACAGCATCTTTTCTTCCTATTTACTTCCTTGCTTTCTTTCCCCACCTCCCCTACTCTATCCTAATATGTTTTCAGTAAAATGACTTAGGATTTTAGCACAAAAGTATGTCCTAATAGGCATATGTTTCTTATTTATCAACTAAATTTCTTCAGACACATCAAGGTCACTGTTCTTTTATTAGGTTAAGTTTTTATTTTTTCTTTCTAAAATGTCATGATGGGCTGCCAAGATTGGAGAACAAAGAAAAGAGTTGGGTTTGAACTCCCTAATTGCATGATACATTTCTTGTGAAGTAAAAAATGTTTTCAGAACATATATGCTCATATATTTCCATGCTCATGTTTATTTCCCACAGGAATCCGTATTATATTTAAACCTAAAGGTTTTTCTTTTTTTTTAAAGACCTTGTGCAAAATGTTTATGAGCAAAGAAAAGTAGGGATGTTGAGAGGATCATATATTAGAGATAAAAGCAAGATCCCATGATCTGACAGACCACAAAAAGGCAGATAAACGCTCTTCTCGTCTACTGTTTGGCACGTTCAGGAAAGCAATGGGTAAACCTACAGACATCTGTGCCTGGGTCAGTTCGGCCCAACCCAGTGGTATGCTGGTAAGAGTTTAACAACCAGCTCTCTGCTGAGCGGAGGAGGGGGACTGGTTTATAGTGTTTGCTGAAATCACTATTGTTGTTGTTGTTGTTATGTGCCCTCGAGTAGCCCCCCCCCCCGACTCATAGAGACCCCTCCTTGGGTTTCCGAGGCAGTATCACTATGGAAGTAGATTGCCCAACCTTCCTTCCGAGGAGTGGCTGGTGGGTTTGAAACCACCAGCCTTCTGGTTAGCAGTCAAGTGCCTTAGGCACTACGCTACATAGCCAGTTTCAAGCTACCAACATGATGTCTGGGAATGAGGATTTGGGAAGAGATGGACAATAGCTTGCCATTACAAAGGATTTCTGCCATACAGATACAATAGGCAAAAATAACATTGGTGCATAGATGATAGTAAAATGTAAAACAATTTGGAAGTGAGGAGTTTCAGCATTTCATACTTTTTAAAAACATCATTTATGGAATTGTAAGTTTTACAATTTAACTTCTAATAGGGGTTGCTTTTAACAACTGATTTGCAAAATAACTGAAAGTTCAATAATCAGCTCTAGAAAGCCAGTATGAGCTGGCTGTAGCATGGCACTGGCCCAAGACAATTTGATTAAACTGATATCTCCCTCCTCCTCCTCCTTCTACTTCTCTGTCTCTCCATATATAAATTCACACACACACACACATTCTTATAATGTTCAGTGTTCTTTGAAAAGGTATACCTTATTTGATTCAACATTTTCATAGATGCTATTGCTTGAAAAATTGCCACTGAGGAAGAAAGGTAAGGCAGTTAATGATGTGGTGGAATAGTGTGGGAGACATGTTATTGACACAAATAATGACAATATACTATATGAAGCAGAATATGATACTTTGTGGAGGAAAGGCAGTTGAGGTGATTCTTAAAGGATGGACCCATTTTGAACACAAATCTGGGAGAAAAGACATTAGTGTACTAATTTACATACTTTCTGCTGATGAGAAATAAAGTTCTTCAGAATCTTTTCTTCCCATCACATCACCCCAGCCAAGGCCAAGATGTCCTATAGTCAAGAGTAGAAAGTACTAACTTTGCTCACTAAAAGGTGCCAATAAGCTTGCCTCAAAGTGCCCATCACTAAGTACCAAAGGCATCTAACAATAATTCTCATCAGGCTTCAAACTGAAATAGAGCATTAGGATAAGGAAAGTTTTAACAAGACCTAGTCTCTTCTGGGCAATGGCAGTAGAACTCTACATAGTTGGATATAAGAGGGAAATCATTGGCAAATACATACAGCACATTCTTCGCAGTGTGGTCCGGTGACAAATGACTGGCACAAGCATTGGCCTGTATCCACATCGCAGGTTGAGAATGGCAGACTCCCGAGGGGGTTACAGTTGCAGGCTGAAAGCACAGCATACACCGTTATTCTCATTCTTCTTTCTCCACTGTTTGACATTGTCTTTAATAACTTGCACTGAACAAAACATGTGGCCTGAAGAACAGAGTAGCCTGCTTTGACAAGTTTACTGGTTACACAATGAGTGTACTACATGAACCCTGCATAAGAAATCCAGTGCCAGACACCTCCAGACCTTCTTCATGTCTGTTCCATTGGATGGTAATTAGGAGGAGACAAGCAAGTGTAGGAAGTTGTGCAAGATAGAGAGCCAGGCACAGTTAACTGAGTGATGCCAGCCAGGTTGGGTGACTCAGAGGCAGAGGTTATTGAGTGTCATGGTTATTAAAGATGGTCCTTCTCTGGCAAATGCAGCCATCATTTCCCTTCCTCTTCTCTCTTTCTTACTGCCTTATTATTTTCCCTTTCACTCTCCCCCTCCTTCTCTTTTTACCATAGACATTTCTGAATCCTGCTTATTTCCTGAAAGCCAAGAAATGATGCTAGCAGAGTGCTCCCTGCTGATTCTCCTGCAGGTAAAGCCATTGTTCGTGAAAACAATGCAAACACCCATCAACTAATGACTAGATCAACAAAATGTGTGATATCCACACAATGGAATCTTATTCAGCCATAAAGAGGAATAAAGTACTGATGTATACTACAACATGGAGGGCCTTGAAAACATTTTTAAGAGAAATAAGCCAGCCACAAAAGAGCATATATACTGCGCGATTCCATTTGTATGAAATATCCAGAGGAGGCAAATCTATAGAGACAGAAAGTCAATTGGTGGTTGCCTAGAGCTAGGTGTGGGGAGGAAATTGGGGGTGACAGCTGAAGGGCCCCATTTCTTTTCTGGGTAATAAAATACTTTGAAATTGATTGTGGTCAGTGTTGCACAACTGTGTGCATATACTGAAGACCATTGAATTGAACACTTCAAAGATGAGTTGTATGGTATGTGAATTATATCTCAAGAAAGCTGTGACAAAGAAAACAAAAACAAAAGAAAAAACAATATTTAGCTTGTTCTCCAAGGACATCAAGTTAGTCACTAAACCAGGGGGGACTCCAGAGTCCACATGGAGTGCAGGAAGTTATGAGGGAAATTGGCTCAACCATAATTCATTATCATGAAATTTAATCTTGCAATTAAACTCAAAAAGAAGAAGCATTTTATTACTGGAAAATTCAAAATGTTGCGCTCTAAACATGTAAATACAGCCCCCAGTTCTTTATATGGGCAAAAATACAGAGCAGGACTCGGCAACTGAATGGAAATGATTTACCCCGAGTTCCCTGAGGAATCTGAAACTCTAGGAGGTCTTCTAAAAACACCCAAATCCACGGCCATCAAGTCAATTCTGACTCACAGAGACCCCGGCTGGCTTCCCAAGGTGGTAAATCTTCACGGAAGTAGATTGCCCATCTTTCTGTGGAGCAGGTGGTAGGTTTGAACTGCCAACCTTTTGGTTAGCAGTCGAATGCCTTATGCAGCTCTAAACTTCTGTGATCCTATAGCCAAGAGTCAGCCATTTGACCTCAGAAAACTGCTGAGGTTCTACTTCCCCTCAACCTTTCCTCTGACTCTTTGGTTTTTTAATTCCCTTTGTCAGAGAACATATGAACTAATACTATCAGGAATGTGAGAAGAAAGGGGAAAAATAATTTTAAAAAAGATAAGAGTCTAGCCCTTGAAAATTGACAAAAAAGTCATCAATCTACGCAGAAATGCATAACGTAACAATGAATTTGTATATAGCTCTCAGGAGAGTCCTAGTGGAGGCTGTTTTTCAAAGGTTTTGCAACTTGGCATTATGTTTCTTGGCATTTTCCCCTACTTTTGCTACAGTGGGAAAATATGAATGCCCTCTGCTGGTCTTCTATGATAAATTCAGCAAACCATTGACAAGAGATCTCCACTAACTCCCTAAAGTTTGCAGAAGGTGTTGTATAATTTTTAAAAATTCAGAGGCTGGCAGGACTCTTATTATTTATAATTCCTGAAATTTAGGGCTGACAGAGACATCCCCAAGCTTTAAAATGCATCCAGGTTGGTGGAACTGCCCATGTTGACTTACACTGACAGCCGAGGGGATCACTGGCGCTCAGTCCATAGTGGTTGGGTTTGCACTGGTCGCATTTGGCTCCTTCCACGTTCTCCTTACACAAGCATTGGCCAGCCACAGACCCCAAGGCAGGATCAGAGTGACTCACACAAATGCCACCAGATAAGGTCCCATCAGGGTCACATTCACAAGCTAGGGACAGAGACACAGACATTCACTGTCTTAGTTATTTGTAAATTGTGGGAAACTTGAAATATAAGCATAGCATTTTACCCACACCATAACTAGTTTACTCTGTTTTAATCATTAAGCTTGTTTAAATAATTAGACCAATGGGCAAAGGCTATTCAGAAATGATTCCCAGATCTCTCTGGCCTTGGAAAATGTTGACTAATTCCATGTGATAAATATTTAAAAGACTTTTAAAAGATTCTACAGTAACAGGCACAGAAGAAGACTAATATTATGAAAACTGGATTTTGGTGGTTATGGACTGAAAAAAAAAAAAGAACTCTAAAGATGAGATAAGATCAAGAGATAGCTAAGAGTGGGATGCTGTGCTGAAATATGTCACAAATGGTTAAGTCCTCTGCTACCAGTAGAAAGGCTCCTTGGGAGACAAGCCTGGCAATCTGCTTCCCAAAGGTCACAGCCTTGGAAACCCTCTGAACCAGCTCTACCCTGCATGCCCCATAATGACATGGGGTCATTAGGAGTAAGAATTGACTTGATGGCAACTAACCACCACCACCACCCATTGCCCTTGAGTTCGTTCTGACTCACAGTGACCCTGTAAGGACAGAGTAGATCTGCCCCATAGAGCTGCCAAGGCTGTAAATCTTTGCAGAAACCAATGGCCACACCGTTCTCCTGAGGAATGGCTGGTGGGTTTGAACCATCGACCTTCTGGATAGCAGCTGAGTGCTTGATCACTGTGTCACCAGGGCCTCTGTGACCAACAACAATATATGTATGTGTGTTACAGAGTACAACTGCTCCATATAGTTTTTGCAGCTCTAAGCTTAACAGGAACAGATGCCAGGACTTTTCTGTGGTACGGCTGGGTGGGTGTGAACTGCCAGCCTTTAAGTTAATTGCTGTTGTTGTTGTTGTTATGTGCCGTCGAGTCAGACCCGATTCATAGCGACCTCTCCTTGGGTTTCCGAGGCAGTATCACTACGGAAGTAGATTGCCCCATCTTCCTTCCCAGGAGTGGCTGGGGGGTTTGAACCGCCAGCCTTCTGGTTAGCAGTCAAGTGCCTTAGGCATTACGCTACCAGAGCTCCTTTTAAGTTAATGTTGTTGTTGTTGTTATGTGCCGTCGAGTCGGCCCCGACTCATAGCGACCCCTCCTTGGGTTTCCGAGGCAGTATCACTACAGAAGTAGGATTGCCCAACCTTCCTTCCGAGGAGGAGTGGCTGGTGGGTTTGAACCACCAGCCTTCTGGTTAGCAGTCAAGTGCTTTAGCCACTATGTTACCAGAGCTCCTTAATAGTCTCATGCAAAATATTTGCATTACCTAGGGACTCTCTCTATGTTGTTGTGTGCAGTTAAGTAGATTCTGACTCATAGTGACCTTACATGACAGAGTAGAACTGCTCCATAGGGTTTCCTAGGCCATAATCTTTATGGAACCAGATTGCCAGGTCTTTTCTCTTATTGAGCTTCTGGGTAGGTTTAAACTGCCATCTTTTAGTTAGTAGCCAAGCGCTCAACCATTTGTGCTACCAAGGCTCTTTCTCTTTCTCTCTCTCTCTATCCTGTAATGGCATCAAGGGGCATGAGGAGAAACAAAACAAAACACATACACACACACATAAAATGTCTACCAAATTTTTGAAACATGGTTAGAAAGTGAATCTGTCCTTTATTATGATGGATTGAATTATGTCCCTAAGAATATGTGTTGTAAATCCTAACCTCTATGCCTGTGGTTTCAATCCCATTTGAGAAAGAGTTTTCTTTGTTATGTTAATTAGGCATGATGAATGTAGGGTGTATCTTGAGTCAATCTTTTTTGAGACACAAAAGAGATGAAATAAACCAGCAGAGTAGAGATGGGGTATATATGCCAAGACACAGGGTGATCTCCAAGGAATCAGAGAGCAGAAGCTGAAGAGACAGGGACCTTCTTCCAGAGCCAAGAGGGAAAGCCTCCCCTACAGCCCATGCTCTGAATCGGGACTCTGAGGCCCCTAAATGGTGAGAGAATAAATTTCTGTTTGTTAAACTCATCTACTCGTGGTATTTCTGTCACAGCAACACTAGATAAATAGGATACTAAGGAAAAACAGCATCGGGTTCTGTTTGGTTCTGAAAAACCACAATTTTCTTCTAATTCAGGACAGTTGCTTCTAGAAAAGGAGGAAAAAGCTGGATTCATTTTAGAAGCGGCCATAAGGAAAAAGCTCAACTTTATTTGGAAGACATCCCAAAAGGTCAGCAATGAGTTCCAGAGCATAATTTAATTGTGCACAAAAGCATCATTTGAGAGAAGGATATGGGTGAGTGGATTATAACTTCATTTTGAAATAAAACTCTGTTATAACCTCTCAGAAGTCCAATAAAATCTCTTAGTGTCACACAATTTAATTCCAAGGAATTTTTATTATCAATGGCTGATTCCACCAACTTTTCTTTTTTCTTTATCACATTTGACTGTGTTTTAATCACAGAAGACTTAAAATTAGTCAACTGTAGGTCTGGAATCTGTTTATGTAAATATTTAGATTCAAATAAGGACAATTTAGAAAAATTTATGTGAGCATGTTAATTGGTCTTTTTAAATATATATCATTTATATCCATTGATATACACTCACTGACATATGTTTAGGTTAATGGGGAGACATTGGGGAGTCTGATTACGGTAGTTTGTACAAGTTCTTCATCTTCCTTTCATGGAAAAACTCCATGTTCACAAGAATGACTTTCAAATTTCATGACAGGGATACTCATTTTCTGTCCCTGGTTTCATTCAAAAGCACAACTAAGTGGCTCTTAAGGGACAAGACTTTGACTGATGAGTCTGAAAACGTTTGGTTTACTTATTTCCAAACATACTTCCAGACTCCTAGATTATCTGTTTCAAACATTGCATTCCCTTGATCCCACCCAAGAGGACAATTTCATCTTCTTTTACAAATACATAGCTTTTCAAACATTTGTAAATGTTGTTTGTGTGTGTGCAAGTGTGTGTGTATGTGTTTGTGTGCATCATTACAAGTTTCAGTAAAAATTGTAGGACAAGTAGGAAGTTAAAGAATGCTTTAAAGTGAATTTTCTGAGAATTCAGTTCTTCGTAATAGTTTTGAATAGATTACATAATTTTGTGCACTCAGATATCTATTGAGCAATTTTAGCAAAACTTCATTTATGTTTCCTACTTTGTGATGAAATCTAGGACTTTATATGTATTCTGGTAGCTACTGAACTGCTTTTGCATAAGATTTTATTTCATGCTTTCTGATGACTCTAATTTTGAAGTTACAGTTTTATAACCCTTAAATTAATGATGTAGCCCCAGAAACAGGACTTCTGGGTATTTTGGACTAGGCAAGCCTCCCCAGGTCTCGTGTGTCCTGACCATTGTTACTGAGTGCAGACAATACAAGGCCTTGCTTGCTCTTTATTCAGTAATTTCTCAGGGTAGTGTTTGCAGAAAGAAGCCTTGAGGGATGGGCCAAGCTCTTCTGCAGACAAGCCGCAGGCTTGCTTCCATTTGCTAAAAAACAATGAATTTGCCAAGTGCTGCTGAATTCTCAGCAGTGACCCAAACTTACTAGGTGTGCAGGATCCATTTGGATCCTTTGTGTCAACCCCACAGGACTTGGAGAGCAAAGAGAAACACAACACAATGCTCTTGCTGCTCACTGTGCTGTGAGGAATAAAGTCCTTGTCTTTGGCCCCGGAGTCTTGTGTCTTCCACCAGCATCCACAGAAGCATATCAGCTAACTTGTTAGTTTGCAAGTAGGGTAAAATCTCAGCCCTGGTTCTTGAGCCTGGGTATTTGAAATCAGGCTGGAGTGTTTAGCTAGGCAAGAATGGACAGCAGGGCTGGAACTAGGGTGCAAAATTTGAGGTGGCACTCACTCTCAGGTTAGTTTATGTGCTAATCCTTCACTTACATGACCCTGAAAATGAGAGCTTTCTTAAACTTTGGGAACTTGCTTCATTCTAGTCCCAGTCCTGCAGGAAAATGAAAATTAAAACAATGGTGAGATACCATTTCATTAGCCAAAACTAAAGTGTGGAAAAACCCAACATCAGTAAAAATTCAAATGTGACAAAACCAAGTGTCAACAAAGATATGGAGGAACAGGAACTCTCATATACTTTTGGTGGGAGTGTTGATTGACATTTGACTTAGGGGACAAGTCAGTATTATCTAGCCAATTTGAAGAAGCACATACCCAATGGCTCAACAATTCTCCTTCTGGTTATAGCTTAAGGACAGTCATTGTGCATGTGCATAAGGTCACTTATACAAGAATGTTTACTGCATCATCAAAAGAAGAAGGGACAACGATATTTTGTCATATTTATAGGAAAGAATTCTGTATAGAAATTAAAACTGAAGTTCTAATGCTACCTGATAGGGACAAATGTCAAAATATAATGTTGAATGAAGCACTCAAGGTGCTCAGGGCATAATGTCATTTACCTAAAGTTTGAAAGCATGTCAGTGTATACAAAAATATATAGAAGTGTAAAAAACATTTTAAGGATAAATGCCAAATATGTGAGTTTATCTCTAGGAAGAAGGGCAGACAAATGGGACTGATGTACAGCTGGGACATCAACCTTTCCTGTAGTGTTTTATTAAAGAAAGTCCTGGAGGTGATAAAGTAAAACATTAAGATGTGACAAAGTTGCATAATGGGTAAAAGGGTATTTATTATTTTATTCTCTATTCTTGCATGGTTGAAAGATTTCATTAAAAAAGAGTGAGATTAAAGAGAAAATAAAAATACTTTTAAAAGTTAAAAAATGGAGAAAAAGAATAAGCAGAATAAATTGAATTCTGTACAGCAAATCAAATGTTTTAGCCAATTTCGGTAACTGAGCTACTTCCCTGCTCTGACTTCCAGGCAATGAGGGTGTTTCTGCAGCATTGTTTGAAATCATTGCCTCCTCCTGGTTGAATTCAGAATAGTTTCCAGATTCACCACTATCAGCCACTGTTGCAAGATTACCAGGAGAGAACTAGATAATTCGGTCTGATTTGTTTTGAAAAAGAAAAGCTCTTAAAATTAAAGTGGTTTATTTTTGGCAGTCCCCTACTCTTCAGACCCTAAGGTGAGTCATACCAAGCCACCCAAGGAGCCATGGAAGAAAGGTCTTACTCTGGAGTACTTTGCCTCATGGAGCAGTTCTACTGGGGTCACTGTGAGTCAGAATCCACTCCATAGCAACAAGTTTGTTTCTGTAGAGCATTTTGGAGTTACTGGTAGGCAGTGGGGACTGGCACCCAGCAGGATTTGCTCAAACAAGTGGAAAGGTTGGGATCCAAGACTGGGGACTCACGGATGCATGGGTCAGGATCTGAGATGGATTTGAGGGGATCCCTGTAGAAAAGGGATTTGCAGCGGTGGCAGTGCTGTCCCTCCGTGTGGTGCCGGCAGTCTTCACACACGCCTCCGCTTACCCCACCACTTGCCAGGTACACAGTCATGTTGAAGTGGCAGCGGTCAGAGTGGCCATTACAGCTACATGCTGAAGAAAGAGACCAGAGTTACTGGGAGACTAGCTGAGGTTCTGGGATTAATAGGCTTTCAGGAATTAATCACCGCGTTTTCTAAACTTTGCCATCTTTTAGCTGGTCTGTCTTCTTTCTACTGATACACCAAGTATACAAAGGGTTAAAATGGGTGCTTTCAAAGGAGTCTTCTAGAATTATGGTTCTGTCCATCTGCTTTCTATAAAATGTGTTAACTGAAATGTTTGCTGCATGTTGTTAGCTTCCAGGGAGTCAGTTTTGACTCATAACAACACCCTGTGACAGAGAAAAATTGCTCCTCAGGGTTTTTTGGGCTGTGAGGCAGATTGAGAGGCCTCTCCTCCCAGGAGCTGCCTTCTACCTTTGCGGCCACTCCCAAGCCTCCTGGGCCACCCAGGTTCCTAATCACTCGAGTGATCTAAAAGCCCTACAGTGCAGTATTTCTGCTGTTCAGTGAACAATACGTTTACTGGTTTATGTTTCACAGATTTGAATTTTTACCTCATATTTTCTGTGTAGTTATGTCTTAGTCTGGTAATGCTGCCATAATAAAAATGCCACAAGTAGGTGGCTTTAAATAATAGAAATGTATTTTCTCACAGTTTAGGGGCTAGGAGTCTGAATTCAGGACGCTGGTTCTAGGGGGAAGCTCACTCTCTGTTGATTCTGGGGGATGATCCCTGTTGCTTTAAGCTTCTGAAGCCCCGAGTTCCTCAGATCCTTGGCAACCTTCATGTGACATTTAATCCCACCCCACCCCCCAATCTCATGCTTACTTCTGTGTGTAATCTGTTTATCAGTCAAAGTGATTAGATATAGAACCCACCTCAATGAGGTATGCATCTAGTCAATGTAATAAATGTCCTATCTCCAAACAGGATGAGATCCACAGGTATAACCCACCATCATGAAGTTCATTCCAACCCATAGCGACCCTGTAGGACAGAGTACAACTGCCCCATAGGGTTTCTGAGGCTGTAAATCTTTATGGAAGTATGAATCTTTATGCCTCATGTTTCTACTGTGGAGTGGTTGGTGAGTTTAAACTACCAACCTTTTGGTTAGCAGCCAAATGATTTAATCGCTATACCACCAGAGCTCCAATTGAAGATACTAGGATGTCACAAAACTGGAATTGGGAGCCAGAAGTTCACCATCTTTGTCCCCTGCTCCCACAGAATGAACTAAAAGTTCCTCAAAAGAAGAAAATATTGAGTGCTCTCAGCCACTGCTGAGAACTCATTGTTACCCACGTCTGCAAGTGCTGTCCTGGGGGCCTTCAGCGGGCTTCCAAGGAGTGTCTTGGAAGAAATCCTTGCATCTTTCACAGTTCAGGCCATCTGTGTTGTGCTGACAGATACACTGACCATGAACCTACATCGGATGATAAGTAAACAAAGAGGTACAAGAGGGTTTATCTTGGAGGACTTTGGGCTCTTTAAATGGAAAATGAAATATGAGGCATGGGGCCTTTCTGGGTCTTAGCTTCCCCTATGTTAATTATAGTACCAAGCTTGAACAGTTTTTATTATTTGCTAACTATCTTTTATATTTTAAAAAATTTTGGATATTTTGTGCACATTTACAATATGTTTTTTGGCTTTTCTGAAATCTAGGTTCAGGGCAGAATATTTCAGTCCTTAGGCTAGGGAAGGGAGTGTGTGTGTGTGTGTGTGTGTGTGTGTATGACATGACTTAGGAATATAAGGGCAAATACAGAGTTAGAAAGGTAAAGAATTTGAGGATAGGTGTGTGATTCTTTTCGGTTTCCACAAAATGCCTTCAATGGAGCATTTTGCAAAGGGAGAAAATATTTCCAGTGAAACCTAGAGAAAGCAGAGTGTGAAGGTGTGACAGCCTTAACGTGAAGCCTTGTGTGATTATGCTAATAAATAATTTAAAAGTATTAGTTGCCACACTCCTTAGGGCTCTACATAGAAATACAATTCTAATACCTCAGTCTTTTAAGACTAGCCTCAGGAGTAAGAGAGATCTGCAGTGGAAGACACAGCCAGTCGTTAGGTAACACTGTTACTGTCAGTAGCCATTTTCCCCTTGTCAGATGTTACTGACACATTTTAGCACTAAGTACAGGAGCTTACACACAACAGGTCTTCAATCAATTTTTGTGAGAGAATGAACATGAAATTATCCATTCCCTAAGAGACAAAGAGAATCAATTATCATAAATTCTGCTCATTAGTTCAATGATGTAGCCATGATCTTTGCTGGATGCCCAGTATGTGGCAGAATCCATAGGAACCTCTGTCTAGGTCAACCAGAAGGTTGAATACTACCTGTGCCAACACAAAGCTGCCACTTCTGATCTATACTCAGCACTAGGATAGTGAAGAGCAGGCAGGAGAGCCAAAGCCCTCTTTTGGATTCATAACTCACCATTCCTGGAGGGCTGAAAACATCTCCCCGCACCTTCTGCATTGGGCCACACTCATTAGCATGACCATTGCAAAAACAGCTTCCCCGAACAACCATCTTGTACAGAGCATAGTAGTATTTATCAAGGGAATCATTTTGACTCCTTCCAAGTAAAGTATCACCAAGAGTATGGAGTTTGGTAAAGTTTATCCTCAAGTTTGTTAGTGTCACAAGGTCTAGAGAAAGGAAAATAATGAATCAAAGTTCACTGAGGTGCCATTAGTTCAAGGAACACTCCTTGACTGATACCCACTTGATGACTACAGAAATGTGAAAATAAGGAATGCATGCTCATACTATGAAAGTTGGTATGAAAAATATAAACCAATTCATACCCTGGATGTAAGGACTGTAAGGGTTTTCTATTTCAAAGCTGGGATCCAAAACCTTTAGAACAACCTGTAAAACAAATGTAGGTAAATGCATAGCATTCTACTCAAAAAACATAATTGTCATATATGGTTTTAAAGAAGAGATCTTGACCTTATAGGAAGGCTGAACCAGTGCAGCCCAACTGGTGTAGGATACAGATTATCATTTGGGTTAATATATCAGTGAAAATGAATGAAAATTATTAAACAGTCATCTTTTGGTTCTATATGAACTGTTGTTGTTGTTGTTATGTGCTGTCAAGTCGGCCCCGACTCATGGTGACCCCTCCTTGGGTTTCCGAGGCAGTATCACTATGGAAGTAGATTGCCCAACCTTCCTTCCGAGGAGTGGCTGGTGGGTTTGAACCGCCAGCC
>NW_006921594.1:11391089-11409115 GCF_000298275.1 Orycteropus afer afer | reverse complement strand
GCCATTTGACTGCTAACCAGAAGGCTGGTGGTTCAAACCCACCAGCCACTCCTCGGAAGGAAGGTTGGGCAATCTACTTCCGTAGTGATACTGTCTCGGAAACCCAAGATGGGGTCGCTATGAGTCAGGTCTGACTTGATGGCACATAACAACAACAACAAGCACCAAAAATTCTTAAAAATAAAACACAAGAAAACTACCAGTTTACTTTTAGTACATAGTACCAAAATTTGAAAAATCTAAAATAACCAGATTTTTAAAAAATTCATTTAAATAAAAGAAATCCAAAGAAAAGCATGCTACCTCACCACCAGTTGAGGGTTCAACATCTGAGTATTTGGAATCACAAACAAGGTCTCCCACTTCCTGGGCCTGGCCAGAGGCGATGTTGGGAAAGGAAGTAGCACAATCCTTTGCAAAATATTTGAACAGTTTCCAGGTGTGTCCATAGTCTGAGGAACGCTCAACTAACATTGCAGCTGGCCGAAAAGTCTATGAAAACAAGAGTTAAACTTGTAATGCTTCACAAAGGTAAATTTTATTCCACTTGAGGTTGAAAGTTTACTTTTCTAATTTCATTTTTTTCACACATTTTTTAAAAAATATACAACAAACACACTGAGAACTCTTTCAAACAAGTATTTGTGAGAACAAACTTTATCCTCAGAATCTAATTCCAGTTACAAATACTTATGATTCTGTCAATTATTATTAATAGAAGACAGATATGAAGGAATATGGTATATAAATAAAGGAACAAATGTAATGAACATTTTACAACAATTTGCATATGATTCTCTATGTCTGGAGTCCTTGGGTGGTGCAAATGGTTAATGAGTCCAGCCACTAACCAAAAGGCTGCAAGTTTGAGGCCAATCAATACTCAGAAGAAAGGCCTGGTGGTGAACTGAAAAACCAGCCACTGAAAACCCTGTATGTAGAGTTCAGTTTTATTTGAACACAGATGAGGTGGCCGTGAGTTGGAGCGAACTCAGTGGCAATTGGTTTTGTTTTTTTCCTCTTTTTCTAGAATGCTGTACTTGAACAAACTCTTATACTTCCTTTAAAATCCAACCACGAAGTTTACTCTGATTTTCCATACATAGCTAACTCAGCATCTTCAACAAAGAACTTCCTTAGCATTCTAATCATACCTCTCTTTCTGCACTTATCACCTTGTATCATAATTTTCTGTTTGTATGTTTGTAACCATCACTTAACTGTGAACTCTTTCAGGGCAAAATCTGGTGTTTTCACATTTAAATAAAAAAAATTGTATTCACTTTTTTTTATCACCAAAATGTAGCACCAGGCTGACATCAAAATTAGTATGATTAAAGGATGGCATAGTGATTTGCTCTGGCCTCTCACTAACTGACCTTTCATACCTTTTAATTTTTCCTCCCCTCTTGATTATAATCTTCCCATATTTTCCTAAACAATTTCCACTTCCTGCCCTTTTATACTGAAAATTATCTTTCTAGTTCTTGTGGCTCCTATTACCCCAGTGTTTGGAAGTTTCTTTTTGGCTGTGTCTTCTACTTTTTTAAGGTATTTTTTATTTTGTTTTGTTTTTTTGATTAACCAGCAGTTTGTTTATTTTTTTTCATCCAAGAACAAAAACCCAGATGACAAAACTCAATCCAGATTTACACAGCTGTTTGTTTTCTGCAAGGAAGCGAGGAAGTGAAATACCAGGTAAGCACTGAACATTTTGTAAGTAGATAGAGGGGTGTCAGGCCTGTACATCTGTACCTTAAAGGTCAATATAAGATGGCTGAACTGAAATAATGCCTCTAGGTCCAGTCTGATGCTGACATGATCAAGACCTAAGGAAAAATCCAGAAAGAAGGAAATTAGTGGTTCTGAGAAACCCCTTTTAACATGTTAACTGCTCACTGCTACTTGCATGAGATAAAATCTCTGAAATCACATGGCCAGTGATCACCGCTCTTTTCCAGTCTGTTGACCATTCCATGCCCAGGAGAGGATCTATGTGAGAACAATACAGGATTTTTCCTGATGGGACCCACACCCACATTTTGGTGGTAACATACACAGCCACTGTGTGGCAGCATTTCATACCACCAAGGGAGTCCCTTGACATTTCCCAAAAATGGACCGAGAGGACTCACTTCCTTGTACACAAGTTTTAACAACACATGAACATGAGCTATCAAGCCTTAGTTTGATAAAAACCAACACACCTTTTTCTTTCAACAACTCTAGCTCATTTGAATTAGAGGGTTCTTATTTTTTTGCTCTTGGCATAAAACACTGCTTGGAATCTTGCCCTTGGAGTCAGGTTCTGGGAGCTACTCCATGGTTGAGGAGAAGACAGAAGAGTGCTGATCAGGACTTTGCACTGAGCTAGTTAGCTATGGTCCATCTCTAGCATGGGCAAGGAGGGCCTGCCCCAAACTGGACATACTGAGATTCTCTTTAGATCTCTTTAGAGCAGCACTGTGCAATTGAAATACAATGAGTCACACGTGTAATTTTAAATTTTCTAGTGGCCACATGGAGCTCTGGTGGCGTAGTGGATAAGGCACTTGACTGCTAACTGGTAGGTCAGCGGTTCGAACCCACCAGCTGCTCCGTGGAAGGAAGACACGGCAATCTACTTCTGTAAAGATTTACAGCCTCAGAAACCAATGGGGGTTGCTATGAGATGGAAATGACTCGATAGCAGTGAGTTTAGTAGCCATATTTAAAAAAGTAATAAGAAACAGGTGAAATTAATTTTAATAGTATATTGAATCTAATATATCAAAACTATTATCATTTCAACATATAATTAGTATTAACTAGTAATCCCTTATTTGACTGTCTTTCCCTACAAGCTAAGGGCTTAGAAATCTGGTATGTTTTCATACTTTTAGCACATTTCAATTCAGACTAGACACATTTCCAGTGCTCAGTGAGTGGACTGCAGTAAATTAGGGTTAAGCTTAAAGCTCTAGGCGAAACAGCTTGGGAAAAGGCCTGTTACTGGTAGGGCCATCATGTTCCAGGTCTGTGTCAGGGATCCCTATCCTTTCCAAAAAGAAGTCTACTTTCTCCTCTCTAAAGTGCCTGATTGAGAACACTTATTCTATGTAATTGTCTCTGTATGGGACATTTTCTTTCTGAGAACACATGGAACAAATACTGAACATGCAGATCAAAATAGCTATTGCACAAAAATGGGCAGTATTCATCAATGAAGACAGGTGATTGTGGCAAAAATCACCCTGTGTTCATCAAGGAAGTTCTAACTTGAGAGCCATAATTAGAATAAAAAATGAACTGGTATTTAGAGCTTGATCTGACAATAGTTTAAGCACAGATGAGACCTTTAAGGGTCAGAGAGCTTAAATTCATGGTGATGAAACAGTAAGGGTAGAGATAGTGAGATGGTGACACTGTGAAGTATACAAGCAATGCTATTGAACTGTTCATGTAGCAATTGTGAATGGATGTAAGATTGGTTGTGTAAATTGCCACCAAAAATTTTAAAAAAGTATTTTTTTAAAAAAGCAAAATGAATTAGCCTTTAGTAGACATCAATCATGTATTTGTCAAATGGATAATATTGAAACCAAAAAACGAAGACCAAACCCATTACCATCGAATTGATTCTGACTCATAGTGACTTCTATGGGTTTTCAAGGCTGTAAATCTTTACGGAAGTAGATTTCCTCATCTTCCTGTCGTGGAGCAGCTGGTGGGTTTGAACTGACTACATTTTGGTTAGCAGCCCAGTGCCTTAACCACAGTGCTACCAGAGCCCCTTTAACATAGAAAAGAAGCCTCATATTACCCTTGTCCTAACTATTTCATGTATTATGATTATTCCCGCATTCTCTTTTAATAATCTAGGAAACTTTACTGTAAATACGTTTAGACATGTCAAGAGAATAGGGGATTGTAGCCAAAAGTGCAACAGAGAGAGATTTGGTGAGTGGTATCATTTTCTGGGAGTGAAGGAAAAGTGGAAGAATTCCAGGAGCCTGGTGGCACAGTGGTTAAGCACTCAGCTGCTAACCAAAATGTTGGTGGTTTGAGCTCACCAGCCACTCCCTGGGAGAGAGATGTGGCAGTCTGCTTCCACAAAGATTACAGGCTTGGAAACCCTTCACAAAAAGATAAACCAAATCCATTGCCATCAAGTTGATTCTGACTCATAGCGACCCCCATTGGATTTCCAAGGCTGTAAATCTTTATGGAAGTAGATTGCTTCATCTTCCTCCCATGGAGCAGCTGGTGGGTTTGAACCCCTGACCGTCTGCTTAGCAGCCAAATGTCTTACCCTATGGGTCAGTTCTTTTTTGTCATATAGGGTCACTGTGAGTTGGAATTATCCCCACAGCAGTGGGTGGGAATGGTTCTAGGCCAGTATTGGGAAGGGGCCATTTTGAGTGAGCTAACTTTCACTGGGAAAGTGTACATTGGGTGGAAATGCATTTGGACACGTAAGCCCCAAGGTTGGGAGTGGGCCATGAGGAATCCCTGGCTGGAGTCCACACTTAGAGTGAGGGGCTAGGAAACATGGATGGTCAGGGCCAGTGTGGTGTTCTATATTACAATTTTTCATGAATAGGGCAGGGTGTATATCCAGAAATGAAAGAACCTCAGTCTACCTCAACTACCCTTTCAATTCATTTTTATATTGTAACTATTTGCCTTGTAACAAGAAGCAAAGAATCTGCCTTTTCCCTCTCCTACATGTATCGGAAGAGTTCAGGTGGCACAGTGGTTAAGTGTTTTGCTGCCAACCAGCCACTCCATGGCAGGAAGATGTGGCAATCTGCTTATGTAAAAATTACAACCTAGAAAATCCCATGGGGCAGTTCTACTCTGTCCTACAGGGTCAGAATCAACTAGGTGGCAATGGGTTTGGTGTTGGTTTTGGTATATGTTTTGCAGAGGAAAAAGCACATGGTGCTAACTCTCAGTTTCTCCCTGGAGTTATTCCTTTAGTTTGCATCAGTGTGTTTTACATTAGGCTTAACTTACCAACATCCCATAAACTTTCTCGTTTTTTACAAATAAGAACAAAAGGATGCACAGATATTTCTCCTCCTATATGAAAACAGTGACCCACTTTGAGTTATGTGTTTAAAATACATTCTGAGTTCTTTAAAGGAAAATATGTCTTTTTTAAGTAAAAATAAATTTTGGTCTTATATGAGGCTCTACTACATTCTTTGGAACACTGTCTCCTTCCAATTCTTGCTGCAACATTTTAAAACCATACGGAGAGAAAGATGGGTTATTCAGAATAGAAAGAGATAAAAATGTGGAAAGGATCTTAATCATACCATTTTCAGATTGCCACCATTTCTTTTCTCTATCTGGTTCAAAACCTGTGATGACATTCTCAATGGTGTGGCTGTCAGGGTTGGTATATGGATCATAAGGAAATCTGGAGTCGCAGATGAAACATTTTTGTTCCCTCTGGAAAACATCAGTGTTAAAATTTAAAATAAAGGATTGTAATTGCTTATTGTTCATTTCAATTTAAAAATCAAGCTGTGCTTACTATATTTGCCTTTCAATCTGGCTAAAAATAAGAAGCAGAGGAAATAACACGACATCACTTTTTTCCCATCAATAGGTGCTTAAATACAATAATAAACTAAAGTTAAATATGACCTAGAAATTTTATAAATTTATACAGTTAGGGTTCAAATGCAAATTTATGGAGAACTAATTTTTCTCATATAGGAGGCAGATGATCTGGAATTTGTTTTAAATTGTAGAGAAATAATTAGGATTTATTTTTTGAGTTAGAATTACTTCCTTCAGTTAAAAAAAAGAGGACTATTTGGCAAGAAATTAATTTTTAAAAATGGGCATAGGTTTTCTGCTGCCATCATTCTTTCTATCTCAGATTTTACAGCATTTTTAGTAGAAAAGCCTCCAAAGCCTTCATATCACAAATGTGAATTTTGTAAAAGATTTCCATTAAACTGATAACAGAGAGGCCTGCCCTCTTCTCTCACAGACTAGAAGGTCTTATTAATGAGTTGGAACTAGTTTTGCCTGGGATGGATTTTTCAAAGGTTACCAAAACCTGACCTTTGAGTTTGCTTAATTGAATGCATAGATTTGTGACTGTACTTAAAACTCCTGAGGAGCTCTCCAAAGATTTCCAAAGGTCTGCCAGTGGCCCACACAGTTGTTCTGGCTAATGCTTGCAGGACTCTGAAAAAGCTTTTGCAAAGCTTTCAGGAAGCAGGGATTGTTTATCACAATTCTCTGTGCTGGAAATGAAGAAGTCCTGGTGGTGCAGTGGTTAAAGCATTTGGCTGCTAATCAAAAGGTCAGTGATTGGAACCCACCAGGTGCTCTGCAGGAGGAAAATGAGGCAGTTTGCCTCCATAGAGATTTACAGCCTTGGAAACCCTATGAGGCAGTTCTGCTCTGTCACATAGGGTCACTAAGAATTGGAATTGACTCAAAGGCAGTGGGTTTTTGTCGGGTTGGCAGTTGCTCCTTAGGAGAAAGATGCAGCTGTCTGCTTCCGTAAAGATGTACAGACTTGGAAATCCTGTTGAGCAGTTCTGCTCTGTCCTGTAGGAGCTCTATGAGTTGGAATTTGACTTGAAGGCAGTGGGTTTTGGGGTTGGTGCTGGAAATGCCTACAGTGGCATAATGTCCTGGTCAGTACTTGGTTAATGTGGTTTGATTGGTTGGCCTGAGCTGCCTGTTTGCCCTTTCCTCTGCTGTCCTCCCCTCACTCATTTGGTTCGAGCCACACTTGCTCCTTGCTGTTGCTTAAGCACACAAGAACCCTCTTGCTTTAGGGTCTTGGACAATGCTTTTCCCACTCTGAGATGTTCTTATCTCCTGCTCCTTCCCTTCTGGTCTCTGTGTAAATGCCACCCTCTCAGAAAGACCTTCCTTGACCACTCTGCCTAAAATGCCACCACTTCCCCAACCATGGCCTTCTGCTGTGCTCTATTCCTATGACCTGCTTCATATAGTTTTTAAGCCCTTATCACTACAAGAAACTATCCTGTATAGTTGTAAGCGTATTGCCTGTCTCTATTATTAGAATTTAGGAGCTTTGGTAGCGTAATGCCTAAGGCACTTGACTGCTAACCAGAAGGTTGGCGGTTCAAACCCACCAGCCACTCCTTGGAAGGAAGACCGGGCAATCTACTTCTGTAGTGATACTGCCTTGGAAACCCAAGGAGGGGTTGCTATGAGTTGGGTCCGACTCAACAGCACATAACAACAAATAACAACATCATTAGAATTTAAGCTGAATGAAGGCAAGGGCTTTTTTTTTTTTTTTTTGTGCATATCCTCATTACTCAGAATACTGCCTGGTACAAAATCAAACAAACAAACAAAAAAAAACCCAAACCCATTGCCATCAAGTTGATTCCAACTCATAACAACCCCCATTGGGTGTCCAAGGCTGCAAATATTTACAAAAGTAAATTGCCTTATCTTTCTCCCAAGGAGCAGCTGATAGGCTTGAACTGCCAACCTTGGAGTTAGCAGCCAAATGTCTTATCCACTACACCACCAGAGCTCCTTAATAGATAATAAGAAGAGTACATGATGATTTTAATGATTATTTCAGCTAGTAGAGTTTGTTCAAGTAAACCAACCATTTAAGAGAGCTCTGGTAGCATAGTGGCTGAGACACTTGCCTGCTAACCAGACGGCTGGTGGTTCAAACCCACCAGCCACTCCTCGGAAGGAAGGTTGGGCAATCCTACTTCCGTAGTGATACTGCCTCGGAAACCCAAGGAGGGGTCGCTATGAGTTGGGGCTGACTCGACGGCACATAACAACAACAACAATATAATCAGTGAGGAGCTCTGGTGGCATAGTGCCTAAGGCACTTGACTGCTAACCAGAAAGCTGGCAGTTCAAGCCCACCAGCCACTCCTCAGAAGGAAGGTTGGGCAATCTACTTCAGTAGAGATACTGCCTTGGAAACCCAAGGAGGGATTGCTATGAGTCAGATTTGACTCAATGGCAGTGAGGTTTTTTTCTGTTGTTGTTATACAGTCAGTGCATTTTAGAATCACTGACCTCCATGATGTTTTATATGAAGAAAACCAAAGTTCTCCTTGGAAATTAAGGAGCAATGGAAGCTAGATCAATTCTGCATAAGGGTAGGCTTGTCCCAGACCTGCCCTAAAAGAGCAGCAGAAACCAAGACTCTGAAGTGTTTCTAATAGTACTTAATTATTGGGGAAAACGTCTAATTAACTTCAGGGTTTGCTGGCCATTTTTCTGTAAACATTTTAGAAGCATAGTCTTGTTGGGACTGGCCAAAGGGGATTCTTATTTGTGGGAACTAGATGGGAGAATCCCAGGTTGGTTAACACTATGAGTCAATATTGATTTGAAGCTTTGGAAGAAAATGTTTTGCTGGGCAGGTCATTGTTAGATAATAGGCAGAAAAAAATCATCCCCCATCTTGCATGAATGTTATAGGCTTACTTGTAATATTTTGGGAGCCTGACGATATTTTGAGGCTTCTTCTAGCCCCAAAATTTATGATTTGCTTTATTCTCTAAACAAAATAAGTTTTCTGCAGTTTTAGTTATGCTGTTTTTTGGATATAACTTTGAGAGAAAGAAACACCAATTTCTAATTATTATCAGAATATGTTGCCTCATGACAACAGTGGCTGAAGAACAAGATGAGTAATGCTAGGGTTGGAAAGTTTCTAATATTAGAGTTGAGAACTACTTCCTTGTCTAGACATAGTCACTTGAAGAACCACTTGGCCTTGAGTTGAGCAAAACTTCCACTGTGTAATTTCCTAGCACACGTAGAGGATTTGCTTTCAGACACAGGTACTTCCCAAAATTAGAGCAGGGCTAAGCATCCAACCAAGTATTGTCTCCACTTATTTATAATCACTGTCCTTTGCTAGGAACCCATTAGATACAAAGCATTTCCCAAATACCTAAATGAGTAACCTTAAATGAACAATTCATGGAAGAGCCTGGGCCCTGACATTAGGCTTCTGTCCAACTTCCTTCATGAACATCCTCTCATTTAAGTGGTTGACATGATTGCCTCAGGCTTTTCAGCAGGTAAGATACTCAAATGACCTCAGATGCCTGTTCTGCTCCTGGATCCCACAGAGAAAGAGAGAGAGAGAGAGAAGAGAAGGGGGAGAGAAACCTATGAAGGTTACAGGTTTTTTTTATATATATATATAAACTTTCTCTTTAAGAGAAAACAGCTAGTTGCACAAAAAAAAAAATATGTTATATCGGGAATTTATGGTTGTTAGAAAATTTTCAAGTGGCATCATGGGGTTGGTGTACAATGACTTCAAAGTTCTCCACTCCCTTCTATGTAAGGCAGAACAATGAGAACTTAACGGTCTTGAAGCCCTAAGGAATCTTCAGTCTTCACTGAAAGAGTCAATTATGTCCCTCTGTGGGAATCACTGGAGAGGATCAGTGGAAAAGGGGAAGATCATCAGTTAGGTGGATTGACACAGTGGCTGTGACAATGGACTCAACCATAGCAAAGATTGTGAGGATGGTGCAAGGCTGGCATTGTTTCATTCTGTTGTACATAGGGTCGCTATGAATTAGAACAACTTGAAGGTACCTAAAAACAACATGAGAGTCACTAAGGAGCTATGGTGACACAGGGGTTAAGTGCTCATCTGCTAACTGAATGGTCAGCAGTTTGAACCTACTTGGCACTCCCAGGGAGAAACATGTGGCAGCTGGCTTCCTTCTGTAAAGATCACAGCCTTGGAAACCCTATCAGGCTGTTCTACTCTGTCCTGTTGGGTCTTTATGAGTCAGAATTGACTCTACAGCAATGAGTTTGTTTGGTTGGTTGGTTTTTGGTTATGGGAGTCATTAAGGCAGCTAAGTAGACCAATAGCCTGTATCTGTAGGAATTTATAGTCGAAGACTGAACCAAAATATTTTTCTTCTAACTCTAAAAGTAACAAGAAATATAAATTAAGCAGATCTCCTCCATTTCCTGATTAGTCATGGTTTCCTGGACTTTGAATTATATTAGCTATGTCTTCTTTCTTTTTCTTTAGAGTTGTTTGGTTGCCCCAGATATACTTGGGAAAGGAGATCACTGTTGAAGTAACATCCCAACAAGTAAACAAAGGACCAACCCACCTCCAGGTAGCTGAGGATGCAGTATTTCTGGGCTCCTCTTAGCCCACAGGTAGAAGAGGCCGTTAGCTGAGCACCACGCCCCACTAGGAGATCACCAGTGGTAGGATGACAGGCACCCCTGTTGCATTCGTCTTGAGCTTTCAAGTAAGGAAGTAACCCTTGAACACAAAAGAAACAGTGACATGGCAAGGCAACCTAAGGCAGCACAAGGTTTGAAGAAGCACCTGGTTAGTTGCACAGCCAATAGTCTGCTTATTTTTAACCAGTTTTGTTATTCATTAAGACCCCAATTAGTGGATGCTGTTGGTACTCTCAGCCTGATAAAATGAGCCTAGTCTGGAGGTAATACCGTCTGTGTTCCCAGTGCCAACCAAAAGGAGGCTAAATTGGAGAAAACATAATTATGCATGGATGGTGGGAATGTAAAATGATGCAGCTACTATGTAAAACAGTTTGGCAGTTCCTCAAAAGTTAAGCATAGCACTACCATATGACTCAGCAATTGCATCCTAGGTAAATACCCCAAAGTCTTGAAAGCAGGAACTCAAACAGATACTTGTACAGCTATGTTCATTGAAGCATTATTTGCAATAGCCAAGAGGTGGAAATACCCCAAGTGTCCATCAATAGATAAAAGGATAAATAAAATGTGATATATATGTGTATGTGTGTACATGTGTGAGTGTGTATGAATATTATCCAGCCATACAGAGAATTAAGTTCTGATAAGTGCTGTGACATAGCCTTGAAAGTATTATGGTGAGTGAAACAGGTCAGATAAAAAAGGACAAATATTGTATGATTCCACTTGTATGAAATATCTAGGGACTGAAGGGAGGAGGAAATGGAGAGTTATTGCTTAAAGGGCATTGAGTTTCTGTTTGAGGTGATGAAAAACTTTTGGAAACAAAAAGTGGTAATTTTTGCACAACATGGTAAATACAATTAATGTCACTGAATTATACACTTAAAAATGATTCAAATGGCAGTTTTTTATTATGCATTTTTACTGCAATATTTATTTAAAGATGCTGAAGACAATAAATTTGGGAAATACTATTCTCCGCCTTTGGATATTCTGCTGTTGTTACTTGTGGTTTAACTAAGGTTTGCCTTATAGTGATTTATTCTGTTAGACAAGTTTCATCCTGAATTCTTTTATTGCAATTGTTGCCTTAGAGATTCAACATGTTTTTATAACTTGACTTGGCCAAACTTGTCCTGATTAGATGTGTAGTTTTCAGAACTAGAACTATTCCAGGACTTAGAGAAACATATCATATTATAACACATATTATAACATATTATAAATAAAAATATGAATTTCTTTTAAAATTTAAAATACTTGGCAAAAAGTGGCAAGAAGCATAAGTAGTTGAAACTTCATGCCTGAACATAGACTCAACAAAATCCTTTCTGGGCAGAAGTTTTCAACTGTCAGATTATCACATTAGCAACAGTTTAGAATTGATTCAGAGAATAAAGATGCTTGTATCTTTACACAATGAATGTGCTTCTCAAAACTGACATACTGTTTGAAGATAAAATCTTACTAAAAATTCATTTAGGAGATCTAGTCATTTAGACGGCAAACAACAACAACAACAGTCATTTAGAAGGAACTCTGATGGGACGGTGCTTAAGGCATTCTGCTATTAACCAGAAGTTGGCTGTTAGAACACACCAGTTGCTCTGCGGGAGAAAGATGAGGTAGTCCGCTTCCGTAAAGATTTATAGCCCTGGAAACCCTTTGCGGCAGTTCTGCTCTTGTAAGATGGCCATGAGATGGAATCGACTCAATGGCAGTAGTTTTGAGGGTCACTTACAGAAAACTTGGAGTAAATTCTTCTATAAAGCAAAGAGTCATTTTGTAGAAATAACTATTATTTCATAATTTCCTTATTTAATACTTTATTATTAATTTAAAAAATATATGAGATATTTTCCCATATATTAAACTTCATGTCAGAGTTTTAGAGAATGTAAACCTATATGCATAGGTTTATCATTATGGACAAGAAAAGGTACAGAGAATGCGTATCAGAAAAGGTTTGGACCTTGCAGCCAGTTCCTTAAACTCATGGGGCCAATGCACTTCTTAGGCTTCTTTGTTTTCAACTCTCAGTCAAAATGCATGACAAAGTTATTAAATAGACACCAGTATTTTTAGTACATATATTTTCTATACATATAAGCAAGGAGCTCTGGTTGCATAGTGCCTAAGGCATTTGACTGCAAACCAGAAGGTTGGCAGTTCAAACCCACCAGCCACTCCATGGAAGGAAGATTGGGCAATCTACTTCTGTAAAGATTTACTGTCTCGGAAACCCAAAAGGGGTCACTCTGAGTCAGAATCGACTTGATAGCAGTGAGTTTGTTTGTTTCTTTTTTGGATACATACGTGTGTGTGTGTGTGTGTGTGTGTGCGCGTATACATTTATATGTATTTAAAACTATACATTTTATAAATGCTTGGGCATTTTTTGGTTGGTAATTCAACCATTTGCCACTCATCTGTCATGTTGTTGTCCCTTAGTGGCTTGCATGTTGCTATGATTCTGCAAGATATGCCACTGGTATTGCAAACACAGTGGATAGTTTTCAGGAACTTTCAGACTAAGACACACTAGGAAAAAAGACCCGGCCATGTACTTCTGAAAATTAGTCCATGAAAACCCTATAGATCACAGCAGAATATTGCTGATACAGGCTGAAAGATGAGCCACGTAGGTGGGAAGGCATCCAAAATGCATCGTGGCTA
Source organism: Orycteropus afer afer (assembly GCF_000298275.1). NCBI lineage: Eukaryota > Metazoa > Chordata > Mammalia > Tubulidentata > Orycteropodidae > Orycteropus > Orycteropus afer. The sequence goes on along the minus strand of NW_006921594.1, from coordinate 11,396,236 downwards.
CCGTGGACTCCAGCATATCAATGGTCATGAAGATGGTGCCAGACTGGGCAACATGCTTCATGCTGTGACACATGAGGTTGCCGTAGTCAGAGCTGACTTGTGTCAACTACTAATAACTCATAACCATGGGCAACCCTAGAGGTTCAGGCTGGATCACAGCACCCTTAGGTTTAGAAATCCAGGGTAAGCCTTTTTCTGTTCAAGCTTGTTTAGTTTCGAAGCTCTCCTCTCCAGAGAGTGGGGTCTCCTGGCCTGGGAGGGCTATCTGAGCAATTCTGGAGTGACTTAGAATTTTGGGAAGTGTGAGTAAGTTATCCTACACAGAGGCTGGGAGAAGCATCCCCTTCTGATGTAGAATACTGATTCAGTCCCAGAGAGACTATCCAGGGCAGATGTGCTCTGACTGACGGAGGTCAGACCTGAGGCTCACGTCCCGGGTGTTGAGTTCAATCCAAGAGTCCCAGAAGGATCACAAGAATCTGCTGCCACTGGTTGGTGGCTCCCATTGCTGAGGCAGGGACTTTCAACAGAGAAAGAACCGGAGGTCTCCATCTGGAGCTGTTCTTTCCTCCATTACCAGCAAATCCAGCTGGGAAATGACTTCAGGGTTGAGGAATGGCAAAATCACAAAGGTGAGAGTCTTAGTTTGCTCCCATGAAGAAACTGAACACATGTTTTTGAAGAGAAGATTCTAAGACATTCAGTTAGTGTTTACTGCCTCCAGGCAGGGTCGTTGTGGCTCTAGAAATGCTGGCAACAGAGGGAGCAGTTGTTGGAAACATCTTTTCTATGACGAATGCAAATCATTCTCAGCTTATTAAAGTCCGCAGAGGCATGGAGAATTTGGCCTTCTAGTTTAGAGCTGCTGCTTATTTAGAAGAGGAAACTTTGCCTATAAAATCTTCATAAGACCTCAACATTGGGACAGTTGCTACCCTGAAAGCAGAATTATTTTAAAAAACCAAGACACATGATACATGTCAATTAAGAATCTGAAAGTATTTTCCTAGCATTATCAGCTGATAATAACATTCCATTGAAAACCCATTGCCTCTGAGTCCATTCCCACTCATAGCAACACCATGTGTTAATAAGCAGAGCTGCTTCATAGGGTTTTCTTGGCTGTAATCTTAATGGAAGCAGATCACCAGGCCTTTCTTCCATGACGCTGAATCTCTACCTTTAAGTTAGTAGTATTTACGTGTGAATGCTAAGCATGACTGAGTGTAATTTCTAATCGCTTGATACAATAACACAACAGAATGTTTTTTTTTGTTGTTGTTATGTGCCATGGAGTCAGACTCAACTCATAGTGACCCCTCCTTGGATTTCTGAGGCGATATCACTATAGAAGTAGATTGCCCAACCTTCCTTCTGAGGAGTGGCTGGTTGGTTTGAATCGCCACCCTCCTGGTTAGCAGTCAAGTGCCTTAGGCACTATGCCACCAGAGCTATGCATATGTATAAACTCATTGCCATCGAGTCATTTCTGACTCAAAGCAACCCTGTAGGACAGAGTAGAACTGTCCCATAGAGTTTTCAAGGCTGTAATTTTTGCAGAAGCAGCTGCTACATCACTCTCCTGCAGAGTGGCTGGTGGGTTTGAACCATCAACCTTTCGATTAGCAGCTCAGCACTTAACCACTGCACCACCAGGACTCCTCTTGCAGATATATAGCATTATGGAAAAAAAGAATTAGATATGTTTTAAAATTACTTCTACTAAATGTTTTAAGACAATTCAACACAGGCAGCCAATGGATTTGGACAGCTAATACTCACCAAGGTGGAAAAAAAGAGTCAGTTGAAACTGCATTTCTTTCTCTGGAAATGATTAATTTCAATTTTGCTAGGTTAGAAAAAATAGGTCAAAGTCAGTCACTGATAGAGTCAATAATTGTTATCATCACACAGATAAGCCCTGAGGGCTCCTATTCTTTTGGAATACAAGATAATCCCAATGCTCAGTTCCTTAAAAAATAGGAGTGTATAAAATATTTACAGATATTTGTTCATTATTAATGTTTTTCATATTGTAGCATCACAAAATATGTTGTGGAAAATAATATAAAATAAATGTAATTTCCTTAGTATACTTTAATTCATTTTTTGCCCATTTATATTGTCATGAAATTTTTCCTAAATTAATTCCTTAATTAGCAAACACTTATTGCAGTGGGTTGGGAAGGAAGAAGATAAGCTGATCTTCTACACTAATATTTTTAATTGCTGCGTACTGTTTCTCTGAATCCAGGAACTAGAATTTATTTAATGAATCCCCTATTATGTCCACTTTTATCTCTAATATTTTTCTATTATAAATATTTCTGTTAAATCTTTGTGCATATCCTTAATTTTTCCAAATGATATTTTAAATGGAGTGGAAATGATGTGTCAAAGAATATATATATATAATGGCACAGTGGTTAAAGCATGCAGCTTCAAATTAAAAATGTGGCGGTCCAATACCACCTGCCTCTCCACAGGAGAAAGAGGAATCAGTCTGCTTCCATAAACATTTACAGCCTTGGAAATCCTATGGGACTGTTCTAATCTGTCCTATCAGATTGCCTTGAGTCAGAATTGACTAACTGACAGTGGGTTATTTTGGTTTTATATACATACGGTTGGGAGCTCTGGTAGCATAGTGGCTAAGACACTTGCCTGTTAACCAGATGGCTGGCGGTTCAAACCCACCAGCCACTCCTCGGAAGGAAGGTTGGGCAATCCTACTTCCGTAGTGATACTGCCTCGGAAACCCAAGAAGGAGTCGCTATGAGTCGGGGTCATAACAACAACAACAACATACATACGGTTGATGTTGTTGCTAGTTGCCATCAAGTTGAGTTGGATTCACAGTGACCTCACATGTGCACAGTAGAACTGTTTCATAAGGTCAAGGCTGTGACCTTTTGGAAGCAGATTACCAGGCCTGTCTTCTGAGGTACATCTGGATGGGTTCGAACCGCCGATCTTTTGTCTAGTAGTCTAGCACTTAACTGTTTGCACCAGCCTAGGATATATATATACACACACATACATGCACTCGGTCACACCCTGACACAGATATTTATGTACCATACTCTGTTAGCATAGTACGTAAGGCACTTGACTCCTAACCAGAAGGCTGGTGGTTCAAACCTACCAGCCACTCCTTGGAAGGAAGATTGGGCAATCTACTTCCATAGTGATACTGCCTCGGAAACCCAAGGAGGGGTCGCTATGAGTCAGGGCCAACTCGATGGCACATAACAACAACAACACATGTACATGTATACATGAGCCAAAGGCAAACCCAGAGCTGCTGAGTAGGTTCGAGTCACCAACCTTTAGGTTAGTAGGCCAGTGCAAACCATTTGTGCCACCCAGTGACCTCTAAATATGTACATAAATACACATACATACTCAACGGCTAAAAAAGGTTGGCAGTTTGAATCCACTTAGAGGTGTCTAGAAAGAGAGATCTGGTGATGTCCTGAAAGATCACAGCTATTGAAAACCCTGTGGGACACAGACCTATGGACCCATGGGCCACCATAAATTGGAAACAACTCGATGGCAACTGGTGGTGACATATATCTCCACACATGAAACCCTGGGTGTATAGTGTGCAACTGCCATGTGGAAGGTTAGTCCCTATTGACATGCTCACCTACAGCTAGGAGAGCATGTGTTGCCCTGATCTCTTGCCAACACTGCATATTATGAACTTTTAAATCTTTGTCAATCCACAAAAGCAAATAAATGCCTCACCATTATTTCAATAGTAGTGAGGTAAAAATTTTTTTAAATGTATTTATAGGTCAGAGTTATTTTTGATAGTCTCTTTTTGAAGACTTTTCTTAATGAATTCTTTCTTTGTGCTACTAATCTTGTATTCTTAATCCCTGTAATCCCACATTCCCTGCACTTCAACTTTAGCACATTCCCTGCTCTCTGAACCCTCTTCTCATGCTGTTGCCTTTGCTTAGAATGCCACTCTCCTAAACTAAATGCCAGCACCTCTATGAAGTCTTTTAAAACCAAACCAAACTCACTGCTGTCAAGTCGGATCCTACTCACAGCAACTCCTCCTTGGGTTTCTGAGGCGGTATCACTACGGAAGTAGATTGCCCAGTTTTCCTTCCGAGGAGTGGCTGCTGGGTTTGAATCGCCAGCTTTCTGGTTACCAGTCAAATGCCTTAGGCGCTATGCCACCAGAGCTCCCATGAAGTCTTTTAGGAAGATTGAAATGCCTGATTTTAGCAAATTTCCCATGTTCTGATCCAAGCTTTTTACACAGTCTAGTATTCATTTCTGAAGTCAAATGTCCTAAGAAAATGACACCCTGAGAAGTTACCCCTGCAGCATCTCCATTTGAAAATGGCTACGTACAAGTTTGGACTAATGACATTATACAAAACCTTGTAAAGACCTGCAGGATAATCCAGAGTGCAGTCTCAGGAAGGTCCCTTCTGCATTCTGGATACACTACCTGGGCCGAGTGCTTTTTCTAGGTGGTATTCCCCTGTCCTCAGAGCCAGGCCCGTCAACCTCAGGTCAGTTACCCAGAGACACTTTGATAATCTGACATGCCCAGTCCTGAGGTTGTCCTGGATTCAGAAACCATGCCTCACTGCTTCGTTCTGCCAGGAATGCAGAATGATTGGCAACATGGTTATCCTTTTAATAAGAATGGGCACTATAAGCAAAATTTAAAAATATTATTTTCTATAACCAAAGAAGGAGCCCTGGTGGTGCAATTGTTGAGTACTCAGCTGCAAACCAAAAGATTGGTAGTTCGAATGTATCAGCAGCTTTTGAGGTCTTTAAAGATTAGAGCTTAGAAAACCCTATTAAAAAAACAAAATACCTGCAGTGATACAAAATACCTGCAGTCCTTACAGAAACAATAGAAGACAGACACAGAGTAATCCCTCACAGTCATCCCAACACTATGGGAGAGAGATCCAATAGAGCTACTACCTCAGGACCATAGTACTGGGGGTACACCAGACTCAACTGGCACAACAAAATACATAAATGCATTGCTCCACAATCTACACTGGTGAGTAGCAACTGGGGTCTTAAAAGCTTTCAAGCAGCCATCTAAGATGCAGCTAATAGTCTCCTAGTACCAGAAATGAAGAAGAACGTACAAAAAAAAA
>NW_006921594.1:11385762-11390449 GCF_000298275.1 Orycteropus afer afer | reverse complement strand
CCACTCCTCAGAAGGAAGGTTGAGTAATCTACTTCCATAGTGATACTGCCTCGGAAACCCAAGGAGGGGTCGCTATAAGTCAGATCTGACTGACCTACAGGGCAGTTCTACTTGGTCCTGTAGGGTTGCTATGAATCAGAATCAACTTGACGGCATATAACAACAACAACAACACCACATAACCAAAGAAACTGAACTCAGTGAGATTATGGTCCATGCAAATAGCCTACAATTCAGAGTTTGAAATGATCTAGGCTGTGGATTGCTGAGGGTACTAGAAGTACTACACAGGCAAGATCATGGCACCCCAGTGGGGAATCCATTCACAGGACAGATTCTAAATGGAAAAACTTGTTTGCGTCGACAGACCATGGGCTAAAATCCATGGAGGGACCATAAGCATTGGAACCATGAGAGAAATTCAGCTTACAGAATTCCAGAAATTCAGATTTAGAAAGAAAGGAGGCAGAACTGCAATGCTGGTTGTAAGAGTCAAGTAACAAGTGAAATGCCTTTGCAGTGTTTGAGGGCAGGGGAGGAGGGGAGGACAAAGCTTCCTTAGAGTCCCATTTGATCAGTTTCATGATAAAAATGTATTTCTGAGAATTTTCTTCAAGCAGTAAGGAAGGTGATAGTACAAAGAAGTGAGCTAGCATAAGTGAACCAGGATCAAGAATGATCTGCCCCTAAGGAGAGGAGCGGGAGGAGGTAGAAGATCTGAATGGATGAGAATAGACACTTCCTTTTGTTAAGAGCTGGTTATGGATTACCACCAGTTTCACATATGACTCATGTAAGAATTACCAAGGGATCTTGCTTAAAGGTAGATTCTGATTCAGTATATCTGGGGTGGAAACACAAATTCTCAGTAGGATGTTTGCCTTAGTTATCTAATGCTGCTATAACAGAAACATCACAAGTGGATGGCTTTAATAAACAGACATTTAATTTCTCACAGTTTAGGAAGAAGTCGAATTCAGGTTGCCAGCACCAGGGGACGGCCTTCTCTCACTGTCAGATCTGGAGGAAGGTCCTCGTCTCCTGTGTGGCCTTAGCATCGCTTCGAGATCCCCGTGTGTCTTGGCATCAATCTTCCCCTGGGTCTGGGAGGTTCATAGCACAGGGACCCTAGGTCCAAAGGATGCACCCCACTATTGGCTCTTCTTTCTTGATGGTGCTGAGGTCCCCCTTCTCTGTGCTCGCTTCTCTCACCTTTTATCTCTTCTAAGATAAAGGGTGACGCAGACCATGCTCCAGGGAAAGTCCTCTTACATCTGATCAGGGCTATGACTTGATTAAGAGTGTTGCATCCCACTCTAATCCCCTTTAAACTGATTGGCTGATCAGATCACATCATGGGGGGGGGTGATGGCATCATTATATAACTACCAAATTACATCATTACATAACTGCCAAACCACTGAGAATCATGCCCCAGCCAAGATGACACATATTTCTGGGGACACAATTCAACACAGGAGTGAGCTGGAATGAATCAGTTCAAAGCCTTGCAGAAAATTAATCCCTTGATTAATTTCATTACGTCTAAGATGTATCGGTGCCTAAGACATTTGACTGCTAATCAGAAGGCTGGAGGTTCAAACCCACCAGCTACTCCTTGGAAGGAAGGTTGGACAATCTACTTCTGTAGTGATACTGCCTTGGAAACCCAAGGAGGGGTCACTATGAGTTGGATCCGACTTGAGGGCAGTGAGTTTGAGTTAAGATGTATCTGTAACTGTGTCCCCTATGTATGTGTATATGTATATACACACATACATAGGGGACACAGTTACATATATATATCACTGTATGTGCATACAGTCATATACATTCATATACATATGCATACACCTGTATAAACTCACATATACACACCTATACACATATATGCCTACATAACATACATATGTACCTGCACATGTATTTTTGGGTTTTGGTTGCTGTTGTTTTAAAGTTATATACCAAACCAAACCCACTGCCATCAAGTCAATTCTGAGTCACAGAGACTGCTGTTGGGTTTCCAAGGCTGTAAATCTTTACTGAAGTAGATTGCCTCATCTTCTTGCTGTGGGGCAGCTGGTGGGTTTGAACTTTTGGTTAGCAGCCACATGCCTTACCACAGAGCTCTTTTTAAGGTTATATGTGATAGAAATTATCAATAGGTCCTTTTCTTCGTGTGTACATTTTAGTGACATCATTTACTTGCGTCAAGCTGTGCACACTTCACTCTCATTCAGTGTTACCAGCACTGTCTTTTTAAAATGTATATTTTATTTTGTTATTATTATCTTTAATGTAGAATACTTCACAAATTTGTGTGTCATTCTCACTCAGGGGCCCTGCTAACCTTCTGTGTATCATTCCAGTTTCAGTACATGGGCTGCCAAAGTGAGCACTCACACCTTCTTTACAGATCCCAGATGACTGTCATGTGCAACTGAGCTGTTTTGACTAGAGCCATTCCTGCCCAAATGTATATGCTTTTCTTAGTTTATTCAGTGAGGGGCTTCTTTTTTCTCAATATCAAAAACAGATTTCCCATTAAAATAAAAACTCTTATCTTGTTAAATAACTTCTAGGGAGAAAAAAGGCGAAAGACAGTTTTCCTTCTATCTTCTTTACAGATCAGTCTTCTTTACAGATCCCAGATGATTGTCACGGGCAACCAAGTTTGGGACTCAGTGGCATCAGTGGCCTGTTGGCTCAGGCCAGAATTCTGAGGGTCATCACGGGTTCCTTCTTCTCTCACCCTTCGAATTGAAGTTCCCATCTGACTCTTTTGATCTCACCTCCTTGAGCAGTTGTCTCAAAGCGTGGTTCCAGACTTAATAATGTGACTAACTCCTTTGGTTTGCTTTGGACTTTTTCGGTTTTAGCACCAAAAGCCTTAAGTGCCAGGAACCTGGTCAGTCTTCGGCAAACCTAGGTGGCTGGTCACCCTACCAGACCCTCGGTTTTGACATCACCTGGGGACTTGTTAGAAATGCAGATTTCTAGTCCCCAGCCTGTTGCGTTGGTTATGTGCCTGGGACCGAGTGATACAGACGCTCTGGGGGTGAGAAGCAGCACTCGGTGGGTGCCTCCAGCAGTCTTCCAGGTGAGTCAGGTACATGCTCAGGTTTGAGAGCCACTGCCCTAAATAACTCCCAGGTCCACATTGTGAAGGTAAGAGCTGCGGCTGCTCCTACTCTAAGAACCTGCTCTGTCGTGGGGCTTTCTGAAACGCCTGTGTGGTCTGCTTGTCCCCTAGTAACACACAGAGAGGTGAGTGGGGCACCCTTCACTGGGCTGTTTTAACTAGACCCATTCCTGGCCAAATGTATATGCTTTTCTTAGTTTACTAAGCGAGGGGCTTCTTTTTCTAGCCCCTCAATATCCAAAACGGATTTCCCATTAAAATAAAAACTCTTGTTAATTAACTTCTAGGGAGAAAAGGTGAAAGACAGTTTTCTTTCTGTTTAGCCTGAGGTCTGTCCTGTGAGACTTCTCAGCTCTCTGATTGGGAGCATTTTAATTTTTTAAAAATTTTTGCAGTGTTCCCTCCCCTCCTCTTGGTTGGGAGCATTCCTTTCTCCACGGTTATGCTTACTTCTTAGGGCATGAAATACATTCTGCTTTTTATTTATTTTTTTAATAGTTTATTTTATTTGTTGTTGTGGAGAATATACATTACAGAATACACATCAATTTAACAATTTCTACATGCTTTTCCCCCAGAATAATAGCTCTAATGAGATATAATTCACCTATCATAAAATTCACCCTCAAAGTTTACATACAAGCCAGCAGTTTTTAATATATTCACAATATCCATAGAGTTGTGCAACCATCATCACCATCTACTTTTAGAACATCTTGTAGCTCCGGAAACCCCACACCCTTTAGCTATCATCCTGTATGTAGTCCCCCCCCAAACCTTAAGCAGCAACAATCTACTTTCTCTCTCCATGGCTTTCTCTGTTAGCTGAGTGGAGTCATATAATAGGTGGTCTTTTGTGTGTGGCTTCTTTCACTTAACATAATGTTTCAAGGTCCATTCACGTTGTAGCACGCACAGTACAATGTGCTGTACTTCCTTCCTATTGCTGAACCATGTTTCATTGTATGGATGAACCACATTTTGTTATTTATCAGTTGATGGACATTTGGGTTGTTTCCATTTTTTTGCTATTAGGAATAATTCATATAATTGTTTTTGTATGAACATGTTTTCATTTCTTTGGACAGATACTTAGAAGTGATAACATTTTGCTTTTTTTTTTTTGAAAACAAAGTCATGACTTGTCTAAACCTCCTCAACAGATTGTAAACACCTGAAAGGAAGGAATCATCTATTTATCTTAGGAAATACTTAGAAAAATATCAAGAACGTTTGTTGACTTGAATTCATAATGGTTTGCCTTTCTTAATCTAAAATAGTGTCTAACCTTGGCATTAATCTTGTGCAGAGCACCCTTTTGATTTTAAATTACTGACTATTCCACTAACAAGAGCTCTGGTGGCATAATGCCTAAGGCATTTGACTGCTAACCAGAAGGCTGACGGTTCAAACCCAAAAGCCACTCCTCAGAAAGAAGATTGGGCAATCTACTTCCGTAATGATGTTATTGTTGTTGTTATATGCCGTAGAGTCGGACCTAACTCATAGCGACCCCTCCTTGGGTTGCCGAGGCAGTATCACTAC
>NW_006921594.1:11379026-11385542 GCF_000298275.1 Orycteropus afer afer | reverse complement strand
GCAGGCCTTGTGGGGCTGTGCCTGCTTCTCCCTGCTGGCTGCTTTTATCTCAGCTTCAATATCCTCCTCATCCTGGGTGCTTCCTGGTGCTAACCCTTTTCCTGTTTGTTCCCTACACTCTTGTCTGCACTTTTTTTCCTCTTACATTCTGTGGCTTCCTCCCATCTCTATATTCTTTAACCTTCCATAGCTCCAATGTGGCATTAGGGCTGTTTATGAACCTGAAGATTGAAATAATAGGAAGCAGCTGGGAGATAAACAAACAAACTCACTGCCGTGGAGTCAGATCCGACTCATAGCAACCCCTCCTTGGGTGTCCTGCAGAAGTAGAGTGCCCAATCTTCCTTCCAAGGAGTGGATGGTGGTTTGAACCACCAGCCTTCTGATTAGCAATCAAATGCCTTAGACACTACACCACCAGAGCTCCCACCTGGGAGATAAAACAAGCTATCAATTTAATCCCTTCATCAAGTCTTGAAATTTCTTATATCTAAAGGAGGTCATTCATTCTAGGGCATTGTCTCCTTTTAGAACAGTTCTTAAAACTATCTTATGAGAAACAACCCTATTCTAACTCACATCTAATGAAGGATTGACATCTTTTGTGTCAGATGAGCTGATTTGTGGCCTGAAGTATTTACATATGGGATTCTGCCGGGCCCAGTGGAATGATGAGTGGAAAATGGGCTTTGATGCCTGGCGTCTATTTCCTCTTCTCAAGTAATGGGAGTGGCCCCAAAGAAATACCAGTACTGGGGTTTAAAATCCCTTAATCCTACTACCTCCACTTGTTTGAAATCCCCAAGGCACAGGGCAATGAAGAGGTGAGCTAATTCTGGTTAACTCAGGCTGCTAAAAATACTCCCCCAAAATGGTCTAATAAAATATGGCAAAGGTACTTAAGCCATCCCTGAATTTCTCACTTCTCTATGTCACCTTGAAAGTGGATTCTTGGCCTTCTGATACCAAGTAGTTCCTCGTGTATTCCCTCACTCAGTTCTACACCCTGACATGTAACAGTGAAGATGGATGAAAGCTGACCCTGTAACTACCCTGCAAACACCGGGGCACACATCACCTTGCCTGCTTCCCAGTTGGGCAGTGGTTCTCAACAGAGGACATTTTGCAGACATTTTGGTTGCTACACAGGGGATTGGAGTGCTACTGGCAACTTGTGTGTAGAGCCCAGGCAGGCTGCTAAATAAACAATGTACAAGATAGCCACACACACACACACAGAATTATCCCACTCGAAATATCCATAGTGCCAAGCTCGAGAACCCCTGCAAGTGGCTTCAGTGCCTTTAACAATCAAAAAAAAAAAAAAAACAACTCACTGCCATCGAGTCAGATTCAATTCACAGCGACCCCTCCTTGGGTTTCCAAGGCGGTATCACTATGGAAGCAGATTGCCCAATCTTCCTTCTGAGGAGTAGCTGGTGTGTTTGAACTGCCAGCCTCCTGGTTAGCAGTCAAATGCCTTAGGCACTACACCACCAGAGCTCCTAACCAGGAATCCAAAGCAGCCTTTAACCATGGGTCTTGTTATTCCTCCTTTCATTTCCATAACTTGCTCACATCTGCTCTTTCTCTCTGTCTTTCATTTCACATTTGAGGTGATGTAAACCCCAAACTGGAGGAGCATTATATTAAATCTGGCAAAACTTAGAAGTTTGATTATTGGAAATCACCTACATAGGCATTATAAAACCCACAGCTGCACATAGCAACATAATCTCAGAGGCTATGGTAATGCCATCCACACCGCTCCTTTGTCAAGCTATAAATTCAATCAGTGCACTGCTCTTCTGGTTGGCTTAACAGACTTGACATTTGAGAAGCCTCTAGGGGTACATGAGATTTTTTTTTTTCTTGCTAAATTCATTGGTGAGTTTGAGTTATGTGCGGAAAAGTCACTGGTACTAATAAACATACCATTATCCCTTCTCAGGATGAAAAGCATGTAAATGTTTGGCATTGGATGAATTTTGATAGTTGTTTAATGAATGCTGGTTGAAACTCTGGCCTTAAAATATATTGTGTTGTGATGAACAGTAATATATGTTAAAAAGACAGTGACTAACTTTCTGGCTTTGCTAATGGATTGTAATTTACTGACTATTCATTAACATGACCTCATCTGCCCTCCCTTGAAGACTGCAACCTGTCCAACATCTTGTCAGTTTTCTTTCTTTTTCATCAAAATAATTTAGACAAAAGAGATGGAGGCATGAGGTGCATGTAAAGCCAGGCTGCCCAGTTCCTGGAGCCACAGGTGGAAATGGTGTTTGGTAACCAGTCTGTCCACAGGAAAAGTGTGTCTCCTACTCCTGCTTCTGTCCCTTTCTTCTGAAAACTACATTGTAATTTATAGCACACAGAAAACTATCAATATTTTCATATTTGTCTTTATTTTTCTGATGTGCTTCAATTCAAAGGGAAATTTTGTGCATCTAAAAATGACACTTCTCACAGGAACCTTATGTTTAGCTCTTCTTTGTTTCTGTAATACATACTCCTTTGCATCACATCTGGAATCATCTTCCAGTGCCATCTTGGCTACAATGCATCACAGTCAGGCATGTAGAGTGCGAAGGTGTAAAGTTTAATTTTCTTTCAATCACAGCAGACATCAAGTTTTTCTGAAAACTTAGTACTTTATTTATGTATTTTGGAGATATGGGTGGCTTTTCTATAGAATCTGAACCTTTTCTAAAATGGTCACAAGTTTATGACCCTGAAAAATAAATATATGTCTAATGCACATTTCAAATTGTCCATTTCAACCCTACTTTGAAAGTTTTCTTGATAGTACAGAAAGGCTCAAGACACTACCTGAGCCTCACCTCTACACTAGGCATCAAGTTGACCATCAATACTGTCTTACGCAGCAATGAGCTTGTGTGTTTATATAAAACGTCATCTGGGTATTTACCATTCTCTAAAAGCCACGCTTATGCTCTACAATCAAATATATCATACTCTATACTGTATGCAGGCTTTCACCATACTCAACAAATCCTCCACTTGCGAATACTTTCATTTAATCCATAAATTGCCGCCTTGATAGTAAGAGAGAAGACAAGACTTACCCGGATTCGAGGCCTGCGGCTGGAGGCAGAGGCAGCAAATGTGGCATGTAAAGGCACACCTGAAAGGGAGAGTCCATTTAAGCAGAAATGTTTTCCCCGAGGCAACTGCAAGGAGGAAAAAAAGTTGAGAAGTATTCCAAAACCTGCCAGAAAGGTGATTTGTGAAGTGACTTGCCTTAGGTTTTGGCCTCCACACATACACACCCTGCATACAGAAGGAAAGAGAGCTCAGTTTTACCACACGTGCTCTTTACTCACCTGCCAAACTTCGAAAGTAATGACTAAAAGGAGTTGAGATCAGGGCTGCAGCACTAAACAACAACATTCCTGCTGAATTTGTAACAAAGGTCTGAGTTAGTTGTCTGAAGCATGAAATTAAGGAGGAAGGATCACAAAGAATAAAAGGCTTACAGTGTCCACAAAAGCAACCAAGGTGCAATGTCCTCTCAAGGAGCAAGTGGTTTGTTTTGGGGAAGATGCTCTATTTGAGTGGTGAAAGGGACGGCTGATGAATGCTGTGACAGGGTGATGTGCTTCACATTGCAGTCATTTGTTGGTATCAGCCTCACTCTCTTAACTCTGAGCAACTTGAAGGCAAAGATCATAGGGATGACCCAGCCTTATGGCTTCTTCCTCGGACTCCAGTAACTGGGCTGCTCAGGTGAGCTGCTGTGTGTCCTCCAGGCCCTAGTGCTTGAGGGTCGAACTCTGAGTGGTCTAGTGACCACCAAGGGGCAACAGTTCTTTCCCTCAGACTTTCTTCTCCCTTCTACTCATGCTAGCCCATTCTGCAGGTTTGGATTTCTGGCTAAGGACCCCTTTTTTTCTATTAGGTAGCCTGTCCTGTATCAGGACACTGCCCTTACTGTATATACCTGAGTGCCTCTCCTCTGAGAGTGGCCCCAGTGCTCTGTCTTCTCCTTGGGACTGGATCCCTTTTTAAATCAGCCTCTTCTCACAGTGGACAGACTTTCAATATTGAAAATCTCATGGATTCTCCACTGTTGGGTTCTGTCTAAGTGGCACAGAGCTGGCCATTACAAGAATTTAGACTGAATCTAGTCTTTGCCCTGGCCTCTACTCTAGTCTTCTAGTATGAACTGAATCTCCTTAAAAATCTGCTCTCTTAGCCAGTTTTCATAGCTAGTCCCAAACAAGTAGTTTTATTGTGCTGCTTTTTTTCCCAAGGATTGAAAATGTGTCACAGTGTGTTTCCCTAAGTCCAGCTTAGTACAACGCGCACCCCAGGTGTTTTCCTTCTTTTTCTTTTTTTAAATGAGTTGACATTAAATAGCACAAACTATGCTAGCCTTTGTATGTGTGTATACACATACATATATTTACACACATGGATATACACACACACACAGTCCCTGGTGAGTGGCACAGCAGTTAACGCACTCGCTGCTAAACAAAAGGTTGGTGGTTCAGTCCACCCAGAGGCAACTCTGAAGAAAGACCGTGTGAAGTGATTTATGTCTGAAAAGTCAGCCATTGGGAATCCTGGGGAACACAGTCCTGCTCTCACACATTGAAGTCAGCATGAGTTAGAATCAAGTCGATGGCACTTGGTTTTAGTATATACATGTGTTGGCAAACTTTACGTCAGAAAAATCCCTAAATTTTTATGACTACACTCTAAAGTTCACAGATTCATGGGCATGTAATTTGAACTGCGTTAGGTCTTCTTCCATCAGTCATGGTAAGTTACTGAACCAAGTGGATGGCACAGGAAGATAATCAAAGGGAATGTCCAGGGAGTAAAATGTTTCATACAAGAGAGGGGCAACTTTTTTTAGTGTCTAATAGCTTAGATTGGCCAGAAAATTCTCCTTCAATCCCTACACAGGGCCCTGCTGTAATTTAAGTCAACTGTTACTTCTCCCATCAATCACTGCCTGATTTTCTTCACAAAATGTAACTTTCCTTTGTTCTATTTTCCCCTCTTCTTTTAGACTTTCTCTTATTTTCTTCTCATTTTCTCTAAAGCCAATTTTAATTGCCAGGGATAATGCAGGGACATTCTGTTCTCTGTTTTAAGATTTTTTTTTTCCAGTGGATGGTTCAGTGGTCAGTTTAAGGCAGCTGAATACTTATCAGCTATGAAATGTGCTGAATTAGAGGAGTTTATTTCTTAGAAAGGACAAACTACACTGGAAATTGATTTATCTTCCCCTCACCCTCCACCCCAATCTGCTTGCAGGGGACCAGGTGGAATACTTTCTTACTCATGGCTCTCTAGGCCCTGACGAGACCTAACTGGCTCAGGATTGTTTTAAATGTCTCCCACAACTTCTATAAATCATGTGATTCAGCAAATATGTACATTGTAGAGATTGCAGATTTAAGTGGCTCTGGAATCCATGTGGTTTGGAATTCCATTCTCCTGCAAAGAAGATTTATAGGATAGGAATGAAACTAAGGCAGAGTCTTAAATTTTACTTACCTGTCAGTATATATCCATTTTGAATCTCCTGTGCAGTTTTAGTAGGCAAGTTTATTGGCTGCTTGAAAAGAAATGTTTGGGATTCCTGCAAGCTCGTGGCTAACACCCTCATGGAAGAATACTGGTTGTGAACTATGCCAAACTAGATATTCATTCTGCTGCCACAACATTTCTAAATCAGAGAATGAATTCAGTAACTGTTCCCCAAACACTAATTTTGTAGACTTGAAGCATTGTCAGCAGTTTGTTTTATCTTTAACCTGTTGATTTAGTTGTGTGTTTTATTTATGTATTTACTGCTCTATTTTAAGTGGATGCCACTGTTGTTTTTAATTTTGTTCCCTTCAGACCAGATCAATCAATTCATTTCTGAGGTCCTAGAAAGCCAACTTTTAGAATTTAAGAATCATGTCTTTTCCAATTCAGGACCCACCACAAAGGAATCTCCCAATCAATATTGGCTGGAAATAACTTGGCTTATTTCTTTATAAAAGCCAACAGCTTTCATGGAGCACTAGTTAACAGAGTGGGAGACCAAAGAATAGCATTTTATTCTTAAGTAGAAAGTTCAGCAGGAAGTTGAATGAAATTGAGACTTTTTTTCTTTAGTTTGTTCACTTATTCAGTTGGTGATTGTGGTGGTTAAGTTTGTGTGTCACCTTGGCTAGGCCTGGTTGAGTGGCTGGGCAGCTGGATGTAGTATTCCCCATGATGAGACTTAATCAACTCCATGGTGGAATCTACTGTGAGCAGCTGAGTAGCTGCCTTTGGGTATGTGGTTTGCTTCCCTTATATAAGAAACAGTTTTGGGACTGGTCTCTAGCTTATGGCACTCTTGGACCCTGCATGTAACTGTGTTGTTGTTCAGCAGCGTGCCATGCTCTGCCAACCTTAGGACTTTCAATGGACTTGAATTAATGGTCTGCCATGTAGTTTGGTGACATTGGGACTGTACCATTTTGTTTGTCAACCTTGGGC
>NW_006921594.1:11377858-11378696 GCF_000298275.1 Orycteropus afer afer | reverse complement strand
TCTTTTGAAATGAATATACTTAAAAGGCTTGCTTCATTCTTGGGCAGTTTTATTATATCTTGAGGGTATTTTTCCCTGATACATGTTTCTTAGTTTACTATGAAATATCAAAGCGACAACATGGTTCAAATTTCAGAAATTTGCCTTCTAATAACCATGATTGGGTTACTGCAGGCTAGGATATCTGCTTTCATCTCAGAGGGAGTTAACTATTTTTCTCTTAAGGATGGAGTTAAAGTGCTTTCAGACAGAAGGTACTTTCCAGAAAAAATAATTTGTCCATGAAACAAAAAGGTCAGAAGCAGTCTCAGTATATCTCTTCTCAGAGAGAGTTCTTAGCATTTCTCTTTTTCTTTCCCAAATAAAAATAGCCTGATTGCTTTCCCTAATATATAAATATATATATATACTCATTGTACCCAAAATCAGACAATATATAAAAATATGAAAAGAAAGTAAAAATTGCCCGAAAACCATCTTGCTGGACAGAACAAGAGTTAATGTCTCGATGGACACCTTTCTCAATCCCTTTTCTCTCACCCTCTTGTTCCAGCTCACGTCCTCTTCACTCAGAAATGCTGGGAGGCAGGTTGGGCTGACAAGGAGCAGTACTGAAAACTCAGCAGTATGGAACCCCAGGCCTGTTTATTTAATCACAGAGCCCTCAAAACTGGCAACACAAAGGCAGTTCAACTAGGTATAATTTATATAGCATATAATTCACTTGTTTTTAGTGTATAATTCATTTCATTCAGTTGAACTAAAATTACATGTGAGAGAAGTGAACATTTCATCTCCTCCCTAAGAAGGAAGACTTGGTGCTGCAACATCTCAAGCA
>NW_006921594.1:11334942-11350965 GCF_000298275.1 Orycteropus afer afer | reverse complement strand
TTATGGTTTCTTGAAGTAGTTTTTTATAGTTGTCTTTGTACAGATCTTTTGTGTCCCTGATAAGATTTATTCCCAAGTATTTTATTTTTTTGGTAGCTATTGTAAATGGTATTGATTTCCTTATTTCTAAAAAGAAATTTTCTTGAGTCATGCACTGAGACAAAAAACTGAATAATTACAATTGAAGACTGTCTATAGGACAGACAGAGTGATATGGGGAAGTTTTATGGCTGAAGAAGGAACAAATAATGTATTGTTTGGCAAATAGTATCTTCTATATTATCTTAACTTTTCCTGGTATTATTTCAACTTTTTCAACCATTTCGACCATGCAGTGGGGGATAGAAGATAACTGAAGGGCATATATGGCATGGAGAATCAAGTTTCAAAGGTTTGTTTGTTTTAGATGGGAGAGCCTTGAACATGTTTAAATGTCATTTGGAGAAATCCAATGAAATCCCTGGGTGGTACAAATGATAACACAGCCAGCTGGTAACCAGAAATTGAGTCCACTCATTGATTCCTTGGAATAAAGGCCTGGTGATATATTCTAAAAAACCAGGCACTGTGCTTACTGGTTTGATAGAGAGTGGTGGAACCCCTGAGACTATGGCCCTTAGACACCCTTCAAGCCTGGAACTGACCTCATCCCTGTGACTCAACTTTCAACCAAATGATAGGCCTGCAAGATGAACAATAACACCAGATATACACACCTTAGAATAATCAACCATATGAGATCAAAAGGGCAATATTTGCCTGGGAATAAAGTTCAGAAGGCACAAAGATGTAGAGAAGAAAGGTGAATGGAGAGGTAAACACAGGCAGGAAGTGAGAAGACTGCTGCTATGTTGTGGGGATTGTAATCAATGTTACCAACAAAATATGTATGAGTTGTTGAATGGAAAACCAATTTGCTTTGTAAACTTTCACCCAAATCACAATAAAAAGTTAAAACAAAACAAAACAAAAATAGGCATTGAAACCCTATGGAACACAGTTCTACCCTGACACATAGGGGTCACCATACGTTGGTGATGAATGATGGCAACTTGTCATGGTAGGAACAATCCAGTTGAGCGGGTGAAGAGATTCCCGTTGGATAAGAATCCACCAAAGAGGAGAGAAGTTCCAGACACAGTAGAAGGAAGGTCGTAGACAGTACAAGGATGGCTCCTTTATCTTAACAGGAGGGAAGAAGGAATGGATGGCGCATATTGAGGCAGGCATTTTGCATTTTGTAAGCAAGAAGATGAGGGAATTTCTACCCATAGTGTCCCCCTCCAGGGAATTATGATATATGGTCATTTTGCAGAAAGTGATTTATGAAGGTAGGTGGCACAAAGAGGTAGGGTTGAATGTTTGAAGAGAAAATTTGAAACAATCATTGCTGAGCATGAGAATGTAAGCTCATCTGAGAAAAATAACAGCTTTCTTGGGCAGTGTTGAGAGTTGAACTTCTTGATATTTATGAATTTAAAATGATACCAATTTTTCCATGATATCACTCTACTTCTAGAGGTCAGGCAGGAGAAAGCATATTTGATCCTGAGTCATATGATAGCCCCATAGGTATTAAGAAATGACAGAAGGATAAAGGACTTTGGGGTAAAGCAGGAGTGTTTTAAAAATGATGGACTATATAATCCATGGGAGCTCTGGTAGCATAGTGGTTAAGGCACTTGATTGCTAACCAGAAGGCTGGCAGTTCAAAACCACCAGCCACTCCTTGGAAGGAAGGTTGGGCAATCTACTTCCGTAGTGATACTGCCTCAGAAACTCAAGGAGGGGTTGCTGTGAGTCGGGTCCGACTCGATGGCACATAACAACAACAACATATAATCCATTCTGGGGAAGGGATGGAAAAAAGGAATAAGCTTTAGGGTTGCAGGAAAGCAGAGGGCACAATGGGCTGGAGAAGAGGTTGTGGGCAGAATGGGATGCTGGGATCCCACTGTAGTGGAGGAAGAGCAGTGAGAGTGGGAGAATGTTAAGGATGTTAAGACACTGAGCCAGTGACAAACGGATTTATCTCCACTTCCTCATCTACTTCCTTAGCTTATTCCAATCTGTTACCAACTTCCATCCAATACCTTTCACTAAAGTCTCAGATGACTTCCATGTTTTCATATTCAAGAAATATTTCCTAATCTCCATTTAACTTGATTGCTTAGTATTATATAATGTTGTTAGCCTTCACTATTCTTGAAATTATCTCTTTCATTGGCTTCCAAGACAACATCCTCTTCTTGTTTTTTCCAAACTCCTCTGGTTGCTATTTGTTGGCTTTCTCTGGAAGTCCATCTGCCTTTTCTGTCCACGATATGTTGGAGTTTCTTAAGGTGAGGCCCTCAGCCTTCTTCTCTTCTCTATCCTCTCCCTATATTCTCTCATCTGTTCCTCCTGGTTTATATTACTACTCATCATTCTAGAAGTTTCTTTTGAGCTTTAGGCCAAGAAATAAACTCTTATTAGTCATTTCCACTTGGATGTCTCAGAGACTTTTCAAACTTAGCTGAATTCATAGCATATCCTCCAATCTGGTCCTTTCCCAGTGTTCCCACTTCAGTGAATGGCAATGCCATATACCTGCTTAGGGAAGTCAGAACCCTCTACATCCAACCTCTTACTCCTGTCAATTTTACCTCCTAATATCTTTAGACTCCATTCATGTCTCTACTTCCACTATTAGGTTCCTGCTCCAATGTCTATCATCTCTTGTCTAGATTACTGCTAGCCTTCCAATGGTCTCTTATCATTCTCCCTGGCTGCTCTCCAATCTGTTCTCCACACTAAAGCCCATAATTTTAGTTCTCCCAAAATACAAATCTCATCATATAGCCCCTTTACTTAAAACCTTTCAATTACTTCCACTCTTCACTGCCCTTGAATAAATACCAAAACCTGTTGTGTGGTCCACAAGAGCTGGCCCAGTGCAGCCTCTGCATCCACTCTAGACACACTAGGCCTTTGCCTAGTGCAGCAGCTTTGCCCTGCCTCCTCCTCCTCCTCAGTTTCCGAGCTCAGGCATTGCTCCCTCTGGGAAGCCCTCCAGACTCCCCTGTCTGGGTCAGGATCCCCCACTACTTCACTTCATGAAATGGTGTGCCTTCCCTTCTTGGCTCTTACCTTGCTTTGGGACTACCTATTCACCAGGTGGTGATTTGATCAATGTGTTTCTTCTTTGACTAGCCTCTGAGCTCTCCGAGAGCAGAAACCACATATAGTTTTGCTCATCTTGTGTCTCCCTCACTGAGCAAACTACCGGGCTGCTGGTGGTGCTCAGAAAATTGTTATTTGGAACGATAGGACTTAAGCAGAAAGGAACCTTAGAAGTCACCCATTTTCTGTCATCTTAAAGTTGAAAAATGGGGGCCTAGTGAGGTGCCTGATCACTTATACGTGGCCACACAGCTAGTTAGTGGTGAAGCTGGAGTGAGAGTCCTGCTCTCGTTCTGGTCCAGGATCTTCTCACTTCAACCTACAAACTATCAAGTTTTCAACATAAACACTCCGGCAGTGCTCTTGTGGGGCCCCAGGTGGTGTAAACATGCTCAGTTGCTAACCAAAAGGGTGGCAGTGTGAGTCACCCAGAGATGTCTCAAAAAGCCTCGTGTTCTACTGAAAAATGAGCCACGGAAAACTCTGCAGAGCACAGTTGCACCTTGACACCCGTGGGGTGGCCATGAGTTAGAAAAGACTTGTTGGCAACTGGTAACATCCTCTTACTTATGGATTTTTTGTTTTAAAATTAAAAATAAAAGCTGTTCATGCTTAAACTGTCCTTGTGCTATTCAACATCAAACACTTGGTAGCAGATAAAGGAGCATATTCTGGAGTAAGGGGACAATCGGTTTAAGGATACGCCCCTGCCCCTCACCCTACCAACTTGTAGCAATGACGAGGATGCCCAGTAGGACCCCGCCCCCAGCCCCCAGCCCCCAGCCACAATCCAGCTCACCGTGCCCCAAGCTTACTCTCTAGAAGTTGTGAACTCATCAGAGAAAGTTGCGAATTTCATTTCTCCTACTGCCGCAGATAAATAATCGATTTGTAAACTGTTAGACCAGAGGACCTAAAGTGCTTGTACTATTTTGAGTAGCTGTTTTTGTCCTGCAATAAGATTTCCTGTGTGCTAATTGGGAGCTGGAGCTCTGGTAGCATAGTGGCTAAGGCACTTGACTGCTAACCAGAAGGCTGGCGGTTCAAACCCACCAGCCACTACTCGGAAGGAGGATGGGGCAATCTACTCCCGTAGTGATACTGCCTCGGAAACCCAAGGAGGGGTTGCTAGGAGTCGGCTCTGACTCCATGGCACATAACAACAACAACAATTGGGAGCTCTGGTGGCATAGTGCCTAAGGCATTTGATTGCTAACCAGAAGGCAGGCGGTTCAAATCAGCAGCCACTCCTCAGAAGGAAGACTGAGCAATCTACTTCCGTAGAGATACCACCTCTGAAACCCCAGGAGGGGTCGTTAGGAGTCGGAGCCGACTTGCGGGCAGTTTGCTTTTTTTTGGTATGTGCTGATTAAAAGCACGGGGGCCCTCTGGTGGTGATTTATAGAAAAATCTTACAGGAAGGAGAGATTCGCTTAGTTGGTTGCTGTGTGTCCACGAGTGGATTTCAACTCACAGCGACCCCACAGGACAGAGTACGACTGCCCCCATAGGGTTCCCAAGGCTCCAGTGTTTACAGGAGCAGATCGCCAGTTCTTCTTTCCTGCCGAGCCTATGCTAGGTTCGAACTGCATTCCTTTCAGTTATCAGTCAGTCAAGTGCCTGCTTAATCTCGCACCACTAGATCTCCTTTCAGGTGAAGAGAATTCTCACTCAGTGCCTGTATTCCATTCCCTTGACTCCACAAGCCATTCCCCAAATCAACCATTAAGAGTAAACCAGGGCATTGTAAACCATCTGAACAAGAAGGCATTGCTGGAGCAACGCATTGCCTTGGTCAGGCTCCAAAACACCGTGACTGGTGGTGATCACAGCCGGTGGACCGAGTCTGACCCTGAGGAGGGGCAGGAGACAGTCTTCAATTTGCTCCCCTCAGTGAGTGCACCAAGGCCCCCCGGGGAGGGGCAGAAGAACTATGCTTAATATGGCATTTTACAGTTCACTTACGTAACACGGTGCTATCGGAATAGTGTGGAGGGAGGGGAGCTCCGTGCCAGCAGAAGGGCTCTGTGTGTGTGTGTGTGTGTGTGTGTGTGTGTGTGTGTGTGGTGGGGGGAAGCTGGAACCAGGAGAATGGTGAATAAGCGGCTGGTGGCAACACAAGGAAATTATTCAGATCTCAGCCGTTGAAGGAGCTAGACAGGTGTGAGCCAATTAGAAGAATGGGGGTAGAGAGAAGAGAGTGGACGGTGTGCAAAGGATATTTGTAAATGATCAAACTGTCTCATTAAGCAGAAGTTCAGATAATCCAAGCAGCTTGTGCCTGGGGAGGGTGAAGGCCCAGGCAAGCAGGAGAGAGAGGGCTGAGGAACAGCAGCTACCAGGGAACCTGGCCTGTGGAGGTCAGGCTGCAAGGGCAGGCAGGCAGGTGGACAGGGTGGCATCTAAGGCACTTCTGGATTTCTCAGACCTTTTCTCTCATAATATCTCTGCCTGCTTTTCAGTAAATATTTTTTATTGCCCCTTATTTTATTCCGTTTCATATTATGTTTAGTTCTGTGTTTAATTTTCTTTGCATAGAATATAAAGGCGTAAGGTTTTATGCCTTATAAATTTTTTTTAAAAATTGGCAGTATTTTTAAATATTAGGAAATTTATGTGTGAAAAAGTTAAAAAAAGTCACCAAGAGATGAAGATTGTTTAATAATTACTTTTTTTATGGAAATCCATTCACATTTGCCTGTACTGTTACACGTATCACCACTTAGACATCCACACACCACTAGGAACATGAGAAATTACAAAAGAGAGAGGGACTTTTAAAACCACATTTAATTTTCAATACAAAATCTGTTGCACGATTACAGAAGTGGCCGCTCGTGTACAGATAAATTCAGCACCTGCTATTGTGCAACAGTACAAACTTTCAGCACTCCCCAAAACACTGGCAAATTGAAAGGAACTTTTATCTTTATGCTCTCTGATGCAAAGCAAGCCTGTTTTGTCTTTTTGGATTTCCAATGGATAGGTTGATCTGGGAAAAGCGAATAGGGAGACCTGGAAGTATTTAGGGCCATCTTTACCTGGAATTACTACAAAGTGTGCTTTACCTAAATATATGAAAGCTGCCAGGTGATTACACCTATTGTGTCTTATAGAAAAAGATTTCCACTTCAGAAACCAGCTGTCACTATGTAGAATAGTTCACTATATCAGTTTCACAGCAAAACGGGGAAAATAAACCAACAAAAAAAAGCAAACCCAAAAGGTATTTAAGTAGATGCTTTCCAATCCCATGCACTCCGTTAACTAGCTTACTTCCTATACAGTACAGCATAAACATTGTTTGCATGTTTATTTGTATGTAACACCTATAAGCAAATAGCATCTACACTTTAAGTGTATTTACAAATTCAACAAAATATCTACATATAAAAAGCTTTACTTAAAATTAAACTTGATGCAAGTTATGAGAAACCAATTTATTGGCAAATGAAACTGAGCATTTCTTCAACCATAGGTTGGTATAGAATTTCATATTTGGAGGTAAACCATTGGATATATAGCATTCATGAATATGATAGACTATACATATATTTATTTTTGAAATTGCGGCTGTAATCATTTTGACTGTTGGCCTTGTTATCACTTGTCAGATTTCTTAGATCTGGAATGTGTAAAAGCAATTTGCATACACATTGTTTAATGCTGCAGAGAGTTCCAAAAGCTACCACCTAGGTAAAGATTTAGAGAATAATTTACTACTGTCGGCATGCTGTTGTATTTTTTTGTTTTTGGAATAACTGAAAATTTTGTTTTCTACCAAGTTGGCATCTTTCTTACTGAATTTGACTTGTTTTAATGGAAACCATAAAATCATCATGTGTTCCAGATGGTGATAAAGCTTTTCTTCTTATGTTTATGGAAAAAAAAATGCTCCTTAAAATAAATTGTCTTCTTGTTATTATTATTGTTTTCACATTTCCTTTTTTCAGCATTGCAGTTTTCATTACCTTTGCTTTTTAAAAGTTACTTCTAGACCATGCCAGTAATCTAGGACTTCGGGCTGACTGTACTGGCTAATACAGAAGGTAGGCTGTCATGGAATGTTTATTGGCTGAAGGCACTGCATGTATCTTGCCTGTGTCTTCTGGAATAATTTTTGAAACTGAATTTTAGTTTCCAATTCCTTCAGGATGGCACAAGTGCCAAACTGCAATGCACATTGTTTATGCCTGGAGACAATCAGACATCGAGATGATGTAAAAAGTCCAACATTGTGCTGCTGTCATATCTGGCAGATTAAGAAGGCTACGAAGTAACAGGAGCCAAGAGCAGGTAACAGAGTCTCAGTAAGCATCAGCAAATGCAACTGTCATAATTAACTCATTTAGCAAGTATATACTGTACATACGGTTCCTAACAGTCTCCCAAAAAGACTACAGCTAGACATAAAGTCACCAATTGCACAACAATGTCCACAAAGACATTGAAGTTCTAGAAAATACTACAGTAACACTCTTGACAATGAAAACGGAATTCATATATAGGGGTTCAGCAGAGGACAGTATATCAACAAAGTATCAAACCATGTATGTCCTTTAAATGTGTAGCATTTTTCATGCATCATATTGAACTGTATCCGTAAGAGGAAATAACATGATCTGCTGCTGATGATATATTATTTGACCAGTTCTGAGGAAATCAGGAATACCCATATTGAACAAAAAAAGTATGCATTTTGTATCCCAGTTCACGTTAACATGTCATTTAACTTTCTTGCTCTAATTGTTCTCATAATAATAACATACAGTAGAAAATATATTTTCTGCCTATATGTTCACAGTATGAGAAGACTGACAACCAAGTGCTTAAGATAAACATTCTAGAGAAATGGGACATTGGCAAAGAGCTTAAAAATTAAACAAAGGAATTCATGGCGTTGACGGGAGAGGGCGCCTCTGAGCTTTCATTTCCTTCAGCTGGTTCCTTCTCTTTCTTACCGCTGTATTGTCCTATAAAGGAGCCATCTTCGTTGAACTGGCCGTTCACCCCCTCTCCATAGTCAACTAAGCTATCATCACTGTCTTCCTTTTTCACAGTTCTGTCTGAAGGTGTTCGACTTCCTTTTTTTAAAGGCTTGTGGTCTTCTGCATCACTGGAAAAAGAGAAAACATTTTTGTTAAGACTGGCATTTAGGTAAGGCTTTTTGTTTGTAAAGATCATGCATGCAAATCATGATAAAGCGCATGGAGTCTTGGGCTCCTCCCACCATATCTAATTGTACGTTGACTCCAATTACTAGAATATGGTTGGGATGAAAATCAGGTGCAGAAATGGTTTAATCATGAAGTCTTCAGGAGAGTGGATGGCTTCTTATTGCACATGTCAATTTTGGTGACAGATTCTGACTTGTGATTTGAAAGCAATTCAGAAATAATCACAAGTATTATAAAAGGAAGAATTGGAAAAAGTTGAAAATAATCACTATTTTGAATTCAAAAGGAGGTAACAGCTTATGGCAAGAAGAGAAGTTAGTATGTTAAACTGCTTAATGTCTCTGATTCCTTGAGAATGAATGGAAAATGATTTTGGTTAAATATGAAATATGGATTATTTTTTTCCCCTGAGCCAGAAGGTGAAGCAAAATCCTGCATTTCAAATAATTTTGTTATTGAGTGCAGGCCAGACTTACAAACTTCAACCTTACCTTTCAAGAGACCTACAAATTCCATTAAAAGGATGCAGAAGAAACAAATGAAAATAGCCTAAGAAGAAAAGCAAAATCCTTATACTGATAGTATACAATATATATATATATATATATATATGTTCTTTTTTCTGAAAGAATTTTAGTTAATAGGTAAAGATTCATTAATTTGGAAAGAGACACAATTTGGTTTAAAAGCCCTGGATTTGGACAACTAGTGAATGTCAGTATATTCTAAATATGTAAGTGGTCAAACAAACAAACAAACACCATCCTTTCTTGCACTCATCTTTGCTTCTTGACTCCCTTCTCTCATGTGTGTATGCAGCCTAGTTATGTTGGCCAGGAATCTGAGGGGTATAATTTAATAAAACCTTATAGGATGCTTTTTCCCCCCTTATTTATTTGTTGAGTCCTCTAAGCCAATCACAGGAAGCCAAAGAGGAATCACTATGTTTTAGAACATTCACCTGTGTGGTGATGTAACCAGGTATGCACACTCAGCTATTATTTAAAGGTAACATTCAGTAAAAAAGAAAATTAAAAAAAAAAAAAGACAATGGCAGAGTCCAATATTTTATTTTCTGTCATATAACAAAAAAAGCCAGGCAAAATAACAAACATACACAATATTAGTAAAAAAAATAAAAAGGCTTAACATAAAAAATAGGTTGCTTTAGCTTTAGTAGTTCACCCACCAATTTGTGCTTGGACTTTATTGTTCCTTCCCTTTCAGACAGTGACTTTTTTCTAGCCAAGATACAAACATTTCAAGTTACACAAATATTTTAGCTATTTTTTTTCAGTAATTCATAGTAGGGTTTTCAATTTTTCTCCAAGGAGAAAATCTCAAGACTAGAAAATAATGCTAACTTAATACTACACTGATGTATGATGTTAAGAATGAACTGGTTCAGTGATACACAAGTTCTTGTCACAAGATGAATAAACAGTATTACCTTCACGGCTAGTGAACACCTGGGGAGGTATCACAGCATCTTGTGGTGGTCCGTGTTTGGGACGTTTCAAGGGACATAGCATACAGTGTCCATCCTGTTAGAAGAATTGCTTACATAACATCTATGAAATGTAATCACTGTCTTCTAGGCTTTCCTTGAATAATTCTTGTGAAATATTGCTCATGACTTGAGGAAGGAGCTAATTCTGCTGAAGTGTTCAATAATGAATATAGAATTTTGTCACCTGGATCCCAATAATTAGTCATAATCTGTTTTGTAGAACTACTATCCCAAGGGACACATTATAGGAAATTCTAGTCAACGGCATTTCTTTGACCCAGCCCTCTATCTATCCATCCATCCATCCATCCATCCATCCAATAATTCTTCATTGAGTGCCTACTCTAAGACAGGTATTGTTCTAGGCACTGGGAATACAGCAGCAAACAAGACAGTTCAAAACCCCTGACTTCATTGAGCTTACATTCTAATGGGGGAAAAGACAGACAATAAATAATCAACATAATAAAAAATTAGTTTTATAGACTGTTAGGAAGTGATTAGTGCTATGCAAAATATAGAGGTGAGAAAAGAGGACTGAAGGTGTCAGGAGGGAATGATGGAGGGTTGGAATTAAAACTGGATGCTCAGGGAAAGCCTCATTAAGAAGTGACATCTGATCAAAGACTTAAAAGAGTTGAGTTATCCGGGTGGATAGCTGGAGGGAGCATGATCCTGGCAGGGAGAAAGCAGTGCAAATGCCCTGAGGTAAGAGGAAGCCTGGCATGCTCAAAGCATGGAAAGAGCTTGGTTGGAACTGAACAATGAGGGACTGTAGTAGGAGTTAAGACAAGAAAGGTAATGGGGCTAGATCAAGGCCTTGTAGGGCATTGCAAGGATTCTGCCTTAGCTCTGAATCCAGTGGAAGCCACTAGAGGTCTTCCATAGATAAGCATCATGATCTGACTTGACATTTTAAGAGGGTTAGTCTGTCATCAGTGTTGGGAATAGTCTCTAGAAGGCAGATCTGTAAACTACAGCCAGGTTGGGTCCGACTCAGTCAATTACATAGTAGCTAAGCCTACTTTTGCACTATAACAGCAGAATTGAGTAGTTTTAGCAGAGACTTTATGGATCATAAAGTACAAAACATTTACAAGAAGTGTTTGCTGACCTCTATTCCAGAAGTTCAAGAAAGATTACTACAACAACTCAGGAGTGATTTGGACCAGAGTAGAAGAGCTGAGTTGGTCAGATTATGGATGTATTTTGAAGGTAGAGCCAACAGGATTTTCTGATGGATTGGATGTGGAATGATAGAGAAAAAGGAAAAACAAGGATGAAGCCAATATTTTTGGCCTGAAAACTTCTTAGCCATAACCAACACCTTGAGGGAATGAGTCCCTGGGCCTGCAGACTCAGGGCCATAGTCGCAGGGGACATCAAGTTTGGCTGGCATAAAAGTCCATAAAGAAAATGTTCTACATCCTACTTGGTGAGGAGTCACTAGGTCCTTAAAAGCTTATGAGCAGCCATCTAAGGCGAAACTATTGTTCACTTCTTGTCTGGAGCAAAGAAGAGTGAAGAAAATCAAAGATGCAAGGAAATACTTAGTCCATGGGACTAGCGGGCCACAGGAACCTCAGCTTCCATGACCCTGAGACCAAAAGAACTAGATGGTGCCCAGCTACCACTGCCAACCACTGTAAAAGGGGTCACAATAGGAGATCCCGGATAGAGTGGGAGAAATATGTGGAACAAAACTCAAAATAATAACAAAGACCAGGCTTACTGGCCTGACAGACACTGGAAGAACCCCCAAGACTATGGCCTTTAGTCATTTTTCAAGCCTGGAACTGAACTCACCTCCATGGCTCAACTTTCACCCAACAACAGACAGGTCTACGAGGTGAACAACACCACCAGGGAGGCATGCACTCCTTAGCACAGTTAACAGCAAGCGATCAGAGAGGCAGCATTTGCCCAGGGATAAAATGCAGCAGGAAAGAGGGAGGGGAAGAACAGAAAGGGGACAAAGGGAAATGGCAACCCCAGGCAGGGAGAAGGAGCAGTGTGGGACTGCAACCAATGTCACGAGACAAAATGTGTGTGAACTCTTGAAGGGAGAGCCAATTTGCTCTGTAACTTTTCACCCAAATCATAATAAAAAAGAAAAAAAAAGAAAAAAAGTTAAGAAAGATTTTTGGTCTGAGCAAGGGAAAGGATGGAATTGAGATTTATGGGAAAGAAGTTTATAGTTCAGTTTTAGACATGTTAAGTTTGACATGCCTCTCAGAGGGACCATTTCTCCAATCATTCTCTGAGGCTAGAACACATTGATATATACACCCAATAAGAACACTTTGAGAAAGGAGAATTATAGGCTAATCTCATTCATAAATATGTTGTTGTTATGTGCCATTGAGTCAGATCTGACTCATAGCGACCCCTCCTTGGGTTTCCAAGGCAGTATCACTACAGAAGTAGATTGCCCAACCTTCCTTCCGAGGAGTGGCTGGTGGGTTTGAACCTCCAACCTTCTGGTTAGCAATTAAGTGCCTTAGGCACTATACCACTAGAGCTCCTATTTATAAATATAGACCAAAAAAATAAATAAATAAAAAATCTGAAACAAATGAAAAGGAAATAAATTTAGCTATCTACTAAAAAGATAATATATCATCACCATGTTAGGTTTATTCCAGAATTGCAAGTATAACAACAATAACTAATCCATGTAATGTACCATATTAACAGAAGAAAAGAGACAAATCATGTGATCAACACCATAGATTTACAAAGAGGCATATGGCTAATTCCAACATCCATTTGTGATAAAAAATTTTAACACAGTAGGAATAGAAAATAAATCTGTTATTCTGATTGAGGTATCTATAAGAAATCTAGAGTAAACCCATCTTTGATGGTGAAAATGTTGAAAACTTTCTGCTTGGATAAGAAATAATAGTAGGGTTGGCTGTTATCACCACTTCTGATCAACAGTATTTTGAAAATACTAAGCAGTGTGGTAAGTAAAAGAGACAAAAGGCATAAGTGTGAAAAAGAAACTGTCGTGATTAATAATTGATATAACTGTGCATGTAAAAAATCCAAAAGAATCTTCAGGCAAGTATTAGAACTAATAAGAGAGCTTATTATTGTTGCTTGATATAATATTAGCATAAAAACCAGTCATATACTATGTATTTGCAAAAAAGTTAAAAAAGAAAATTTAAAAAAATTATTCCCATTATGAAAGCATAAACATGTGATATGGGAATAAATCTAACAAAAAAAAAAAAAATGTGTAGGAAAGGAGCCACCAGAATGGAAATACTGAGAATGTTCATGCATTGGGAAGAATGTAACCAGTGCCACTGGAAACATGTGTAGAGATTGTTGAATGGGAAGCTAAACTGCTGTGCAAACTTTCACTGAAAACACAATATTAAAAAAAAAAAAAAAAGATGTGTAAGACCTCTATGAAAAAAAAGCTATTAAAAAAGACCTAAATAAGTCTGGAATTGAACACACACCTGTGGCTTCCAGCCAAACAATAGACAGGCATATCAGTTGAGCATTTCCCTGAGGTAGATAAACTGCTTGGAGAGAATAAGCATGAGAGAAAGAAGGGCTGCTCAGACACAGGGAGACAGCTCAGGGGGTAGGAGTGCATGGAGGGATGGACACAGGGAAGAGGTAACTATAGGGAGGAGGTGGGAGGGGAGATGTTGCATTGTGCTAAATTGTGGTCAATGTCGTGAGACAAAGTGTATGTGAACTGCTGTATGGAAAGTGTATTTGCTCTGTAAATTTTCACCAAATCACAATAAAAACATAAAAAAAGACATAAATAAATAAATGGAAGGAGCTCTGGTAGCATAGTGCCTAAGGCACTTGACTGCTAACCAGAAGGCTTACGGTTCAAATCCACCAGCCATTCTTCGGAAGGAAGGTTGGACAATCTACTTCCGTAGTGATACTGCCTTGGAAACCCAAGGAGGGGTCGCTATGTGTTGGGTCCGACTCGACGGCACATAACAACAACAAATAAATGGAGGAATATACTAGTGTATGGACAGGAAGATTAAACTGTGGTAAATATGTCCCTCTTCTCCATACTGCTCTTTAGAATTCATTTCCAATAAAAATCCAGCAGGTTCTTCTGTAGACCTTGACAAGTTGATTCTAAAATGTATCTGTAAATGAAAAGGGCCAAGGAGATCTAAAACTTTTGACAAGAAGGACCAAGTTGCAGGACTTGACTTACAGACATCAAGACCTCTTACGAAGCTGCAGTATCAAGATGGAGTCCCTGCGTAGTGCAAATGATTAATGTGCTCATTGGCTATTTGCAAAGTTGGAGGTTTGAGTGCACACAGAGGTGCCTTGAAAGAAAGGCCTGGAGATTTACTTCTGAAAAATCTTCCATTGAAAACCCTATGGAGCACAGTTCTGCTCTGACATACATGGGGTTGCCATGAGTTGCAATCAACTTGATAGCACCTGGTCATGGTGGGTAGTATTAAGACGGTGTAGCTTTAGTACAGGAGCTCTGGTGGCATAGTGCCTAAGGCATTTGACTGCTAACCAGAAGGCTGGTGGTTCAAACCCACCAGCCACTTCTGGGAAGGAAGACTGGGAAATCTACTTTCATAGAGATACTGCTGCAGAAACCCAAGGAGGGGTCGCTATGAGTTGGAACTGACTCCATGGCAGTGAATTTGGAATTTTGGTAGTTTTGGTGGAGAGATAGACAACTCAAGTAGTGGAACAGAATACAGGGCTCTGATATAGACCCCTGAATATAGGGACAGGGGTGGGAGCTCTTTTTGTTCGCTTTATTCCCACATCATATTTTTATGCTACTACACTAGAATCATTAAAATATTTTTTTCCAATTGTTTGAAGCTAAGTAGAAATATAAATGACTTTTATATAAGTTTTTTCCTAAGCAACATTACTAAAGTCTTATTAATTATAATATTTGTCTGTAGATTCCTGTGGAATTTTATAGCCACAATCCTATCAATCATGAATAATGACCACTGAAGAAAAACCTCCCTGGAAGCTTCCATTTCAGCTTAATTGATGATAACAGTGGATGAGAGAGAATCTGAGGGCAACATGGACCACGTTTGAAAGAACAGAAGTAAAGGAGTAGGGTAGTCTATCCACAAACAGATTTTTTTCCAGGAAAAGCTGTTGAAAGGCAGCAATATATTTTTAAGACTAGTTTTTGAAAAATGCAGTATGATGTAACATTGTACTTTAACATTTGGAATCTGGCTAAATGAGAAAAAAATTAATAAAAGGCACCAGAACAGTGCCTGACACAGGGTTTGTGCCCAACAGATGTAAGTGTCCATCCCCTGGCACACTTCTCTCTTCTAGGCGCCAGCACAGAGGTATTTTATTTCTAAGGAGTACACGTGCAACATACACACACACTTAGACCCTTCCAGATGTGCTGAGGGCTATCAGTCTGTTAAAGCGCTGCATTAGTGTTTGCCTTTTTCAACTCAAAGGTGGATTTTTTGATAAAATAGCAAATGAATTGCATTTGACATTGTGACAAAAGAAGTTGCCTTGCCAAGTTTAAGTGTGAAAGGGTAGTTTCCCAAATAAGAGTAATTTAAAATTTATCAAAGTCATATGCTTATTTAAGTACATAGTATTCAAAGCTTTACCAAAAAAAAAAAAAAAAAAAAAAATCCACATTTTAATGAGAACTTTTAAGTATAGGAGGTACAGAATGTCAAACCTTTTTTTTTTTCCATTCCACATAAGTCATCCTGCATTATAAACAGCTATGAATATATTAACACTTATAATATATTCATGAAGAAAGTTGGTTGTGCAGTAGAAAGACACAGTCACATCATAATACTAAAACTCAACTCCTACATCCAGTCCTTCCTCTGGGAAGACTTCTTGTACCACCCTCCTTCGAGTTGGCACTTGGCTTTGGCTTCCTGATCTCACTCAGTTGGCACTTGAGGTGTATCCCTTTCATTGCACTTGCCACACAATCCTTAAATTGTTCTTTTTCTTTATTGTATCCCTCACTACATTATAAAATCCCAGTGTGTGACCATGTTCTGCTGGTTTTTACATCCCCAGGGCCTGGCATGTAGTGGGCACTCGATAAGTATTGGTTGAATAAATTCATTGTGAAAACTAATACTGGAGACAAGGGGTATTTTAGAAATTCCTGAGAATTCTAACACTAAA
>NW_006921594.1:11304627-11334842 GCF_000298275.1 Orycteropus afer afer | reverse complement strand
AAAAAAAAAAAAAAGGAATTCTTTTTTACATTCCCGTACTTCAAACCCACCAGTCACTCCTCGGAAGGAAGATTGGGCAATCTACTTCCACAGAGGGGTATTTTAGAAATTCCTGAGAATTCTAACACTAAAAAAAAAAAAAAAAAGGAATTCCTTCTTAATCACAGTGTATGATGTCAGACAAAGCACTGGAATATATTATTTCATTTTTCTTATTCTAAGAATAAATTTCAGGGAGTTTGATTTGTTTTTCAAGAGCAACTGATTCAGGGTTGCACACACCGAAAAGTACTCATTAAATGCCTATTGAGTAAAACTCAGCAATAGTGAATAAATCAGTGATAATTCATATTTTTCTATAGACACCACCTTTTGGTGGTCCAACCATGCTTCAGTTTTATTGACATGACCGAAACACTTTTCTGAACCCTCTCTGTAAAAAACCACTATTATTTATGCTGCTCATAAGCCAATTCATGTTTTTGAGCAGAATAAATCTTAGGCACAGGACAAATGTGACCATTTTAGCATCATTCAAGCCTTAGGAGCATGGGTCAGCATGCATGCAACAGGACCATGTTCACATGAATGATAGGGTTCCCATGACAACAGCCTCCATGTATGCAGTAGGTTATGAGTTCAAGTACCATGGACATATGGTTTATGACCTAGGTTCATTCTGATTTTAAAAAGGATGGATCTAGAGAATAAGACCATACTTACACAGTTGCTTGCATTGTTTCTCTGATTTTTCTATATGCTAGTAAGGATGCAGATCCTACTGTCTGTATAATTGAAGAAACAAACAAAGAAAGCTGCAGGCTTCCACCACAGGGTAAATGCTTGGGGTGGGTATTGGAATGAAGGGACAGGGTTATATCATATTTAAAAAAAATCAAATTTGGCCCTTGGAGTTCCATTTCTCTTTGTGCTATGTCAATAGCCTCCTGCATGGAGCCAAC
The DNA here is from genome assembly GCF_000298275.1 of Orycteropus afer afer. NCBI lineage: Eukaryota > Metazoa > Chordata > Mammalia > Tubulidentata > Orycteropodidae > Orycteropus > Orycteropus afer. The sequence goes on along the minus strand of NW_006921594.1, from coordinate 11,333,880 downwards.
CATGGAGAAATGGTCTTCTCCTTAGGGTGGAGAATGAGCAAATCATAAACAGAATTAATTTACATTTATAACAGCCCTAATTTTGTGAGTGTCTCTGTATGATCAACATATTAATTTATTTTTTTGAAATGAAAAAGAGTAAGACTCAATAGTACAAAGCTCAAAACTTCCAGAAGGTGTAATGTAGAGAAGGGGCCCACCAGGAAAGGTAATGGCACTCAATATATTATTAAAACACAAAAAAAGGATTATGCAATCAACAGCTGGAACTGTTTTAATTAATTGTGACATCTGGTGGTGTAGTCCCTAAGGCATTTGACTGCTAACCAGAAGGCTGGCGGTTCAAAACCACCAGCCACTCCTCGGAAGGAAGGCTGGGCAATCTACTTCCATAGTGATACTGCCTCGGAAACCCAAGGAGGGGCTGCTATGAGTCAGATCCGACTCAACGGCAGTGCGTTTTTTAAGAAATTAAAAGCCTTCTGAATTCTTTAACTAGTAAAGAATCCAAAGAGAAAAATACCCTGAGATAGTATCTGGCAGTCACAGGACAAAGCCACATGGGTAACAAAGAGGGGCTGGGAATTTGGGGAATTGATTCACTGTGGAATTGTCCTTATGAATCTTTTAACTTCATTTGAAAAAAAAAAAAAAAATCATTGAGCTCTGTTTCAAGTTTAAAACACTACTCCGAACCTTATTTCCCCTGACACCTCCCTGATCAATGTAATCATAAGCATGATTAAATGTTTTTGTCTTTACACATAAACCAATTGGATTGCACTCAGTGGGCCCAAATTAAGTCTTTCCTGAGAAACTCAAAGCATAAATTAAAGACAGATATTTGAAAACACTTCACAAACATATCTCATATGAATTAACACTGAGTAGGAAAAAAAAAAGAGCAAATAGACATAAACACAATGATCATGAGGCCTGTAACCAACTACTTGCTATATACTACTCTGGGACCCAAACTCACAGTAAGAGTTGTTAGTAGGTGGCTTGTAAAGGACCACTGAAATCACAGAACTAGAAGAGAAACCTTGAGCGATCATCTACCATGTGAATAACTGGCTCAGTTTATAGATGAAAAAATTGGGATCTAGAGAAATTCAGTGTCATAGCTAAAGGAACCACAGAATAATGCCTGAGTTGAGAGCAAAGTAACTGTGTCTCGATTCCAAGGTAGTTCAAATCAGGTTTTAATGAAGTTAGTAGTATAGTTATCCTAAGAAAATAACATTTACATGAGATCATGGTTTCAAATTGCTGTAATAGCAACTTGATATTTGACACTCACGAAGTGAGCAGTACATTGCCAGATGCATTTAAGCACGATCAGGTAGAAGAGGGCCCTGTCACTGTGTGGTGAATGTATGAAATGCACCACATGAGTACATAATGTTCTAGGCTATAATAAAAATGCAGTTTCATCGCAATAAATAAGGGCACGCACTGCCGTTGAGTCAGACCCGACTCATAGCGACCCCTCCTTGGGTTTCCGAGGCAGTATCACTACAGAAGTAGATTGCCCAACCTTCCTTCTGAGGAGTGGCTGGTGGGTTTGAATCGCCAGCCTTCTGGTTAGCAGTCAAGTGCCTTAGGGACTACGCCACCAGAGCTCCTATAAATAAGGGAGTGGTGTGCATATCTTGCATACATTTCTAGCCACAAGAATTCTAAAAATAAGAAGTTATGTAATAACTACCAAATGACCTGCTATATAAGAGAAATGTCTGGAAAAGAGAATTAAATCAGTGATGGTCTCCACTCACCTAGTGTGAGACACAGATGCTCTAGGCTGTGGGTATCTTCCAGGCTACTCTACTGTGTGATGAAACCTTTGGACTGGATGAGGTGTTTTCATGCATTGTCAGCCTCAGACTCCATATCTGACATCAAGACAACCCTTCCTAGACGTTTTTCTGTATCGTGAGATACAGAAATTCTGAGAATTTTTAGAAACCACGCTCATCTCTGTTGAAATGAAGGCTTAGGTGCTGAGACACCAAAGCAGAATGCTTGTATCTGTGTGGAAACTGGTATGAAGCCAATTTTGTTGAACATCTATGGTTTTTCCTCAATTAGTTCTATTTTTCTGTTGGGCATTATTTCACGCCTCATGATATTAAAATGGAAATACCAAAAATGAGCTCTAGAGACAGGTGAAAAGTAACACAAATATTTTATTATCTATAAATGTTATCTGGCAATCACAATAGGGAAATATTTTATTTCACCTAAAAGCCTTTTCCTCTGGCAAAAAAAGAAAGCCTCCACTTGGACTCAGTGTAAATGTAAAAGATTATATTTTATATAATCAAGAGGCTTATAGAAAGAAAAAAACAGGTGTAAAAGCATTTATTAATAGAAGAATCCTTTGAACACTCAAGTCCTAATCTTTTAAATAAATAAATAAATGATTTGTTTCTGTGCTTAAACATACCTAATAATCACTAATCTCTGAAAAGACCTGCAATACCTAGGCAAAATATCTTTGCTTAAAGAGTTTTTTTTTTTTTTTTTTTCTTTACTATTTAGCACTCAGGTCATGTTAAAATACTTCTATAATGATGGAGCCAAGCCAAGACTGTATTATCCAAGTTCCGTGAGTTAATACATTGTCTAGAGGGCTGCAATATTTCTTAATAATTAGCTTCTACAGCAACCTAAAGCAAAAACAGCCTAGTCATCATTTTATAAGTAATGGGCAATGGTATGGGCATTTGTTTTTGAAAAACTAGCTTCAAATCCAGAATTAGAAAGATTGTTAACACAGGCTAAAAGCATTGCTTAGAAATGACAAGTATTGTTTCCTTCATAATATGTGGGGTTTGTAGGGTCTTTATTGTTATTTCACTAGGTTGATCAGTACAGTAAGGGGCCCTAGAAAATATGACAGGCTGGAAAACACTCCACTCCCAAGACTATGACTAAGCTGGAAATCTATTTTTTTTTAAAATGAAAGTGAAAATGTTAACTATGAGGGAGGTGTAAACATTTAGACATGAAAGTGTTCCCAAATGAAATTTATGACAGATTTGAGGTAAGTGTCATGTGCTGGGCAGAGCATGTTCCTAGCTGGGTCTTACTGTGCGGAGAGTGGCTGGTAGCAGAGAAGGGAGGGGCAGATGAGAAGCCACGGCTAACCTGTATTCCCCGAAAGTTCCATCATCTTCCTTCATGGGCTGGATTTCAGGGTCGGCATGAGCATCTTCCTTTTCTTTCACTAAAATTTTCAAAATGGCATTGTTATCTTTTGTCCCTGCACTTCCTTATTCAAAGATCTTAAGAGCTCAGTCTTGGAAATATATGGCAGTGGAAAATAATCTTATACACAGCCAATGTTACATAATCATACATATATGTATTATGTAGCCATGCACATATTTTGATGTCTTCATTACTTTGGTGCATTTTATCATTTGTTAACAAATGAAGTTGACTTCTTTTAAGCATTTTGGCCCACTCTCCTACTTACCTGATGAAAACATAAGTTTTAAGTGTCCAAGATTCTCTGCCCTCAGATTTTGCCAATCTATTTATTAACTATATTAATGGTTACACATTGTTTTTGTAAGTCTGTCCTTTTGCAGGTTTTTTTTAATTATAGCTAAAGGAAAACGGCCAGATTAAAATGATATAAATTCACTGAACCAACGAAACAGCACAAACCACTAAGCTGAAGGAAAGTAATGCCGTATGTCACACCATCAAGACACAGTTCATGCATTACTTCCTCTGGGAAGACATCATGTACTTCCCTCTTCCCCCAGTTGCTTTCAGGTGCTACTTAGGCATCCATGACTTATTGGAACCTAACGAAATAGAGTCACTAATATCTTCAAAGAATGGATTGACTTATTTCCTCCAGTGCCTTATGATCTTTGATGACAATGTTTAGGTTGTGTATAATATAAAAAGGGATCAAAACTTGTTTGAACAGCAAGTGCAATTTCATGGTTTTGGGAAGATACGCTTGCAGCAGTGTACATGATTACATGCCTAATTTCTTTTCAGTTTAATGGATAATTAAGCAGCATTATAAAGCAATTTTAATATTTTTTCCTTACCTGGATATTTGCCACCCTTGTTTCTTCTGATGAAGCAAACAATTAGCAAAATTAAGATAAGGAGAGCGACGGCACACATTAGGCCGATGAACCAGCCCTGGGTTGCAATGTCCACCTGTCGGCTTGCCATTGCTGGAAAACAAATGAACAGTGTTGGTGGGAATGAGTCAAGGAGGAGATGGAACTGTAATAGTCCCTGGTAATAAAACATTGCCTCAGCATATGCATTTTTATGAATTTTATACTCAGTCCCATATTGGAACCTGCCAGTTACCAATCAGGAGTTATGTAACTATTTAATTCTGAAAATTTTTCATTAATTAAAAATTCAGGTTTTTAAAATACAGAAACCTGAATTGCTAATGACGTGCAATGTTAACAAATCTTGCCACAAGTATATTCACAGTTCTGTATTACATATGTTAACTATGCATTCTCCACATAAGCATATTCCCAAACCAACAAAAATTTTACTGTTGATAGGATAAACTCTACAATGCTAAACACAATGATAAGAATATAACACTGAATTTTAAACAGAACAGGATGCATACATATAATGGAGTATTCTTCCTTCAAAGGAACCACTTTTGGAGGTTAAAATAGCATTGGAATAATGTCATTTTTCAAAATGTTTGGAAAATCCTTTGTTCAAAAAGAAAACTCTTCACACAAGAGAACCAGCCTTATTGTTTCTTAAAACATCTCAAATTGCACCCAAACTGTTTTGGTTTTTTTTTTTTCATCTCATTTGTTACTTATCTCCTTTTATAAGACTTGGTTCTATATAACTTTTGGAAATTTTTGAAAAATCAAAACATCCTCAAAGGATCAGTATTTGTTACTACTTAGAATCCATTCAAAAGACTTTAAAATATTTCTTGATCAAGGGACGCATGGGGCATGACTGGACGAAGTGATCCGTTTGAAGGGAAAATCCTCATTCAGATGTATATATTTTCGATGTCTTCACCTATTTCATTTAAGCAGATAAATGTAAAGCCCTTTATCAACCAGTCAAAGTTGCAAATCTCCTTAGAAAACCACTGAAGAATTAGCATATCTGGTATCATTGAAAAGTGTCACTCAAAGAGAAATGGGACAAAGTGCAGCATCAATAGTTGTTCAGACACTCCCATGAGGATTTGTTTAAATAAATTAGTATGAAATCAATTTTAAAGGGCCTTTATTTTTTCTTTTTCGACAATAATCTACTCAAGGTAAAAAGTCTTATTTTGACTTCATAAGCATGTCTACATCATGCTCAATTTGACCGAGTTTCTTCTGAATACATTTAACATGGTTGTGTCAGGCGGATGTGTTCTCTGGATGGAGAAGTATGGTGGTATGTATCCCAAGTTCTGTTAGATGTTGCAAGAATAGCACTTCATTACCTTCTTCTTCTCTACACAGTGTAGGGAGAAAAAGGAAATGTTTGAAATGATGTGTGGAAAAGAATGTGAGAAATATGTGTATGTGTGTTATTAAAAGGAATTAGGAGAACTGGAACCACATTTCTTGAAAACAAATCTGATACCACAGTGTTTCCCAAGCAATCCCCTGTGCCTCCATTTTGTGTGCTTTCTTTGTGGGGGTTTGAGTTGCATCATAACCAGGTATAACTGAAGCACGAGGTAGGTAGTTCCCCACTTCCATACACATCCTATGATAATCATGATGGTGATGAAGATGAAGACAATGACAACAATGAAGACAGCTAACATTTTTGGACTCTTACTACATGCTAGGCCCTGGGTTGTGGGAATAATCTCATTTTATTGTTACAACAGTCCTGTGAAGTAGATGTCAGGAGCAAATCCAAAGAGTGTAACCTCAGAGAAGGAAAATAACTTGCACAAAAGTTGGGATTTGATCCATTACTAGCCCTTGTGCTCTATTGCTATCATGCATTCCTGAAAACATGTCTAGACATGGAATCTATAACAGTCTGAACAAAGGATAAAATGTTGAGGACCTTCCATTCTGAGAAAGTGAGCATATTTTTAAAATCCATCATGACATACTCTGGCAATATGTTTGTATCACTTCAAGCATGGTCTTTGTATGCTTTTTCCTCAAAACTGATGTCAGTCTAATGAGCATTTGATTGACATGAGTATCCTAGTTTTCAGGGTGTTAATGACAGACAGCCTTGTCATCAATAGTAGCAACCCTTAGGTTTTTCATCTAATTAGATCTAACTGATAAGGGCAGGCTAGTTGAGCCCTAGCACAGACATTATCCTGCAAAGATGGTGACCACCCAACTGAACTGCTGGTTGGCAGCTTGCAACTATGAAGACTATGAAATTTGCCTCTATGCCTAAAGAGGAAAAAAAAAAAAAAATGTTTCACTACCATATTACAATATCATATTTAAGACGAGGCAGGCACAATGTATTAACATGGGTGCAAGCATGTTTGTGCACATACATTCACACACATGAGTATATATGTTCGATAGACTCACTGCCTTTGAGCAGATTAGACTCATAGTGACCCCTGCTTGGGTTTCCGAGGTGGTATCTCTACAGAAATAGATTTCTTTCTGAAGAGTGGCAGGTGGGTTTGAACCGCCAGCCTTCTGATTAGCCGTCAAATGCCTTAGGCACTTATATCAAACATATAAGCTCCCTGGTGTTTATATGTTTGATATAAAACAAAAACTGTGTAAGGGAAAAGAACAACTTCTATTGACTTCCATATAAGAGGGGAGCTAAAGACCAGAATGACTCTAAGAAGCTTAAATTGTCACAGGACACTCTATGATCTTAACTACTTTATGAAGATATACACACAAACTCAAGTCATGAGCTCTATCATGCATCTCACACACACACACACACACACACACAGTGAATGGGGCTTTTCCTCCTTGAATCCAAGTTTCAGTGGGTGGGAATTAGGATTGAGTAAGAGAGTGGAAAAGGATCTTGACTTTATCTGTAATTTTTAGAATAAAATTATATTCATGTATTATTACTTAAGTAGCCCTGGTTCTGCAGAGGTTAAAATGCTTGCTGCTAACTAAAAGGTTGGTGGTTTGAACCCACCAGCCACTTCCATAGGAGAAAGATGAAGCAATCAGCTTCTGTAACGATACATGGCTTTGGAAACCCTATGGGGCAGTTCCACTCTGTCCTACAGAGTTGCTATAAGTTAGAATCAAATAGATGTCAATGAATTTGGTTTATTACTTCCTAATACATAAAGCAATCAACCAAACAAACAAATACATACAAGGAATTTGAAAAAAAAGACAAGTTAGAGGTATTACATTTGCTTTGTTTCTAGAAATTGGGTTTTACCAACAGCCTTCTGCTCTGTTATGACACAACCTTGCCAGTTGGATTATGGTAGATAAAACCTGCATTCCGTGGTAGCAGATCTAATAAACACAGAGGAGACAAGGTGAGAGAAATGGCTGTTTGTTCTTACTACATCATCTGTGAAAAACCTACTATGTACAAAAACTTCCTGTTTAGATCAAATAGCAATATTTAGAAAGGAGGAAAACCCATGGCCAATGTTTGGAGGCAGTTGACAAAAAATCTGTTGTGCCTGATAAAAACCAGTCTGCTTTAACATCTTTGAGATATGACGGAAGAAGGGATGTAGTGATGGAGAGAAAGAGTAAGGAAGGAAAGAAAGGAGGTGCGGTGGCATTAGATGAGAGGTCCTACCCAGAGCAGGGGTGAGCGCAGCATTAAGACACCACCTACAGTCTTGTCTAAGGAGCTCTGGTAGCATAGTGCCTAAGGCACTTGACTGCTAACCAGAGGCTGGTGGTTTAAACTCACCAGCCACTCCTTGGAAGGAAGATGGGGCCATCTACTTTTGTAAAGATTTGCTGCTTCGGTAACCCAGTGGGGGTCACTCTGAGTTAGAATCTACTCAATGGAGTGAGTTTGGTTTGGCTTATAGTCGTGTTTGATTTGTTTTTCAGTTAGCACCATAGGAAAAAAGTTAAGGAATAGATCGAAAAACCCAGACTATAAAAAGGCAGAAGTGGTGTCATGTTAAAAAGATTTGTGAAGTAAGCATAGATAAAGTTGAGTCTGGGTTCCTAAAATTAGCAGAACTCAGAGAGAGAGAGAAGTAGATTATTAATGCAGAGAGTTAAACAATTAGCCAGAAAGCTAGGCTTTCAGAGCAATTACTGACACTCTTACACTTCAAAACCTAGAGTGGAGGAGACGAGGAACAAGATGGTAGAAGACAATGCTTTCCCACTGAAGTCCATCTGGCAGCCCTGAAGAATTAAAGCCCCACTGCCATCGAGTTAATTCCAAGTCATAGGGACCCTATAGGACAGAATAGAACTGCCCCACAGGGTTTCCAAGGCTGTGCATTTTAGAGGCAGCCTGCCTCACCTTTCTCTTGCAGAGTGGCTGGTGGGTTCAAACCACTGACCATTTGGTTAGTAGCCCAGCACCTAACTGCTGTGCCTCGAGGGCTCCTTTTCCCTGAAAGATAGAACATTGTAAACTGGAAGACAATGGGGCAATGGAGTGGATTAACATTAACCGGAGGCATTCTAGAATGCTGACAGGATTTGTTCACAGAGGTTAACCTCAAGTCATTAGGGTTTAATCAATATTTATGATATCTTTCTATTAGTTACATTTATAAGTAAGAAGAGATAATAACTGGTTGTATCTTTGTCCTATTTCTCCATCACTGGCATGTAGGAATAGGATATCTATTTCAATTACTCCACTCAAACTACCTGGAAGCTGCTGCTGGAATTGAGGATATAACAGCACTGAGGAGAGAAAAAAAAATGTAATGGGTTTTTTTTTTTTTTTTTGGTTCACTAGAAGGACCAAAAAATGCTACAACTTGATTTTATGGGTGAGTCTAGTTCTAGCTAGACCTGCAAGTTGGGCATACAAGTTGGATGGGGCCTTTAGGGATTCAGAATAGCAAAGTTCTATCAAGTATTGCCTGAAGTGGTCATTTCCAAGACAACCTGCTTCCTTTGGGGCATGGGCCTCTGTGACCCTCTACTGTGGGTGTGGGGAGAGCCTTTGCTCTTGTGTTGGAACACTTAGCTGCTAATCCCAGCTCTCCTACATTCTAGAAGTTCCTCAGTGGTATGATGCTCTCTCCTACTAATTGAAAGTTGGTGTTCAATCTACCCAGAAGTGCCATGGAAGATGATTAGTAGCCCAGCACCTAACTGCTGTGCCTCGAGGGCTCCTTTCCCCTGAAAGATAGAACATTGTAAACTGGAAGATTCTTACTTCTGTAAGATTCCAGCCACTGAAATCCCTATGGGCTGCAGTGCTAGTCTGGAATGTGTGGGGTTGCCATGAGTCAGAATCAACTCGATGGCAACCGGTTCCCACGTTCTAGCTGGGTGACCTGGGCAGGTACTCCACCTCTCTAAGAGTATTTACATGTGATGCAAATGAGGAAATAATGGTGTCTACTTCACAGGATTGTTGTCAGGACTGAATGAGAAAATCCACTAAAAGTATTCATCTGGTATAGAGTGGAACACACAACATGTTAGTCCTGTTACTATTACAGCATTCCAGCTGTATAGGAACAAGGTATCCACTTGAGCTTTTAGTATTTTGAAACTAAAAGCTATCAATAATAACAAAAACTTTGTAATAATAACCATAAATTGATCAGCTATTTCCCTTCTAAGTTTAATGCAGTGTTTTCCCAGAACGATTGACACAAATGAATACAAAAAACAGAAACAGAATAACAGAAAAAAATGTTTTCTTAAAACATTATGATTTTAGCAAATGGATATTTTTAACATACAGTGTTCAATAAGTTATTGAATATTACTTTTGGTTTCTTTTTTTTTTTAAATCTATAAATGATAAGAAACGACTTTAAAAATCATAATGCTTGGGAAATGTAAGACATGAAAAATACATCTTGCTTGTGCAGGATATACAACATTTCCTCAAGAATGAAGAAGTGACTGGACATAACATGGGTGTAAGAACCACAAAATGAACATGCACCACACAACCCTTGTTTAAATTTAAATTAGCAGGGACTGTCTTCAATCTTGTGAGCAAATATGGATATTCTTGTATTTGATATAGACACTTTTCTTTATTTCAGGAACTTTAATTTCAATTTGTCTATTTTGATAATGATCGAATCACTAAAATGCATAAAGGTAGTCAAATTTGGTACGATAAAAGAAATAGATGAATTGTACAATTCCTTGTTCCATACAAATTTAAGGATAGTTCCATCAGGTATTGTATGAACTGCACGTTTTGATGGGTGATAGTCCATTTTCAATTGAAAAATTTTGACTTTATCAGTGAGATTTACTTCAGCTTCAAAAGCATTTCAAAAATTCCATTTTATCTCTGAGGGGCAGTTTAACCAAGGTAAAGGATATGAGAAATGGAATTACCTAAATGATGTAAATTAAAAATCGTATTTACTTCTGTTTTTGGCAAGAATGTGGTTAGAAGATTATTTGCTTATTTTGTAATTCATTTGATATACAGAGCCAAAGACGATGAAAAACCAACACTCCCAACCCAACAGAACCACATAGAACGACATTCATGGCCTACACCATAACACAGTTCTTACAAGGCCCATCTCAGATTGGAGCACTTGATGGCTTCCATCTGCAAGCGTGAGCCAGAACTGGTGTGGTGCGTGCCTCACCTGGGCCTGTCTCAAACACATCCTCTGAACTCACAAAACCAGAGTCCCCCTCAGCACCAACTCGAACTTTGTATGCTGTTCCTGGCATTAGACCCTTTAACCCAAAGAAGTTCCGAGAACCATTTATAATTTCTTTCCTCCATTCTTCTTTGCCTATGGAAATTTTGCAAAAACAAGAAATTTGAATATTTTAAGGGACCGGATGTCAGTTTAATGCTTCAATAAAGAAAAAATTTCTTTATGAGCAAAAGATGAAATCTAGACTACTTAGGCTCATTATTTCAGTTTATGACAAATCTAGTCATATCAATAAATCAATTAAAATGAAGAATGACATGAAAACATCCTCAAAGAAAAATCGACTGGATATTCAGATTACATATAAATTGCATATACTTTCATTGGATTGAATATTATTTTTAATACAAAGGAAGCTTTTTAATCTGCATATTGCCTTATAAAAGCGTTGAGTTTGTGAAGATGCTTATAAAAATAACTATTATGCATTAAATAGTTCAAATGAATTATGGGAAGAATTATTTTTTTAAGATGCACAGGATGAATCCTTTGGTAAACTTAAATGCCTCCAAATTTATCCAACTTACAGATTCAACATTTGCCAAGTAATGGTCTTCCTAAAAAGAAAGTTATTTCTAAAAAATATTTATGTGCACGATAAAGGCCTAAACAGAAAATTGCACTGTATTCAACATTTTGTCACAAACATTGACTGAGCACCCACCTTATAATATGCAGGACCCTCTACATTAAGGAAGGGGAGATGGGTTTCCATAAACTGCTGGAAATGAAAGCTTCCCTGTCCTCTGGTGAATGTGACCAGGATGTAAGCAGAGTCCTGGGCTGGGGAATGTATCAGACAGAGAAGCACAATTTCTGCTTCCCCAAAGTGTTAATTCTCTGGGTGTTCTAGTAAAATGCTGGTGCATATTTTGGGAAAAATGACTACTTTCAAGTCAGCTGTTTGAGTTCCAGTACAATTTGAATAAAATTTTCTTCTTTTCTATTGCACTGATAAGTATAATTACTCATTATTACTATTATTATTTTAACATGTGGGGGTTTTAGAACCACTTTTTAAGTGTCATCATAGGTAAACAACTTATAAATTGAACTTATTCTCTCCTTTGTTTTCAATAATACGAAAAAACGTTTTTCTAGTTATGTGTAAAATGACAGGCTGATTGTTCACTGTAATTTTTCAGATAAATCTGAATCATTTAACTGGTTTAAGCTATTTTTCAGGATGATCCACAGCAAATCCTTAAAAATGTTCTTAATCTCTTGCAATGTATCCCCCAAATTAACAACTGGGTAATGAAATTGTTTCTTACTGCCTGCCACACCGTATTCAACATACAAGTTCACATGCTCTGGTCCCTCATATTCCCAACTGACACTGGCATAGGTCTCAGCAGCTGCGACAGTAAGATTCCTGATCCTGGGCTTTACTGCTTGAACTAAATATACAATAGAAACATAAAGCAAATAAACAGTCAAATTGAAGCACCATACACACAAATATAAGTTTAAATACTCTGAACTATGGCATGAAAAATTAAGTTGGAATTTACCACTGGAATTTAGAGTTCACTCACGCTTCACTTTCATTACAGAAAGTTTTTTCATTTACTAAATTAGGAAAGAAATTAATAATCAGAGATAATGATATATACTATTAAAATTTATGAGTAGTATTTTATGAGGCCAAATAACATCAACTGTTGTCCAGTAGGTAGAGTTCCAGGAAACACCCCAGTTTTTGTTTATTGACATACAACAGGAGGGGAATTGCTGACAGATACTGGGGACAGATGTCACAGAGTATGAGACAGCAAGGTAAAACCCAATACTATGTGGCTGCTTCTTAATTCTATTTGTCATCTCAGTGTGAGTCTTTAAAGAGTTTGTGTTGTGGTGAGAAGGAAAGCTCATTAGACTAGTGGTTTTTGACCTGTGTTGAGTCATAGACTTCTTTGAGAATCTGGCTTTGGGTGTACTTGGACCCTATGTGAGGAACTTCTGCCTTAGAGAATGTTGGATGGTTGGGATATGCTGGAAGAGAAGTTGCAAAATGAATCACCAAATATTCTTTAACATATTTGATATGTTAAAGACAATAAGAAAGAAGAAATAAAAGGAATAAGAACTATTTCACTCAACACACCCAAAAGAGCAAGACGATCTTACCTGTTAGGTATTCGTTGCTCATCATATTCTGAGAAATAATAGTGCAACCTAAACAACTTCTTAAAACACCAACTATATGATGCTATCTGCTCACCCTTGAGTAAAGATGACATCTAAAGTCATTGGAAAACATTATTTGAATTTCTGAGGCTGACAATTCAATTTTACCTCAATAGCCTAAACTGAAAATAAGATATTTATAGACATGTTGATTTGGATAGTTAAAATAAATGATAAAGCCAATTCAACATCCCAGAAGTAAAAAAATCCTAGGATAGTAAATCAGAAAGTGTCAATGGGTTTACTCAGATTTTAAAATTAAATTCTGTAATATGTTCATATAATTTTAGAAGCTAAAGATTTCTACTGAAATAAATGTAATGAAATAGCATTTTTTAGGATCAAAAAGAGAAATATATTAAAGAAATTATAATAATGGACTTGATCCCTGGCATATAATTTGATAGCACATGTATACCTGTGTGTCCGTCTGTACTGAACACAGAAAAACAGCATAGAGCAAAAATGAGTACTGAACTAGCCAAATCCTCTAATTAACTTCTGTTAATTAACCTAATTAACTTTAGTTAAATGAAATTTTCCTATAAAGATATAGATAATGATAGGAATATGATCAGTCAACAGAAACAGTAAATATGTACTTGTGTGTAAAACATTGGTGGGGAAGAACTCAGGCAAAGCACTAATTTTCTCTAAAAACTTTTGGAATCATGGAACTCAAGCAATTAGTCCTGGAATAATTGCAGATGTTCGAGGCAGAACCATGGTGAAATACTTTCAACAGAAGAGTATTTAGATTATTGTTAAAGACACTCAGAGATGACATCCCAATTTCCTTCTATTATAGTGGAGGGTCGCTATGGGTCAGATCCCACTCAACGGCAATGAGTTTGGGTTTTTTTTTTTTTGGTTATAGTGTCTGGCCACTTTAGTATCATAGAGAATTCTAACTTCCTTTGTAATTCCCATGCATCTATCTTCTTACTCATGAACAAATAATATGACAGATAAAGGGACCACTAGGTCTAGGCTTTCCCAGCAGTCTGGCTCCAGGCTCTCTCCCTATTATAAATCTTTGTCTGAGTAGGCAGCATGTAGGTAGGTCTTAAACTACAAATCTAATTTTGTCACTTCCCTCCTTAAAACCTGAATGGCTGTCCTCTGGCCACAGGTAAACCCAAGTTCCTCAGCGCAGCACTCATGGCCGTGAAGGGCTGTTCACATCTGACTCTGTCCACATCTTCAGTTACATCTGGTTCTTCTTTCCACACACACTCTACCTGGACTGTTGCATGTAACCCAAGCATTCTCAGGGTTTTCAAACCCCATGTCTTTGCTTCTGCTCCTCTGTCAGGAATTTATGTCGCACTCTTCCACTCACCAAAAACTGTGTTTGTCCTTTAAGGCCCAGTTCAAAATTACTTTCTTTGTGAAGTGTTTTCACAAAGCCCTGTTTGGTAAAAGAAATGGTTCATTCCTCTATGCTGTGACGGAATTTTGTTCAGGGTATTAGTTTATCATCTATTGCTCTTTTTATGTGCTGGTTCTTTCTGTCATATTTGAGCACATCAGAGTCAGGGCCTAAGGTTAATGTATTTTATGTGCCAGATAAGTATTTACTGTTGAATTGTTTGAATCTTCTATGCAAATTTCCTTTCTCCCTTTTCTTTATTTTTTTCTTCAGGCCAAAACAGTTGTGGACTTTATATGATTTACTGGTTCTTTAACTTTTCCTTGCTTCTTGACCTCACTGGTAGCAGTAGGACCAACAACTCTGGGTATCTAGCTATGTGGCCTGCCCCTCAATGCCTCCTGCTCTCAGCCCTAACTGCTTGAACACAGCAGCCTGCTAATTAGGTCACAATTCTGGGTTCAGTTCCTGTCTAGCAACTTGGTTTCTCCCTGTTCTACCCAGATCCTGCCTATTTTCCCCTATTCCTGCACCTTAACTTTGTTGTTGTTGTTATGTGCCTTCGAGTCGGACCCGACTCATAGTGACCCCTCCTTGGGTTTCTGAGGCAGCAGCACTACGGAAGTAGATTGCCCAACCTTCCTTCCAAGGAGTGGCTGGTGGATTTGAACTGCCAGCCTTCTGGTTAGCAATCAAGTGCCTTAGCCACTATGCTACCAGAGCTCCCTGCACCTTAACTAGTCACTGCATAAATTGTTCTGATGGTTGGTCCCAAGAAAGAGTAAAATGCTATGGCCCATAATTCCAGTCCATTATCTATGTGGTAGTGGTGGTGTTTTAGGTGCCATCGAGTTGGCTCCGACTCACAGTGACCCCGTGTACAACAGAACGAAGCACTGCCCAGTCCTGCGCCAGCCTCACAATCCTTGCTATACCTGAGCCCATCGTTGCAGCCACTGTGTCAGTCTATCTTGTTGAGGGCCTCTCCCTTTTTTGCTGACCCTCCATCGCTGACCTAGTACGATACCCTTCTCCAGGGAATGATCTCTTCTGACAACATGACCAAAGTAGGTAAGACGAAGTCTGGCCATTCTTGCTTCCAAGGAACATTCAGGCTGTACCTCTTCCAGGACAGATTTCTTAGTTCTTCTGGCAGTCTATGGTACTTTCAGCATTCTTAGCCAGCACCACAACTCAAAAGCATTTTGATCTTCCTCATTCATTGTCCAGCTTTCACATGCATATGAGGTGATTGAAAATACCATGGCTTGGGTTAAGGGCACCTTAACCTTCAAAGAGACATCTTTGCTCTTTGGCACTTTAAAGACGTCTTTTGCAACAGATTTGCCCAATATCTGTGTGCTAGAAAGTTCATTTTTATAGATGCTCTCGTAGGTCTATTGTCAATTTTCCTAGAATCCTAGGCCTGAAACGGCTCCGTGGGAGAAAGATGTAGCAATCTGCTTCCATAAAGATTACAGCCTTGGAAACCCTCATCAGTTCTGCTCTGTCCTATAGGGTCACCATGAGTCAGAACTGATTCAATGGCAAAACCAAAACCAAACTCCTGTGAAATCAGATCTGACTCATAGTGACCCCTCCTTGGGTTTCCTAGTGGTATCACTACGAAAGTAGATTGCCCAACCTTTCTTCCAAGGAGTGGCTGGTGTGTTTGAACCACCAGCCTTCTGGTTGGCCGTCAAATGCCTTAGGCATTATGCCACCAGAGCTGCCGGCAATGGGTTTATAAATCCTAAGTGATTCACAATTCAATTTGGTGAGATTAAATAGTAAAATCTAACCTGTTTTAATAAAGATTTTCTTTTTAATTAGTTAAAAACAGGGGGTGATGTCTTTTTCCAGTGGAATATATGTGCTCTTCTAAAATGAAAAGTCAATTTAAAGTGTAAACTTGCTTCATGCAGCTCTGCTATTGGCTCTAAGCACAGCCACAGTGACCTGTTGACTGAGACAGGAAAAGAGGCCAAGCTACTTTGCTCCCTGTAACTTTAGCCATTAAAAGTTATAGGGGAACATAGCAGGAAATGACTGTAAAACAACCAAGGATTTTAATTTATATATAATTATCCCAAGGAGAAGAAGACCTATAAAAGAAAGACTTACTTCTTTCTACAGTACTATGGAATTGTTACAACTTTGTCCTAACAAGGCTAAAAAAACACGTATGTAATTTATTATGAAGATTACTGAAAACAGCTACAGTTCTAATTTAGTCACCCCAAAATCTATTTAATCTGCATTTTACAATTTACTAAGACTCTAAAAGTAAACCAATAGATATTTGTTTATATATAGAATAAACATATAGAATGTATACTAGAATAAATATGCATAGAATAAATACACATTTTTTAGGAAATTGAAGAAATGTCTCAGGCATAAGCTCACAAGATTTGAATAATTTAGGACAAAGCGCTTATTTCTCTTTGTCTTCTTTTTTTTTAAATTCTTGTTGTATTCTTTTAGTCTGTCAAGAACACCCCTGACCACAGGTACAGGCAGTCCCTGGATTACAAACGAGTTCTGTTCCTAAGCCTGTCTTTAAGTAGAGTTTGTACGTAAATCCGAACAGTTTAGTCTGTATCTAATGTTAGTTAGTCAAATGTGTGCGTTAGTATATAGTATATAGTGCACATTTCTATGTATAAAAAATATTAAACACACACTTCCAGATATACTAAAGCACCTTTAACATAATAATTCAGTAATAATAATAATAATAATGTTTTGATGTGTGTCACAAAGTAGTGCCCATTTGTTATTAGGAACCTTGAATCATATGCACCTCAGATTTTTAACATAATAGGCTTTACAGTGGTTGGTAACAATGGGTTGTATGTTAAGTTGACGTTCGTTACCTGAGCACTGTCTGTGCTCCATGTGAAAACAGTACTCTGTGGTGGGGCTATCCTGCTCCCTAAGAAGGTAACCTCTCAACCAATAGCCAAGGATCAAAGATTGTAGGCACACCAGAATTGCCACAGGTGGAAGACACATTACAATTTATTCAAGCATCATTCTCCCAACAAATTTTTCTCACCCAGAGAGTTGTGAAAAACAAGGAAGGACACAAGCAACAAATTGTGGATGTTGGCTATTACCCAGTGCTACCCAGGAGGAGACTTGAGCATTTAGCGAAGACAGGATGGAACAACACAATTGAGGGGAGCATGCAGGCTGACGGGAAGACTCGCTCCTAGGGGATCCCAGTGGGTTGTTTCTGTTCCAGGCCAGTTGTAGGGTATTGCTAAACTGAAGTTCCAAATGGACAGTGTAATGTAATGCCAGCAGAATGTACGCTGTGTCTATGAAGAGTGCAGCTAGTTCAGATTAGAATAGGGAGCTTGGTTGATGTGATTTCACGAGCTGCCTATATCATGTCAGTTAATTGGTGCTGCAAATGGTTGCTAACCTAAAGGTTGGAAGTTCAAGTCCACCTCAGAAGAAAGCTCTGGCAATCTACTTCTGAAAAATGAACCACTGAAAACACTATGGAGCATAGTTCTACTCAGAGAAACATGGGATTGCTGTGTGGGAACTGACTCTACAGTGACTGGTCCTATGTGGTATGTTCAAACAGAGGGTCTGTGACAAATCCAGTTTTGATCCTGTCTGATCCAGCCACAATCATATTGTCCAGAGCTAAGATTAGGTTTTGCATCAGGGATAACTTGAACAAAATATTTTGGGAGAATTCAAAGTGTAGCTTCCTACTTGTAAAAAAAGACTAGAAATTAGTTTTAAAGCCTAAATCTGCCAAGATCTTCTCATTTATTATCTTTCACTTGGTGTTTCAAAGCATATTTTATTTTCCTTTTTTTTTTTTTACCCATGCTGCACTTCCCCATGTTTAACATTGCAAACTTCACACATGTATAAAGTCATGCAAATTAATTATTTTACCTTTGCCTGCACCTACATCAGGTGGAAGAATACCAGCTTTAATGAAGGGAAACAGAAATAGGACACTATATAGTTAGATGTAACACACCCATGAGCATGCATAGCAATATAAAAACACTTATTAGAATGCTAAAGCATGCAAGAAGAATAAAGTCCCAGGTACAGGGGACAAAAATAGGTTGGTGCCCCCAAACCTACCCAGTAATCAAATCCACACAGTACTTAAGGTGGATGAGTCATGCTTGCATACTATGTATGGAGACTCAGAATACTTCAAAACAATTTTCTGGAAGAAATGTCCATTTCTTATGCCATGAAAGATGGATTAAGGATTCTACAAGTTAGAGACATGCAGGAACAGAAAATCTTTTGCAATTTTTTTTTTAAATCATTTTCATTGAATTGAAAATTTTCAGAATGATTGCCACAGGTGGATGACACATTAAATTTACTCAAGCATCATTCTCCCAACAAATTTTTCTCACCCAGAGAGATGTGAGAAACAAGGAATGACAAAAGCGACCAATTGTGGATGTTGGCTATTACCCAGTGCTACCCAGGAGACAGACAGATAAGAAATGCTATTAAATGCAAGGAGATATGAATTCCCTTTTCAGATCCTTTAATGGGCTATTTTGCTTTCTCTGTACCAGATAAAATACCAAAATATAAAATTCTTTGCTCAAACACAAAATAAGTGCACTATTTAACAACTGTTCCAATTTCCTTGCTAGCAAACCTAAATCAATATGTGAACTAGCAAATTATTTTCTAGTGAAGTAGGACCAGAAATAAAATGACATATATTTATGAATATATAAGTGTGTATGTTATATGTGCATTTATACGTGTATTATATGTGTGTTTACCTACATGCATATATATACGCACATACATATAAAATGATCAAATCCTAGATTTTAAAAAAATTGCTTTGAATTTTGAATTCAAGTGTGGCAAAATGTAATTTCCCACTTCAATATTTAAATGTAAGATTAAAGGTTTCACTTGGACTTGAAAAATGACTATCAAATAATTATTCCAACTATGAGTTAAATAATTGTTTGCACAGTATATCAGAATGAGACCTTACAAATAAGTGCTTGAATTGACTGGGTAAGATGCATACTGCATAACAAGAAGGAAAGAGAAAGCATAAATTGAAATTGAAGTGTTTGCTTCACAATACTTATGTGGATTTTATACATACCCATCTTACCTTCATCCACAGTTGTTACTGCTTCCTCTGTTATTTGACTTCCAGATCCTGCTGATGTTTGTGCATAGAAATAAAATTTATATCGAGTGCTGAAATTTAAGTTTTTTAAAGTCCACCGTGTCTTGTTGGCAGGAATTTTTAAATCTACCAGCGGGCCTAATTCATGTGTGCTGTTAACTGTCAGTAAGAAATAACAAAGAAGTGCATTCACAATGAATTGTTATAGGAATAATGTTATAAATACATGTGCCAACTAAAAATGTCAAACCTGGATCACACTGAATTTCATAACCCATTAATGTTTTGCCTGACACAATTAAGTGATAATATTTTACAATTCCTATAATATGGCACAGGAGCTTTGGTGGTGTGGTGCTTAAGGCATTTGACTGCTAACCAGAAGGCTGGCGGTTCAAACCCAGCAGCCACTCTTTGGAAGGAAGACTGGCCAATGTACTTCCTTAGAGATACTGCCTTGGAAACCCAAGGAGGGGTAATAAAGGAAAAGCTGACACTAGTTTACAAGGTAGGGCAAATTTATTGTTGAATCATAATAGCATTTCTTATCTCTGTTTTTTTGCAGGTGGAGTTGTATATTTTTAAATGAGCCCAAATTCCTTTTTCAGAGGTCCTGTGCCAAAGGAACCCATTTGGTTAGCATTTTCTAGTTACAGATACTGCCTAGTTACTGTAATGGTAAGGAGCTCTGGTGGCACAGTGCCTAAGGCATTTGACTGGTAATCAGAAAGTTGGCAGTTCAAACCCACCAGCCACTCTGCAGAAGTAAGGTGGAAGATTTACTGCCTCACGGATTGCTATGTGTTGGAACAGAGTCGATGGCAGTGAGTTTAGATTTTTTTTGGTTTACTGTAATGATAGCTTGCTCCTAAACTCCACTCTCAAAGGTCTGTAATATTCTAGAGATTACTTAATTTTCAATAACATACATTCCCCATAATTTTTCTTTCAAAAATAAAATTTGAAGTTCCTTCTAGAAGAATTACACGAAAAAAAATATATATATAAATATATACCATATATATATATATATATATATATATATACACATATATACACACACAGACATATATACCATATATATACATATATACCATATGTACTACAATTATAAAACAAAACAAAATGAATTTTTTAAGATAACGGTTTTTTTAAAACCATATTTTCCCTTTCCTTCCTTCCAATTAACTTACTTGGCTGATATTTCAAGGTGTACTCAGTCAAAATGCCATTTGGATGGCTTGGTGGATCCCATTCCAAAGTAAGAGAGTCCAGTGTAGGGTTAACAATCTTCAAAGAGGACGGAGCACTGGGGACTGGAAACAAGAACACACAGTCAACACAATGCTCTGTGAAGGTCTCATAACATATTAAAATAACATATTTTACCACAGTCACGCAATTCAAAGGTTTTTGCTCTCCAAAATTCATTCTTATTCCTGATTCAGCTGAAAATACTTCAGTACAAACCTGTAACATGGGCCCATTCCGTCAATTCTTTTCTCTATTTTTCATGTAGATTCATTCAAACCATCTTTTCCGGATACATGTTGTTCTCATTGTTATTTGCTGTCGAGTCGGCCCCGACTCATAGCTATCCCTCCTTGGGTTTCCGAGGCAGTATCACTACGGAAGTAGATTGCCCAACCTTCCTTCTGAGGAGTGGCTGGTGGGTTGGAACTGCCAGCCTTCTGGTTAGCAGTCAAATGCCTTAGGTACTATGTTACCAGAGCTCCTTCCAGATGCATTTGTTGTTGTTGTTATGTGCCCTCGAGTCGGACCTGACTCATAGCAACCTCTCCTTGGGTTTCCGAGGCAGTATCACTACGGAAGTAGATTGCCCCATCTTCTTCCAAGGAGTGGCTGGTGGGTTTGAACTGCCAGCCTTCTGGTTAGCAGTCAGATGCCTTAAGTACTGAGCCCCCAGAGGTCCTTAGTGCCCCTTTACGAGAGTCAAACATGTCTATTAACTCAGTGTATACAAAGACCTCATTCTGGAAGTGATCTATAGCAACATCACAACATCCATTCCCTCTATCCCCACAAAATACCAAAACATACTCCAAGTGCATTTGATTTGTTTATATCAAAACATCTTTCTCTTTCCCCACCCCAGCCCTCAGATCCTCCCACCCAATTTAAGATTGGCCTGCAAGTCTATTTTAAGTATTTTGTAATTTTTTTTTATAGTTTATGAGAATACATAAGGAGCTCTGGTGGCATGCTGGATAAGGCATTTGGCTGCTAACCAGAAGGCCAGCTGTTCAAACCCATCAGCTGCTCCATGGAAGGAAGATGGGCAATCTATTTCTATAAAGATTTACAGCCTTGGAAAACCAATGGGGGTTGCTATGAGTCAGAATCTACTTGATGGCAGTGACTTTGGTTTGTTTTTGGTTTTATGAGAATGAATTATACAGTAACTATTTTAATAAATTAAGCACAAAAAGGAGGAAAACTAAATGGAAAGACAAAAGCCAGGCCATGCTTTCGCTTGGAGGGCAGGGGCTGCTGAAGGGGACAGAAGTGGTTGCTCCCGTTCTGATGAAGAACTGGCAGTCACCCCAAGCCTCGAATGAGACCCTCATCATCGAGTTGCTTAAAAACAACCCAAAAATGTACAGTGGTGGCTGTCCCATGGGCAACACCAGTTTCAGCATTCCAACAACCAGCCCACCCTTGGAAAAAAGGCTCTGGGCATAACCATGAGGGGCAAGGCCCTATTCAAAGGAACACCAGGGATGGAGTAGTTGGACCAGGCTTCCTGCTCCACCTGAGCTGGTTAGGGACCTAAGAGCCACTTCTGTGCAGGGCTGTGTGTTTTCATACCAAATATTTTAAAGGTACTTAGTTCTTTCATGAACTGTGTCAATAAAAGCAAAGTAGTCACTAAGTGAAACTATTTTAACCAAACCTTTGAGGGGAAGCAGCTATTTTTTGAGCCATTATGGACCATTTCCCCCAACAAACTCAGTGTTTTCCTAACAGGGCACTCTGCCTGCTGGGCTCTGGGCATGAGCCAGCCTGCCTGGGGTACACAGTTGTTCTTACTCTGAGAACTGACCGCTGCCCATGAGCCACTGGTGATGAACAAAAGCCCCAAAGCTGGCACATGGCTAGCCCTGGGGGAGATCTGAGGGACCTCAGATTTGCTATGGCAGAGTCTGGCACATTTCCAGAGGAAACATGCCCGGTCTGCTTTTATTTACTTCCTTATGAGGATGATGAATGGTGACAGCTCTCTCTCATGATCTTTACCTCCCCTACCCAGCCTACCATATTCCCTGTTGTTATTGTTATGTGCTCTCAAGTCGGACCCAAATCATAGCGACCCCTCCTTGGGTTGCCAAGGCTGTATCACTACGGAAGTAGATTACCCAACCTTCCTTCCGACCATATTCCCTAGACTCATTAATTCAATCTGACCAGAAACCACAGTCAACCTGAAGTTCTCCCTTGCCTCATTTCCACCATCTCCTGGGACATGCCATTGTTGTTATTGGGTGTTTGTGAGTTGGTCCCAACTCACAGTGACCCTGTGTACAACAGAATGAAACACTGCCTAGTCCTGCACCATCCTCACAATCACTGCCATGTTTGAGCCCATTGTTGCAGCAGCCACTGTATCAATCTGTCTCATTGAAGGTCTTCCTGTTTTTTGTTGCCCCTCTACTTGACCAAGTATGATGTCCTTCTCTCTCCTGATAACAAGACCAAAGTACATGAGATGAACTTTCCCTATCCTTGCTTCTAAGGACCATTCTGGCTGTACTTCATCAAAGGAAGATTTGTTAATTTTTCTGGCAGTCCATATTATATTCAAAATTTTTTGCTAAGACCATAATTCAAAGGTATCAGTTCTTCTGCAGTCTTCCATATTCATTGTCCAGCTCTCACATGCATTTGAGGCTACTGAAAATACCATGGCTTGGGTCAGGTGTACTTTAGTCTTCAAAGTGACATCTTTGCTCATGAACACTTTAAAGAGGTCTTTTGCAACAGATTTACCTAATGCAATATGTCATTTGATCTCCTGACTCCTGCTTCCATGGGCATTGTTTATGGATCCAAGTAAAATGAAATCCTTGACAACTTCAATCTTTTCTCCATTTATTATGATGTTGCTTATCAGTCCAGTTGTGAGGATTTTTGTTTTCTTTATGTTGAAGTGTAATCCACAATGAAGGCTATAGTCTTTGATCTTTATCAGTAAATGCTCCAGTCTTATTCACCTTTCCTGGGCCTAGAAAGTGCCTGATATATACTAGGCACTCAGTAACATTTCATTGAATTAACCCTTCTTAGTTTCTCCAACCCAATCAGTGATTCTTAACTTTTGGGGACCACAGACCTCTTTGAGAAACTGATGACAGTCACAGACTCTGTCCAGAAAAAATATATACATTCTGCACACAATTTTAGAGAGTTCATGTAGTGTTTAAAGTCCATTAATTGTCCCTTAAGAAACTGTTCTTGTTAGGTGCCCATATTAAGAGCCTCTGGCCTACAGGTCAACATCACAACATTCAAAGCCATTCATGATATGAGTCCTCTCTGGTTGACCTTCCTCTCTTTTCTCATCATTTCTAGTCCCATGAATTGCAGTTCTTTGAAGGAGTCATGCTCTTTTTAACCTTCCGATAATCAGGCATACAGGCATACTACTTACTTCCTCTCTGGTTTATCCTTTTTATCCTACTCATCTCTTCTGGGACATCTTCCCCTGAACCACATAACGGAGCAATGTGGGTTCCTAATAGTGAGAGCCTCAAATGGAAGGAACCCTCTTAGGAGGCAGGGAGACCAAGGACAAGAAACTAATGGGATGAGAGCTGGGACACAAGATGTCTCTCCAGGGTGATTGGGCAGCTGCCAACATGATGAGCACTTCAACCATGATGAGCCAGGGCAGGGTGCATCTGTGAGCCGCACCCATCAAAAGATCTAAGGCATCCAGAGGCTTTCTGGCTCATTTTCATGGCTGGATTGATGCAAACTTCAAAATAAGTAAAACTCACCTTGGCAACTTTTCAAATCCTTATCTTTCTTACTAGGAGCTCTGGTGGCACAATGGTTAAGTGCTCGCCTGCTGTCCAAAAAATAACTTGCTCCAGGTCAGAAAGTTAATGACTCAAATAAGCATCATATTAATGGGGTTTAGGTAATGTGACTAAAGGTGGAAAAAAAATTTAAGTCAAGGGAGAAAGAATCTTAGGATAGCATTTTGTGTGCTGAAGCCTTCCATATATTCCCCCCCACACACACTGAGGCCTCATGTGAACTGACATTTTGCCATCTTTGTGTGCTATGTTCATCTATGAGAAAAATTACATTTGCTTTCCAAAATACTGTCATAAAGAGCTCTCCCAGGCTGTGCTATATATTCCCGAGATCTTAGATACATGACCATCGCATACCTCCTTCCGGAGTCTTAAAGATGCTGTCAGGGCTGGCTGGGCCCTCCCCTTTCCCATTGACCACTCGGACATTCAGTGTGTAGTGGCTAAAGGGATCCAGTCCAGGTAACATGCCGTGGGTCTTGCTGCCTTGAAAAGTGAGGATTTTTTTCTCAATGTGGCGTTTGCTTCTTTTAGATAAACTCTGTGCCTTCCAGTAGTAAATCTGAAACATCAAGAACAAAAGTCAGTCATGTGCAAAGGAACCAACAGAATTTCTCATGTTCACAAAATTAAAGTTTTGTAGTTTTTTCCTCCCAGGAAATTCCCTTGGTACACTTTAGAAGAAAATGACCAGCAAAACCAATGGCTTTTGATTCTGAGGCAAGTGGGATTAGAAGCTCACAGATAATGAGGAAAAATTAAATTAAGAATACGTTTTAAAGCTGAGCTATACAATTTTGTTGGAGGAGTATAAGTAAAATGCATATAACAACATAACACCCCTACAGTTCTTTCAAGAACATGAGACAAATGGATGACAATAGAAGGATTTAAGTGTCTTTCATTTGTATAAAATATTCTAAAAATAAAAACTATTACCTAATATTTACATGGAGCTCTGGTAGCATAGTGCCTAAGGCACTTGACTGCTAACCAGAAGGCTGGTGGTTCAAACTCACCAGCCACTCCTTGGAAGGAAGGTTGGGCATTCCTACTTCCGTAGTAATACTGCCTTGGAAACCTAAGGAGGGGTCGCTATGAGTTGGGTCCGACTCGACAGCACATAACAACAACAACAACAATATTTACATACTTTTCCAGAGTTAATACAACTTCATATGCATTATCTCCCTTAGTTTAATCCTAACAACTGTCAAACCAAACCAAACCTATTGCCATCAAGTCGATTTTAACTCAATCACAGTGAGGGCATATTATTATCATTGCTGCAGTATGGATGATGCTTCAGACTACCAAGTGATTTATCTCAGACCAGAGAGCTATCAAAGACCATCCACTTCAAGTCTGGGAGTTTTTCCACTAGGCCAAATGGAATTAATTGAAAATACTTATTTTTTTATATTAATTGTAGGTATAATTTTTGCAGAGATGAACTGATTAACTTTGGTTATCAATCCAGAATTATTGTTTATGATGTTCTCTAAAATTAAAATTACTTTTAGAAATTTAAAGCCATTTTAAAGAGAAGTCAACATTAACAAACAAACAAACTCACTGCCGAGTCGATTCAACTCATAGTGACCCCTCCTTGGGTTTCTGAGGTGGTATCTCTACAGAAGTAGATTGCCCAATCTTCCTTCTGAGGAGTGGCTGGTGGGTTTGAACCGCCAGTCTTCTGGTTAGCAGTCAAATGCTTTAGGCACTATGCCACCAGAGCTCCCCAAAGTCAATATATGCACATATGATTTGGCAATGTTAAGAAAAATAAAATTTAACATGATGCAGTACAAAAATTGACCTCTAGGAGTCAGGGATAGCAAATCCAAGTAGTGATTTTTTTTTTTCTTTTTTAGTGCAAAACTTTCTTTGCCTACAAATCAAGTCCCCATGAATCAGTCTTCTGTGCTTCCTAAGGACAAAGATAATTGATGTACCTAGTTAAGGTTGGGCAATCCTACTTCCGTAGTGATACTGCCTCGGAAACCCAAGGAGGGGTCGCTATGAGTCGGGGCCGACTCGACGGCAAACAACAACAACAACAACAACAGTTGGGATTATATGATCTTGAAGTATGATCTGAATTATTTTAAAAGTCTAAATCATTTCCAGGATAATTCTATGAATTCAACAAATGTGGTTGATCTTTCTTTAAAGTTAAGTGCAGTTTGATACATTTTATTCTTTAACAAGTATTTTCCATATTTGGTGCCCATGCTAATTCTTGAGTTGGCAGAATGTTAGATTATCTGTGGGGAAAATGCGGAAAAGTCTTTTTTTCTAACTTTGGATACAGTGAGATTTTGATTCAACACTAAGTATTGGGGTCCTTAGATGTGCCCTGCCTGTGGCTACAAAACAAATTCTCTGGTCTTTTCCAACCCTATGCCATGTGCTTATGCTGACTCTGTTACAGAGGAAAGAACACAGAGGTAAGGCTTCACTTGCCCGATAGCCTTGTAGGTGTCCACGGATGCTTTTCAGAGGTACTGGGTCCCAGTGCACCTCGGCTAAGGTACTGTTCACTACAGTCACACGCACATTCCCGGGAGCCACCATTGGAACTAGGGGAGGGACAAGGAAGGGGTAGAATATCAATGTTATTTTGAATTTCATGCAAAAATGTCACTGTTGCTACTCATTTCAGCTTGAGGCGTGCCCTAGCCCTATTCTAAGGATTCGCAAGCCCTGAGAGTAGATTTTCTGGTATCTGTTCACTGGACTTTGTGAGAACAATGTATTTTTTGTTTGAAAAGTAATCACCTTTAACTTTCTGAATATCTCTCTCTCTCTCTTTCACACAGCAGGCTATTTAAATTCAGAGATGTTCTGCAAAGCAATTGCCTCTTCGCTTCTTCCCAACCTCAGCACCTCTGGAAATGGCCTTGGCATACACCTTAGTAAGTCTGTTCTGCTAGAGATAAGCCCAGTTTGTCATAAAAGGACAAATGAAGCGGCATCGGACACTTACGGTCTTCTCCTGAGTGTCCCATGACCTCAGCTGGCTCTGGAGCAAATCCCACATCATTTAGGGCCTGAACTTTTATCAGGTATGGAACAAAGGTTGGCGTGCCCGAGACAATATATTTGGATACATTGGCCACGACCACAGATGTCCATTCATCGTCGCCATCTTTCTGGCGCCAGCTAACTTTGTACTGAAGGCCTGGCCCATTAGACTCAAAACCATTCAAGGGCTACAAGAAAAGTCAAATAACCAGAACTCAGAAAAACAGATTGACTGTGCAGCCTTTTACTGGAACAGACCTAAAGAAAGTGAGCAGTGAAATACTCATTCTCCAGGGAGCTTTTATCTTTTTCATTTGTGATGAGATCCAAAGCTTGTTTGGGATAAGCATCTCAAAGGTTGCAAATTACACAAAGCAGTAAATACCACATAAGCTTCTCAAACTCCAGCTCCATGGACAAGGGTAAGTGACTCATAAAACATTTCTAGTATAGCTTCTTTGAAATAGTCCTGTTTGTATGATAGCACATTATTGTCCATTTTACTTGGAGACTGAAACGTGTCAACTATTTCTCTATTTAAAAAAAGAAAAGACCTTGAGCTCTCATTCTATCCTGTTTGTATATGTATTTATGTGTACATGTTTGTACATGTATGTATGAATGGATCTATCTAAAACTTTTAAAAATTATGTAAGTAAATACATGTTGATTTTCAAAATTCAGAAAATACAAAATGCAAATAAGCAAAAATCAAACAAAAAGTTAATTATTGAGACTAGTTTAGTACACCCTTCCCAGGTAGTTCTCTATGATGCTGATGATACTAGCACATAGATATGATGATAATTACAGGGCATATGTACGTGCCAGGCGCTGTTCTAAATGCTTTACATGTATTAACTCTTTTAATCATAAGAGGTTGGTTCTATTATTATTTCCATCATACAGATGCATAACAGAGATGTCAAGCAATTTGCTTAAGGTTCTATAGTTAGCAAATGGCAGAGCTGGGATCTGCAAGCATGCATTTTAGTCCCAGAGACCAAACTTCAAGCAACCACGCAACACTGTCTCTTAAATATATAAAGATATTTTATGAAGGCTTCATAGCTCACCTTCCAGGTAATCACCAAATTATCAGGTTCTGATCCTAGGCCTTCCACAGTCATGGGATTTTTATCTGGTTCTGGAAGTTAAGCAGCCACATATATGTAAGCTTTGTTTCTTTGTTTTTCAAACAGCGGAAGGCTTTTCTATTGAACACATAGATGTCTCACTTTACCTGCGGCTTTAGTCAAATACTGTTCTGAGGCCTCACTAGGCAAGCTCCTCCCGATGCTGTTCACGGCCACCACTCGGAAGGAGTAGTTGACGTAAGGAGACAGTTTCAGCTGGGCTGTGGTCTGCATTCCAGAAACTTCACTTTGGTGGTGCCACAGCCCTGCTTCATGCATTGAATCTTCATATTCAATGATGAATTCTGGCCAAAACACACACACAAACCCAGAAGAGTTCATTCAGTCACTCAAAGGGTTGGTAGGGATAACTAATAGGACAGTCTAATAAGGGTAGCCAAACACATAAATGGCTTTACTTATAAGAAAAGTTATATTAACATATTTTGATTTCAGCATTCTATCACTACCCCAATACTTAGCAATGCCCAATT
>NW_006921594.1:11290326-11303795 GCF_000298275.1 Orycteropus afer afer | reverse complement strand
GCAGTAACTATATATATATATATATATAAAATTATTATTTTGTTCTCTAGTATCCTGACAGGAGCTCTGGTGGCGTAGTGCCTAAGACATTTGACTGCTAACCAGAAGGCTGATGGTTCAAATCCACCAGCCACTCCTTGGAAGCAAGGTTGGGTAATGTACTTCCATCGTAATCATATCACCTTGGAAACCCAAGGAGAGGTTGCTATGAGTAGGATCTGACTCGATGGCAGTGAGTTTTGATTTTTTTGGTTTTAGTATGCTGAACTTAGTTACTCAAAATTGTTTAAAAGTGATCCATATAACTTTCCTTGGGAAAGCTGTCATTCTGGTAACAATGTGTTTTTTTTTTTTTAATAGTTCTGAGTCTGCGATCTTTGTGTGCTAGTTATCAACCAGATATTTTTGTTGATTCTTGTTTAATCTTTAGGTAAGTATTCCTTTCATTGTTCTGTCACAAATGAAAACTCACTGACATTTACTTGGCAGAAATGAGAGGGTCGTTTGTCAGTTGTGTATAAGACTCCCCTTTTTCGAAACCCCAAACTCATTGCTGTTGATTTCAACTCACAGTGACCTTATAGGAGAGTAGAGTTGTCTCATAGGGTTTCAAAGGCTATAAATCTTTATGGAAGCAGACTACCACATCTTTCTTCTGTGGAGGGATGATGGGTTTGAACTGCTGCCCTTCTGGTTGGCAGCTGAGCCTTTAGCCCCTGTGCCACTAGGGCTACTCTTTCCCTTCTTTAACAGAAAAGAAATTCTGATTTTTAAAATCATGCCAGCATTGTTGCTGCTGTTCGATGCCATCAAGTAGCTTTCATCTTACAGCGACCCTTTGTGACAGAGCAGAACTGTCCCATAGGGTTTCCTTGGCTGTAATCTTCACAGAAGCAGAACTCAAGGTCTTTCTCCCATAGAGATGCTGAGTGGGTTCGAACCTCTATGTTTCCCTTAATTTCCAAAATTCAGAAAATCCAGATAAATGTGGACAATTACTTATCTGCACCATGCACCTCTTTCACACAGTCATCAAACAGTGAGCACCAGCCATTAGTCTTAGCGCTAGGCTCAGCCCTGGAGATGTGGAGCTTATGGTGTAGTAAAACAAGAGACCACCAGGGCTCCTCTAAAGATATTTATATGCATTTAAAATTTAAAAAAAAAAGGAAATTCAAATGTCACCCAAGGGGCTGACTGCTAGAAATAACTCAAAGGGACTATTTAACAAGAGTAGCCAAATGTGAGTTGTTTTACTCCCAAGACTAATTTCACTAAGATGGTTTTTTTTTTTTTGTTTTTAATCAGAGTTGTAGCATTATTCCCAATACTTAACGATACCCAATAATATTTGCTATTCCTTCTCTAGTATGCTGAGTTTGGTTACTTAAACCTGATCAGAAATGATCTGTATATCCCTAGGAAAATTTAAATATATGAAAATATGGTCAATTCTTTTTTCATAATAGGAGAAATTAAATATAATGCGATGCCATTTTCCACATAGCAGATTGGCAGAGACCAAAAAGTGTGGCACACTTTGTTGACTATGATGTAGAGAAACAGGCATTCTCATACTTGGTTTGTGAGAAGTGTAAATTGATGCATCTTCTATAAAGTATAATCTGGGAATGTCTAAAAATATTTGACATTACATATCTTTTGAGAAATTGAACTTCTAACAATTTATTCTGAATAAATATGTTTGCACATATGCTTGAAGACACATGAAAAAGAATCCACATCACAGCATTGTTTGCAATTGAAACACCCTACTGAAAATAACCTAAATGTCCATCAATAGGATGCTGATTAAGTGAATTATGCTATACCCACACAATGGGATACGCTGCAGCTTAAAAATGAATGAAGTTGCTCCAGATGTATTGAAGCAGAATGATTTCTAAAATATGTTGTTAAATAAAATCAAGCAGGGTGTGGAATAATGTGTGTTGGATACTCCATTTCTGTAAAAGAAAAAGCATTTACTATAACAGATACTCATACACATAGGTATTCACTGATTGCCTACTATGTACCAGGCATCATGCTGTGAGTGATAGATACAAAGATGCTTGCTGTCAGTGTGATACCTCTCAGAAGCTACACCCTGATAGCACTGGTGTCACCAGAGGAACTGGGAGTCAGAGTGGAAGGAACATTTATTTCCAGTGCATACCATTTTGTATCCATGAAAATGTGGTAGGTAATGTTCTACCTGTGCAAAAAGTTGGTATTTAGATATTCATGGATTGCCTACTAAGTGCCAGGTACCATCCTGTGAAGGACAGATAGAAAGATGATTAGAAATATTATGTGTTGTAGTCCTATAGGGCTCAGTCTTTAAGAGTTGGAGCTCTTCTTTCAATCCCTCTAACTTGCTGGTGTTCTCCTATCTCTTAAGCTGATGACTTTCACCTTTATATCTGCAGCCCAGAACTGTTCTCTGAACTTCAGACTTGGATAGCTAACTGCTGACTCAACAGCTTCCCTTTGTTGTCTATTATGACATTTTAAACTGGATGTGACCAAAACTGATCTGATCCTTCCCGCCCCCCCCCCCTTTGACAATTCAGTTCAAAACCTTATAGTTCTTGGCTTTTTCCCTTCTTTCAAACTTTCACTAGTTCTGTTTGTCATACTGTGAAAATATATCCCAAATTTGACCATTTCTCAACACTTCCATCTTTCTCAGCCTATTCCAAGCCATCACCATCTCCTGTGTGAATTGTGCATAGCCGCTTAATTCAGAAGTTCTCAGATTTTTTTGCTTCATGGTACACTTAATGTTGGCTTAGTAAGCATTTTTCTTTTTGTCTGTCTCCCTTAGGCCAAAAGAACCATGTAGAATTTCCATTTACTAACTAGTTAGGTTCATACAAGTTAATAAAGATTTATGTCTTATCAACATAGGACCTATTGGGCAGTGCACAACTTTTCAAACATTAGAAACGTATTGGACACCACCATCCTCATTTCCTGTTCCACACTGATTTTCATGTGGTACTTGGTTTTTAGGAGCTCTGGTAGCATAGTGCCTAAGGCACTTGAGTGCTAACCAGAAGGCTGGCGGTTCAAACCCACCAGCCACTCCTCAGAAAGAAGGTTGGGCAATCTACTTCTGTAGTGATACTGCCTTGGAAACCTAAGGAGGGGTCACTATGAGTCAGGTCTGACTGGACAGCACATAACAACAACAACAACAACAACTTGGTTTTTATCATAGCCATTGCTTTCCAGAGATATGACATTATTAAAATATGACAGCAATGTAATGTTGAAACTGTAAACTGACTCAAGTTCATTTTGTACCTGACAGATGTCACTATGTTTTCCTTAAAACTTATGTATCCTGAGGTATTCCTGAGTTTGCTATGATGCCATAGGGCATCTCAGGGCAGTTTGGGAATTGTGGTCCTAACTAGTCTCCCTGCTTCCACTCTTGCTCTTCTGTGGACCATTTTTAAGAGAGTAGCCAGAGTGATCCACTCACCACTTTTCTGCTCATATTCCTCCAATGGCTTTCCAGCCTTACCCCACAGCCCTTACAATGATCAACCCTCCACATTCACACCCTACCATCACCCACCAACTTTTTACCTCTTTGGTTTTCTCACTTGATTCACTTTCCCTTGCGCATTTCACTCCAGCCACATTAGCCTCCTAGCACCTGTTCTTTGCTCTCCCTGAAGAGTTCTTCCTTCAGATAACTGCATAGTGTGCTGACTCAACTCCTTCCTCATGTCCTTACTCACAGACTCAAATGTTACCTTCTTAGCATGGCCTATCCTGACCACTCTGTTCCTAATTATGCCTCTCTCCTTATTCCTCATCCCCTTTTCCTGTCTTTTTTTTTTTCTTTTTGCCATGGTACATGTGTACACACACACACATACATAATCGCAAACCATGTGCTTGAGCCTTCTAGAAAGCAGATACAAAGACTGAGTTAGAAGTGCAAGAGATTTACTTGACAAAGGCCCATGGATGACAGCAGGGACAAAACAGGAGTAGGCAGGGAGAACCTTAGACTACGCTGCAGCTCTGATGTCTGTAAGGAGAGGAGGAAGGAAGGAGGAGTGGACAGGAAGTGCCTCTGACTGCACTGTGGCTCTGGGAAAGTCTCAGCCAGTCAACAGGGAGCATCAGAGCAAAGGTGGCCCATCAGGAGCCCAGCACTAGGTCTGGCTCAGCCCCAGGGCCTTGCTGTGCTCAGTCACTGGCTAGAAGCAGCTCAGGGAGAGTATGGGCCTCAGTGTGAACAATGAAGCAGATCCCTAAGGAGCAGCAGATGGAGGCTGTCTTTGCTCTCCTTACAGTAAGTAGTTTCTCTCATGAAAGGGTATCTGAAAAGTGTGTGTGTATACATATACACATTATTCGATAGCAGTATTCATAACATAATAATTAATCTCACCTTATTTGTGTCCCCAAATAAAATATAAGCTTCATAAGGGCAGATATATATTTTTTTTATTGTTTTGTTTTAGAATGTTGCCTGGCACATATTAGGCACTCAATAAATAGATGCTGAATAAGTAACTAAATGAGTGAATGAATGAAAATGTTTTGAAATCTGATGGCATTGTTTTATGGTCAGTAAAAAGCGTCTCTGAGCATCCTAGGCTCAGAGTTACACCAGGCCAATGTGTGGAATTAGCAGGAAGACTCAGGCTGCTTGGAAGATGAAGGCCCTGAAAGCTCAGCTGAGAAAGGAGCAGCACTAAATGACACCAGACAGAGAAGCTTTTGCTTAATTTCACTGGAAATTATTCTGCTTTACTTCAATGCGCAATATATCCACACACATGTCATTTTAGAACACTCTTAGGTAGTCATCAGAGAGGAATTGAGTCTTCTCATAGTATCTACCTGAGCAAATAATACACTTCAGGCGTTCGTCTGCGCTCTTAAGCATCTTTTCAGTTTCACAACTAAACCTCTACCATTACCTATGGCCACAGAATTCTGAGGTCTTTCAGTGTCCTTATTGCAT
The DNA here is from genome assembly GCF_000298275.1 of Orycteropus afer afer. NCBI lineage: Eukaryota > Metazoa > Chordata > Mammalia > Tubulidentata > Orycteropodidae > Orycteropus > Orycteropus afer. Next base: position 11,298,799 of record NW_006921594.1, on the reverse strand, counting down.
AGTCTCGCATCTGCTCTTATTCCCTAGACTCAGGCCATCAAAGTGAGAAGCTGACATTACTGAATGTGCCATTCTGAAGTGGCCCAGTGGAAAGGAAGCAGACCTGTGATGGAGACTAATGGATCTGATGTCGACACGTGGTTCTGTTACCAACTCTGCGTTTGAAAAGCCAACTTTACTCACCAATTCTCAATTTCCTAATATATAGATTGTGAATTACAGTACCTTCTTCTCCCAGAGTAATGTGTAAGATGAATAACTAATTTAAGATTCATCTTCTTATTGTGACAGAAATTTAACAAGATGCTTATGGATCTTAAACATAAAAGTACACTTGCTTTCTTAATATCATCAGCAATTAATTAGAGCCACCTGCCAGAAGCTGTAAACAGAAAAACTCTGGCTCTAAAGAGAGTCCACAAATAAATAGATGCATTTTTGTCCTATCAGTAAAGAACAGACTATGCTAGTAAAAATCTCTGTAAGGAATTTAAGTTGCATATTATAAATTTCTTTAAACAGTGGCTGTTACGTTTATCAGATAAATCAAATGACACCACATACTTGTAATAGGGCTATTGTTTTCATCGCCTGGAGTCCAGGAGAGCTGAACACTTTTGTCGAGATGATTTGTCAATTCTAAATCAAAGGGAGGATTCGGAACATCTGTAGACCAAAAAACACATCAGCGTTAACCCTGGTCCTCAAGAGGCTCTCCTTTATCTGTGATGCTATGAAAGGGGGCATCTTACAGATGCACCACAACTAATGGTCAATGGCATGCAATGGAAATGAGTGGAAGCCACTGAGGTTGCTGGGAACACACATGGACAACAGACACAACCCAGTACTGAGTTCTGCTGGCTTGTTTTTTCAATAAGACTAGATCATTTGTAATCACCACTAGTGAAGCAGAGGTGTGTGGTCCGTCAGCACTCTCAGTGTGTATCTCTTCATAAACATGGATGAGCACAAGCATAAAATATACTATCAAAGCTTAATTTCTAATAAATGGGAAGCAGAGAAGAGCAGATGCTGAAAAACCAAGACAAATAGAAGCGACTGTTTAAAAAAACCTTCAATCTTCTTGCTAAAACATGTGCAGCAATAGACTTGGGGTTTTCTGAAGAAGAGTGGTATTTGAAAGGGAACTCTACAATGGATGCTATACAGGTAGCCTTCAGCATGCACACATATGCAGATTTCCCAAACACTAGGCAGGCACTTGAGGAGGTGTGCTTGCTCTCAGAGACCCCAGGGCACAGGCACTTTGTTGGGACAAAGATGCCCCAGAACATGTCTGCCCCTTTCAATGGGGTTTCTGAGACCCAGAGAGTTAACATTCTTCTTTGGGTCTTTTCTTAGCCTTGATCCTGGTAGCAATCTGGCTCTTGGGGACGCAGAGGCCATAGACAAACATGGACACCTTTTTCCTATCAGTAAAGAAGCAGTGAATGTTTGCAAAGGAAAGGGCTTCTAGAAGATAATTAATGATGTGTTGGAAATGATGCAATGGCATTTTTTTTTTTAAATGTAAAATCCAAGTGAGGATTATGTTACAACATTAATGTTTGTATTTATGTGCTAAATAAAATGAGGCTCTGTAAACAAAAATATTTCTAGAAATAATTACAGATTTATTTTTCAGGCTCAGAAAAATCATACAACATGGGTGCCATCCTTCTTCTGGTCTTTCTTCAATGATTTATCTCTTGTTACCACACAGTGAATTAGTTTTCTTTGAGGCAAAAGCCAAATGTTATTCTCAACACCCATTTTTGTTTCTGTGTAAATATTCTGAAAATGGAATCACCAAACAATGATTATTTTTCCAGAACAACTTTTATTGGACTGAAGTAAACCTAATTTGTGAAATGATATTTTAAATAGCTTTTTCATTCTGTGAAATGTGGATGATAGCTTTTGAAAAAGCCTAATGCTACTTTACAAGGAAATTATATTAAAGAGAGACTTTTATTAGATGAAATGATTTTATAATAATACATGATATATTTAGAAATGACTGGTGATATACCCAATGAAAAATTCCAGGGTTTATTGAAGGAATGATTGATAGCAGAAAATGGGCAATGCAACATAACACTTGATTGGAGCCCTTTTGCTTAAAAGAAATGTAATGATGTGATGGAGAAAATAAAATATTTTTTTTTTCTGCAAATATGAAATCGTCTGACAGAAAATAGAGAAAGAAGACTCATATTAGTTTACCGTAAATGGGAGCTGGAGTTGGAGTGGGAGCTAGAAAGGACATTAATATAAAGGATTTTAATCAGAATTAGTAATGGAAAGATACAAGATAGCACAAGAAGACAAAGATTCCACATGATTAAAATTACAAAACTAAGCTCTATGTTTAGCTGTGGAGATATGGCATTGATAAACATGCAGTAATAAGTTAGGGGGAAAAAACTCTTGATTTTAAATAAAAGTAGATTGTTTTCTCTAGCTTGCTTATAAAAATATAATAAATGGCCAATCCTCCCTCCCAGTGCTGCTACAGAGTACATGCACACTGAAATTATTGCCTTGAAGACTTTTTTTCCCAAAGAAAAACATGGATATTTAACTCATCTATAAAACTGTACACATATAACAAGCAAACATTAAATATTTATTCTTTTTCTTTTCAATCTAATATTGGGCAATGGGTTGTGATGCGTTTGTTCTAGTTCTTACCAACAACGCTAAGCACAGCACTGGCAGAGACATTGTCTAGAGTCGTGTTGGCCACACAAGTGTAGGTCCCCCCATCGGCATCCCCGACATCAGCTATCACCAAATGCTCCTTGTCGACAGTGAACCTGTGAATGTGACACATTCAGGGCAGCTGAGGTGAGTAGCCAACCACACCTGTGACTGCTTTATTGAATTATAGAAACCCCCTGAACTTGGTAAAAGAGAAAGATGATAAAGATTTGCAGGGCATCAGAGCTAAAAACTACACAATCTGTATTGCTTCTGTAATGGTTACAGCTGGAAAACAATTTACATACTTGAATTAAAATCATAGGCTAGAAGGGATATTAAGTCATCTGATACAGTGACTTTCAACCATGGCTTTGGAGTCACTGGAGCTTCCTTCAAGTTCTCAGGGGCACTGGAGGTGAAGAAGAGACTTAACAAAGATTTGAAAGCCACTCACCCAACTAACAAAGCCATTATTTTACAATAATTTATTATTTATTGTAGACATTTTATGACACTTTTACTAAGTGCATAAACTCTGATTTCATTGCCATCAAGTCAAGTCTGACTATAGGACAGGGTAGAACTCTCCCCATAGGGTTTCCAAGGCTGAAATTTTTACAGAAGTACATTGTCAGGTATTTTCCCTATAGAACCTCTGGTTCTAGCGCCCAGCCTTTCAGTTATCAGCTGAGCACTTAACCACTGTGCCACCACGGCTCCTTGTAAACTTTCATAGGAGAACGTAAAAGCAAAGAATAGCAGACATATTATCACAAGAAACAGGAAGACTTAGATCACCAGTCTCCACTAGAGTGTATAAAGGTTACTTGTAGGCAAGCAAAATTATCCAGTGGATTGAAAATCAAAGTATATGGGATTGATGTGTGGTTTTAAGGAGACTTCACAAGTCATAAAATGTCTTCTCAGGTCATTTCCAAGAGAAAGAAACTCAGATTACACAAATAAAATTTAACAGTTGGAGCACAGAGCTAGATAAAAGCTCTGGGCATAATGAGAAGTTCACAAAAGTTATTGGGGGGCTATTAATAAGCAAATCCCTAGGTGACATGAACAGGTAAACACTTGACTACTAGTTGTAAAGGTTGGCAGTTTGAATGCATCCAGAGGTGCCTCAGAAGAAAGTCCTGGTAATCTGTTTCCAAAAGATTCCAGCCTCGAAAGCCCTGTAGAGTGCAGTCCCACTCTGCGACATGTGGGGTCACTAGGAGTTGGAATCCACTTGACGGTAATTTTTTTTTTTTTTGTAGTAAGCGACAGAACACAATTTAGGAGCCACGGGTTTAGGTCAGCTGTATGAAAACAACAGGAACCACTTCCACAAGGATACAGCATTCCTTCCAACAGGGGGCAAGCCTTGTAGCCACCCTGTTACTGCTAAAATTCATTCATTTAACTCAGTGTACTTAGTAGGTCAAAGGAGGACCTTGCCTGGAAAATGGTCTGGCCTTTCTCCCGTTCCAAATTCAAGGACCGTAGCATGCCTGGGCTCTTTCAAATGCTTTACTGTCTTTATTTTATTATTTTTTCCCTTCCGCTGGCTTTAGATAAAATCGAAATGAAACTCCCTACCCAGGTAACAACTCTGGTGCTCTGGTGGTACAATGGTTAAAGCATTTGGCTGCTAAGCAAAAGGTTGGCAGCTCAAACTCATGTGCTGCTCCACGGGAGAAAGATGAGCCTGCTTCCATAACGATTTACAGCCTTGGAAACCCTATGGGGCAGTTCTATTTTATACTAAAGGGTCACTATGAGTTGGAATTGACTCGATGGTAGTGTTTTTTTTTTTTTTTTTTTAAATCCAAATAACAGCTAGTGTCTTGTACTGACAAGGACCCAGGCACATTCTGGCAATTAATGAGATTGTATTTCTGCTTATTTGTAGAACGATAATGAAAACATCTGTTAAGGCTTCATTGTACAAAGTACAAAACAATGAACATTGTGCAAGGCCTGAAGGGTTTTTCCCATCCCAAGTTACAGAGGAGACAAACACACAAAGATAGACAAACATTCTCAGTGTCTTATTTCAATAACTTGATAGCATTTTTGGTCCTAATGTTTTACTGTAGGGAGAGAATGTTTATCTCATTATTTTGGAGACTGTAGTCTTCAGAAACATAACAATCTCACTGCTGAGTCACTGTACAATGAATGACTCTTTAGTTGAATGGCAGCTTAAAGAGAAAGGAAAGAAATCATCTTCAAATACCTTCCATCATTGGGCAGCTCACCGTTGTCCTTCAGCCATGAGACAGTGGGGACTAAGGTATGATCGTGTTTCACTTTGCACTCAAAAGACACTGTACCCCCTCTTTGCACAACTGCATATTCAGGCTGTTTAATGATCCTCGTTGGGTCTGAAATATAAAGTTAGTGGTATCCACTGCCAAAGTTGAAGAAGTTGTTCAAAGTCATAGAGCAGTTGAAAACAGAAGTCATGACCTCTGCCTTACCTTTGATCTCTAACTGAACTTCATTCTTTGCTGTCCCCAACTTATTCCTTGCAACACAGGTGTAAGACCCCGTACTGTCCTTTTGGGCCACAGGAATTTCCAAGGTTCCATTTTCATGGAGGACATAAGTATCTTCATGAAGGGCACTCCCTTTAGTCCCTTTAAACCTTCATTAAAGAAATGATCCCAGTGAGAAAAAAGAAGATTCATAATTTGAAGTCAGCCAGAAAATGCCTCTTTCAAGGCCAACACAGCACTAAAATGTCATATTCAGAGACATTTGTGCAAGCACGTTGCAAACTTATAAGTCAGTGGGATACCTGTAAAGACAAGCCATAGAGCTGGAGAATTCAAAGATAAACGCTGCTTGCACAATTTGGCTGACGATACAAAATCTTTAAACTGGAATATCTGTTAAGAGAGCTTCATAATTTAATAAATGCATTGTTACCTAACTCATTTCTAGATAGGCGATAAAATGGACAAAATGAAAACTGCCCTTTCTGTCATCCCCAACCCCCGAATGTGATGTAATTGTAACTGCAGGATGTAATTCTTAAAAGAGATTTTGGTTTCAAGGCTAAAAGGATGGTACTTTTGAAAATAGGAAGAGTGAAATAACCAGAGGAGAAAAACATAAAGAATAAATAGTGGGTACACATTCAGCTTCCTGGTGAGTGTCAGACAGGACAGGTGAGGACAGATGAAAGGACTGAGAGAAAGTCAACCAAGACATCTAAGTGTCACCCCATCACTTTCACTAGTAATCATGTGTACAAGCATCAGTGCTGCTCCCCCATGACAGAGGCAGGGGACAGGGGCACTGTCCTTTAACCCTTTTCTTTGCTGTGAGGTTCTGTCAAGGAGATTTTTGACTGATGGCAACCCCATGCAACAGAGCAGAACTGCCCCATAGGGTTTTCTTGGAGCTCTGATAGCGTAGTGCCTAAGTACTTGACTGCTAACCAGACGGCTGGCAGTTCAAACCCATCAGCCACTCCTCAGAAGGAAGGTTGGGCCATCTACTTCCATAGTGATACTGCCTCGGAAACCCAAAGAGGGGTCGCTATGAGTCAGATCGAACTCGACAGCACACAACAAAAACAACAATCTTTATGGAAACAGATCACCAAATTTTTCTTCTGCAGAGCTGCTGGGTGGGTTCAAACCAGCAACCTTTTGGTTAGCAGCCTAGCACTTAACCATTGCACCACCAGGGTTCCTTCCTTTAATCTTGAACCTGTGTTTATTTTCACATTACTTGCTGGAGCCCAGCACAGCACCTGACAGCTGATAGATCATCAGTAAATGAATGCTCTAATGTTCTTTCCTGGCTCTTTCTGTGTTATTGCCTGTCCCAGCCTTGTCGCCTCCCCAGTTTATGCTAAACTGGGGGAGACAAATTTATGAAAGGGGCTGTGGTGCAGTGAATTACTTCTAGCCATGGTTTTTGTGACTCCCACCAGATGACTGGGTGGGACTCTGCAAATATGAGGTGCTTGCAGCCCACCAAGGGCATTGGATAGCTGTTACTAATGTAAATAAGCACATGGTACCCTTATTGGGGTGGGAAATGGTAAGAAGGTGTATGGAACCCCAGTGTGGGGATTAGTCAGTTTTACCATATGGTAGGCTTAAAATGAACCATCCCAGAGGTGGAAAAGGGGGAATCTCACTACCATTGAGAAAGAAGAGGAGTGTGGCACATCCTTTGGACCTAAGATTCCCTGTGCTGAACCTCCTTGACCCAGGAGACACAGAGAAAGCTGGAACACTTTACTGAGAAACGAGAAGCGGCAGTAGCAGCAGCAGAGAAACAATGGCAGCAGACTCTGCAGTCAACAGTGCAGGGGGCGTCCCAGCCTATGGAGTGAGAAAGCTGAGTGCCTTCAGGCAGCAGGTTTACTGAGGGAGTGGGGTGTCTCTGGCAGAGGCAGAGCTAAAAGAGTCCTGCAACCCTTTCCTGAGCATGGCAGAGGCTAGGCTGAGGGGCCCAGAGTCAGAGAGAGACCTGCCTTTGAGCATGGCTGAGGGGAGACTGCCCTGATCAAAGAACTGTAACCTGAGCATTCCTGATCCTGAATTGTAACTTATAACTTCCCTAATAAACTCCATAATCGTGAGTATTATCTGTGGGTTTTGTGTGGCCACTCCAACGAATTATCCAGTGTGGATAATTCTCTCTTCCCAGCAGAGAAGTAGAGAGTGTCATGGGAGGGACAGTTGGTGTCTGAATTGTTAAGAAAGTTGGAGGGTGGTGTGGTGGATTGCCTGACTTCTGCTCATAAGAATCAGCCTTGCATTGTTGATGGTGATCATGATCCTCCTACCCTCTTGTGAATTTAGAAGAGGTCAGATACTGCTCCCGTGCCATTTGTGCAAGGATGGTCTAATACAGGAATTAAAAGGACACAGGAGAGCTTGGCCTGATCCAAGCCAGGAAGATAGGTGGGAAACGTACTAAAGATAAACACTGGGAATAAGTCTGTTTTTGAGGTTATAGAACCCAATCTATCACTGTTACTTCTTTCCCATCCCAAGTACTATTTTATTATCAGGAACATCTCATCTTTCTCTCCCATCACCTGGTGATGTCTACAGCACTACAAGATACAGCAACCTGAAAGTCGTTTTTAAACATTTCCATGCAGCTCTGTGGTTGACAGTGTGTGCTACTAAATAGATTATGTATGTGGAAGTATTTGATAGATTATGTATGTGAAAGTATTTGGCACAGAACAGGTAACTAACAAATATGTATGAATGGATGAATGAATTTAATAATTAACAGGGTGACGGATTCTTCACTACCTTTCCTCTCTCTGGTCTTTGACAAAAACAACTATTCAGACATTGGATGGATTTAGCAAATATTTGGTATTAAACAAAGAATAGGACCATTACTTACCATTCAATGGTAGGTAGAGGAGACCCAAAGAAGGCACAATCCAGTAAGGCAGGCCTGTTTGCAATGACCTGATAGAGTGTGTTTGCAGAGGTCAGGATTCGTGGTGGCTCCGCTAAAAATATTTTTAAAGAGTAAACATGAAAAATACAACATACATTCTTGGCCTACAGTGTATTTGCTGTGTTTGTTTTAAGGTTGTTAGAGTTGATGGTAAAGCACAACCAACTCTTGGCTCCCCTTACATGCCCCACCAGATAAGACACGACTAGCAGGCTTCTTCCCTCTGCTTTCTTTTGAGGGCACAGTGTTGTTGCTGCTTATAATTAATTAATTAATTTAAATTTTAAACATGTGGGGGAGATTATATATATATATATATATA
>NW_006921594.1:11288941-11289979 GCF_000298275.1 Orycteropus afer afer | reverse complement strand
CCTACTTCCGTAGTGATACTGCCTCGGAAACCCAAGGAGGGGTCGCTATGAGTCGGGGCTGACTCGAAGGCACATAACAACAACAACAACAACATACATACACATATATATATACACACACAAAATAGCAAGAAACTTGCCATTTTGACATTTTTTTACATATACAACTCAATGACATTAATTACTTTCATCATGTTCTAGGTAGGGAACAGTGTTTTTTTTCTAAGCAACATTGTCTTTATTCACAGAAAACATGATGGAAGATACCAGATACGTGTCTCAAATCAGTTGTGTTTCTATAGACTAGCAGCCTGAAAAAAATAAAATGCCAAACAAATGTCACTTACAATAGCACTGAAATGATGAAATATGTAGAGATGGATTTAACAAAGTATATGTGAGCCTTGTACACCAGAAACCACAAAATATTGCTCAGAGAAAATGAATGGGGGGTTCTGGTGGTGTAGTGCCTAAGGCATTTAACTGCTAACCAGAAGACTGGTGGTTCAAACCCACCAGCCACTCCTCAGAAGGAAGATGGGGCATTCTACTTCCATAGTGCTATTGCCTCGGAAACCCAAGGAGGGGTCACTATGAGTCGGATCCGATTCGATGGCAGTGAGTTTGGTTTTTTTTTGGTATGAAGAATTTCAAAAGCATTATGCTAAGTGAATGAAGCCAGACACAAAAGACTACATGCCACATAAGTTCATTTATAGGGATTGTTAGTACACAGCATTAGTTCCCCAGGGTAAGGGTGAAGGGGGATTTATTGCAAACAGGAATGAGAGATTTTGGGGGGTGATGGAAGTTTTCTATATCTTGAGTGTGAGAGTACTTATATGGGTATATACCTCTGCTTTCTTTTGAGGGCACAGTGTTGTTGCTGCTTATACTTAATTAATTAATTAAAAATTTTAAGCATGTGGGAGATACATGCATATTGTTGTTGTTATGTGCCGTCGAGTCAAACCTGACTCATAGTGACCCCTCCTTGGGTTTCCGAGGCAGTATCACTACGGAAGTAGGATTGCCCAA
>NW_006921594.1:11234706-11288161 GCF_000298275.1 Orycteropus afer afer | reverse complement strand
TTCCTTCCGAGGAGTGGCTGGTGGGTTTGAACCGCCAGCCTTCTGGTTAGCAGTCAAGTGCCTTAGGCACTATGCTACCAGAGCTCCTATTTTGTTTTTAGAATATGAAAAATAAAATGTTCATGTAAACCGTCCATTTCAGAATATGTTTGAATATATCTTTGATGGCTTTCTAAACATATTCTTAGGAAGTAACAAATAAATGTACATCTGTGGATTGAATTAAGATCAAGCATTATGACTAATGATTTATTTTTGAGAAATTGGAATCATGGAATTGTTATTCAATGTGTTAATTTCCAAGGAACGATATGGCAGTAACATTCAATTATTACTACAAACAAATTTTATTTTCCTTTTGAGGAGTTTGACACTAAGTCTAACCTTCTGTGAGTGGAACAGCCTATTTGACTATTTATACAATGAATAATTTTCCAGTTCAAAAAGCGTGTGATGAAAGACATTAAGATCAGATTGTAATATTCTGTAGGTAAGGCATTTAGCTTATCCTCTTCATATATCCTTTACAGCTTCTAATAATGTGGATTGCACATGATAAACCCACTGCCACTGATTTGCTTCTGACTCATAGCAACCCCCACTGGGTTTCCAAGGCTGTAAATTTTTACAAAAGTAGATTGCCTCATCTTCCTCCCATGAGCAGCTGGTGAGTTTGAACTTCCAACCTTCTCGTTAGCAGCCAAATGTCTTACCCATTATGCCACCAGAGCACATAATAGATGTTCAATATAATTTTGCTGAATTAATGGAAAACAATGTAGTCTTAATTTAATTTGCTATATTTTCCATGAAACTTTAAGGAAGGGAAAGCTTACCCAGCACATTTACAAATGCATTTGCCAGTAAATATCCATATTCATTAGAAGCATTGCACTGATACACCGCACTTGACCTTTCTTGAACATTTGAAAAGATAATGGTATCTCCATCTATTTTTCTGCTGGGGTCATCAGGAGCAACTGTTTGGGTATAAAAATAGAAGTATATATTTATTCCATTTGCTTAAAAGATATAGATTAAACTTGTAAAACTTGAGGTCTACATTGTAGTAAGTAGAACAGAAAGACAGACTTATTTGGTATAGACCAAAAAAAAAAAAAAAAAAAAATTAAGAACTCAGGCAAAACCCATAACTTTTTCCTCCTCAATATTCAGCTGTCATCCATCAGCATACATATATACTCCGTATTCATTTAGTCTTAAATGAATTCATTCTGTAGGACTGAATATTATCAGACATAAAAAAGAAACAGAAAAGAAGCATAAGTTTGGGTGAAAATTTTAATACAGATTCAGGAAACCATTGCCCTATTCACAAAGAAACTAGGATTATCTCTGAGAATGCAAGTTGATTATCAAGAAGAGAAAAACATAAGCTAGTTAAAAAAAAAAAAAAAATAGAGACATCCTAGCTTGTACAAACCTGCTTCTTTTAATAAAAGTCTCTTAGTGAAATGAATGAATATATAAATAATTAAATATGAAAATATTTATTTTTCTTCTCTGGAAATTCTTGATGCTAAAATTTCTCTTAAAGATAGTATTTTCAGCTAAATCTCTTAAGTACTTAAAAAAATGTTAAGATCAGGATTGATCTTTGTTGAGGTGAAATGGAAGGGATTGGGTAATATAATACATGAGAATTTAGTCTGGGCCAGGCCCAACTATTGGGAGTTGCTGAGATCTTGGCAATAGATTCCTTTTCATGAAAGCTAAACATTAGGTTGTGACCTTATATTGCTTTAAAAGTATAGTGAAAGGGGTATAGGCATCTGTCCTAGCATGTTGGTCAGAATCAAAACTAAACAATAGCACCCTTTCTCCTAAGTGGCTTTGAAATCTGAACCTTAACTGAAGGCCTTACTTTCATTCTGAATACAATTTCTTTCTTTTGGATGCTAGAAAAAGAATGCCTATGACATATTTTATTTTGCTTTTTTTGTCACTGCACTTATATGCCTTTATTACTTTAAAAATCTAAAATATTTTGCTCATCTGTGGCTTATTAACCCACTTTAATGAAAATAAACTATAGTTGTTCATCCTTGTTTTATTTCTCATATGCAAAGTATTGTGCACATTCATTGTGTATTTGCTTTCCACTGCTCTTATAACAAATTACTCCCAATTTAGTGGCTTAAAACCACACACATTTATTATCTATCATACAGTTCTGAAGTCTGTTAGAAGTCTGACAGGGGACTCACTGAGCTAAACCAATGTGTCTGAGCTACTGAGCTAAAACCAAGGTGTTAGCAGGACTGTGGTCCTTCCTGGAGGCTCTAAGGGTGAATCTATTTCCATGGCTTTTCCAGTTTCTAGAAGTTGCCCACATTCCTTGGCTTATGATCCCCTTTCTCCACCTTCAAAGCCAGCAACACTGAATCTCTCTGACCATTCTTCTATAATTGCATCTCCCTCTGACCAGAGCTGGGATAGGTACTCCCCTTTTAAGAACTCATGTGATTAGAATGGACTCAAACAGGTAATCCAGGATAATCTCCCTATCTCAAAGTCCATAACTTTAATCTGTCTATGAAATTCTTTTTTTTATGTAAGGTAACATATACACAGGTCCCAGGGATTAGGACATGGACATCTTTGAGGGGAGGCACTATTCTGCCTACCACACATTCTCTCATAATTACAACCTAGAAGTCTTTTAGATGTTTCACACCAGACTATTTTAAAAGTGCATCATAAAATGAGGCATTAGAACAAACTTTTAGCATATAAGGATTATTAGAACTCCTACTGATGAGTAACTCTTCATGGACTGGTTAATGCAGTCATTCATGAGCAAGCATGACAGACGTTCTTGCAAAATTAGTTGTTCAACACTCCCATCACAATCAACAGCTAATTTATGAACTCATATTATATACAGGCAGTCTCCAGGTTATGAATGAGATCCTTTCCCAACTGTGTCTTTATGTCAAATTTGTAGGTAAGTCAGAAGAGGTGTATATGGTTCTTACTTATTCATACTGTGGTGCAAGAAAAGGCTCAATTTAAATGCTGCACATGCTGCAAGTGAAGGTGATTGTGATTAATTTGTTGTGAGTAGGGGTTGGTTCCACAGTTTCAAAGTGAAGGAAAATTTATGTAACATTAAAGGTCAAGTACGTTTCTGTAAGTTAGATGTTCATAACCTGGGAACTTACTGTATGTTAGTTAGATCAACTAGTGATGAGAATGTACTAAGATATTTTGAATTGTCATCTTAGTCTCCACCCATTATTTGTAACTCTAATAATTTCAAAATTGCCTTGAGGAACACATTCTTCCAACCAAGAGAAAAATACAAGTCATAATTCCCTCTATAGGGTATAAGTTTCACAGTAAACTACAGCAGAAGACAGAAATGTCACAGAAAAGAACACTGGCCTAGGAAGTGAGCTATAGCCATGGCGGCAGCAGCATACCCTTAGAATGCAGTGGAGCTTGAGGCAGTCCATGTTTCTTGTCTCAGGTCCCAAGTATAGCATCATCAGGGACTTTCTGACTCATTGTCTCAGAGCAATATCCACAGACTGTCAACAAGGCATGTGGGAACACAGAGCAGCATTTCTGGAGTCTCTTCTCTGTTGATCATTCTTACCACTTTTGGATCTAGCACTTGGACACAGTATTGAGACTCCTCTGGGGGCTCTCAATACTCACCACATGACATGACTAATTTTACCTCTGTGGACCTGTCAGGCAATGGAGGGGCAGGGAGTACATGTGAGGGCATTTTAGATTGTGATGAGGTGACAGAGTAGAATTGTGGGATGAATTTCTCTAGATGAATGGTAAACTCATTGCCATTGAGTCAGTTCTAACTCATGGCAACCCCATGTGTTACAAAGTAGAATTTCCCCATAGAGTTTGCGTGGATATAATATTAATGGGAGCAGATTGCCAGGGCTTTCTTCCACGGTACCTCTGTGTGACTTTTAACTGCCAATCTTCAGTTTAGTAAACCAAATCAAACTCACTGCCATTGATTAGACTCAAAGCAACCCCTCCTTGGGTTTCCCAGGTGGTATTACTAAGGAAGTAGATTGCCCCATCTTCCTTCTGAGGAATGGCTAGTGGGTTTGAACCATCAGCCTTCTGGTTAGCAGTCAAATGCCCTAGGTACTATGCCACCAGATTGGTGGTAGTCGAGTGCAAACAGTTTGTGCATCCTAGGGGCCTTAGATAAGGGGTTATGGGGCATAGTGCCTAAGGCATTTGACTGCTAACCAAAAGGTTGGTGGTTCAAACCTACCAGCCACTCCATGGAAGGAAGACTGGGCAATCCACTTCCGTAAAGATTTATAGAATAAACCTCAGAAACCCAAAGGGGGTCGCTATGAGTTGGAATTGACTTGGTGGCAGTGAGTTTGGTTTTCTGTTTTCGGTTCAGGGGCCTTAGATAGGTGGTACAGATGGGTGGAGCTCTTCAAATTCCTTGAGTATATAGAGTTGTTGGAAGTTATACCACCATGAACATGGAAAATGAGGCTCAATTAACCAGCAGTCAGCAGAACAACTTCCTCCAGCAGAGACTCATCAGTTCCAGACATAAACTATTTTAAAAGGCTTTTATGTAGCACGCAGTTGCAGTTTTCTTTGCTATTAGCTCTTTGGGACATTATTCTTTACCTGAGTGGAATCTGACTCCATCCGCCCTTTTTTTGTTGTTGTTATTTGCCGTTGAGTCGGATCTGACTCATAGCGACCCCTCCTTGGGTTTCTGAGGTGATATCACTACAGAAGTAGATTGCTCAACCTTCTTTCCGAGGAGTGGTGGGTGGATTTGAACCACCAGCCTTCTGGTTAGCAGTCAAGTGCCTTAGGCACTAGACCACCAGAGTTCCTCATCTGCCCTACTTCTGCTAAATGGTTCTTGTTAGTTGCCATTGAGTTGGCTCTGACTTTTGGTGACTTTATATAACAGAAGAAAGGCCTGGTGATCTGCTTTAGAAAATTAGCTAATGAAAAAAAATGTATACAAATATAAATATTGTATGGTGATAGAACAGTCTCCAAATATTTATTATTGGCAAGATATTTAGCAACAAAATAAACCCTTTAGGTAAGAGTACTTGGCAGGTCTCTCTCACTGGGGGATTGGGCTACATTTTCCTAAAGCACTTACTAAAGAAAACCTACAAACCACAAACAAACCCAAAAACTATCATGGTGACATATGGAGGCTCAGTTGGTATTTTGACAAAGAATGAAATCCAAAGAACAGTGACATTTGAAGCCTTTGGACCTTACATGCTGACTTCTGGGTGGGGGTGATTCTCCAGCATTCCAAAGGAATAATTAATTGTAGGAATAACCAACTTCATTTGTTATACATGAACACTGGAGAAATAAATTTAAGAGCACAGAATCACCACATACAACCTAAAACTCCAAGGGTAAAGACTAGACCTGGGGTGACAGTCTTCAGAAAATACTTTCTTTTAGCCTAACTCTCCTAACATGGCTGGCCAACCCAGAAACGTTTCCAACATTTAGATAACAAGAATTTTACCGCTAATGATGTAATCTTATATGGATAGAGTACTTTAGATTTTTTAAATGTTTAATATCCATCACATTTTATTTGAAAAAGAACCATGTGAAATAGGCTAAGTAGACAGTATTATATGCATTATATTTTGGAGATGAGATACTACAGAAAGGATGACTTAAGGGTTTGTTTGACAAGAGATTAATGCTTAGGTTTTCTAAGTTACTCAATTTTATAAATATTTCCTAGAACAAACATTTGGGCACAATGGAGAACAAATCTCCCTTGGAACATTCTTCTTTATCTACTTATTCTATTCTCTATAAGAAGATGCCAACTGAACCCCTTCTTTCAAAAAAAGAAAGAAGGAAAATGTCGTGGTGCAATCTCATGAGTATCTTGGACTGGGCTTCAGTTTCCTGGGCAGTTTATCAGGTACTAATGGCTTTCATTTTTTTTCTCTCCACTGTGCAAAACATGTAACTATGCCAGGAGGAAATTTTATGTCATTGTCATCCCTTTCATTGCTGACCCACCTCATCTCTGAGAGGAAAGGGGCCTTGACTCATAACACTGGTATCATCTTATAGAGGGCCCACTTACAAGAGTCCAAAAGGTCTAACAACCCACATGGGGGACAATTAAAGATCTACAAATGTTAGACTTTGCCACTTCCTCCAAGAACAGAGAGAAGAATTATGGTATCTGTAGCCTTGGCCTTGGGGAGCACCACCAAGATGATGTGGGCTTTCCCTTGGGGAATGCAGAGGAGAAAGAGAATGACTTTCTGGAGAGTCATTAATGGCTGAATATGAAGGCGTGACAGGTCTTCCTGGAAAGAGTAATGTTTTGTCTCAACCCGAAGAGAGCAAGATCATTTCTTTCTGGTCCTGGGTTCTATCTACACACCCTCCAGACACTGCAGGTCACACAATAAAATTGAAGTGTTTTTTTGGCATGGGCTTTCTGCATTCTTTTCCCCAACTTGTGAATATTGTTTTTTTTTAAATATTTTAAGCGGTTTTGGGCAAATTCCATATTTAATACAGCCTGTGTTGTGCTTCAGGAAAAGTTTAAAGAACCTAGACAGTCCTGAGGAGCTCTGGTGGCATACTGCCTAAGGCATTTGACTGCTAACCAGAAGGCTGGAGGTTCCAATCCACCAGCCACTCCCTGGAAGGATGATGGGGCAATTTACTTCCGTAGTGATACCGTCTTGGAAACCCAAGGAGGGGTCACTATGAGTTAGCCTGGGGGGACAGAGATTTAGAATACAGTGGAATAAGAACCCAGATACTCTTTGAGTTAATTCTTCCAGTTTGTAAAATAAGGCTACAGGTCTGAATCGCACAGGCACAAGTCAATGACATTGTATTTTGCCAACAGAACCCAAGTTTTATCCCTCACTTTCCCTGATCCCATTTTTCCTTTTCAGTATTTATGTTTCTTCAGCAGCCAGCCTGCCAAGAGGGAACAGGGAGTGTCCTTGGGTGATCACCCATGAGTCAGGCATGAGGAGGCTGAGCATCTGGTTGTAAAGTCTCCTGACAGTGTCTCTATTGTGTGGCACTGGGGATGGACTTTAGGCACCTGGTTGGGACACTCACAGATCCCTCAATGATGATTCTGCAGAAGCACAGCTGTTCCCTACCCTCACCCTTGGCAGCTGGTCTACCACAGTTTCTGCAGCCTCTTGGGTGGAAGGCATTGTTAGCAAGCCAGCTTGTGCTCCCAGCTAACTTCTGGGGCCTACACTAGGCCCCATGAAGGTTAGGAATCCTAAGCACGTCAGCTGAATGCAACTGTATCCTGTGGCAGATTTTGTTCCATGTGACCTAGACTTGCCCCTCAGCATCTCTTGCCATCCTTCCCCAACACCCCAGCATTGCTGAGTGCATCTGTGTGGTGCATCTCAGGAGGCTGCAGATGCGAAACAAACACCAGTCTCCCATTTCCAGAATTGTACCCAAAACGCACAGGCAATGCTGAGGCCTTCCAAATTCACGGGGTAAGTACCAAGCCAATGGAAAAGGCAGAGGCATAGAGCTCCTCAAACTTCTAGCTATTTCTTTCTTTCTTTTTTTTTTAATTGTGATTTGGGTGAAGATTTACAGAGCAAATTCACTTTCCATACAGCAGTTCACATATACTTTGTCTCATGTCATTGACCACAGTTTACCACAATGCAACAGCTCCCCTCCCACTTCCTCCTCATAGTTACCTCTTCCCTATATCCATCCCTCCATGGACTCCTGCCCCCTGAGCTGTCTCCCTGCGCATAAGTAGCCCTTCTTTCTCCCATGATTGTTCTCTCCAAGGAGAGTATCTACTTGAGGTAAATGTTCAACTCCTATGCCTGTCTTTTGTTTGGCTGGAAACCACAGGTGTGGGTTCAATTCCAGACCTGAAGGGCAGCCAGGGGCCATAGTCTCAGTTGTTCCACCAGGCTCTATCAGACCAGCAAACCTGGTCCCCCCACCTTTTTTTTTCATCCAAATGATTTTGAATTTTGTTCCACATTGTTCACTCTCTATATCAAGGATCTCCTACATAGATCCCCTTCTAAGTGGATGACAGTGGTAGCTGGGCACCATCTAGTTCTTCTGGTCTCATAGTCGTATAGGCTGCAGATCAGATGGTGTATCAGTCGCTAGGACTAATTGTTTCCATAAATTTTGGTTTTCTTCATTCTTCTTTGCTCTGGATGAGGAGAGACCCATCGTTGCATCTAGAAGGCAGCTTGCTAAACTTCTAGCTATTTCTTGACAGTTCTTCCTTATTTTGGATCAAGGAGGTTTACACAAAGTGAGGGCACATAGGGCTTTCTTTGAGTGCTGCTATGTAAGATTTAGTATCCAACCAACAAGCACTTAGCAGAAGCTGTGGGTGGACTAGGTGCTGAGAGTGAGGGGCAGAGAACAGTTCTCTCTCCAGTATCTTTGTGCAGGTAGCTGTACAGTCTCCTCCAGGTGCCTGAGGTCTATAACCTGTTATTATGAGTGGTCCAAACCATAATCCATGCACTCATACCTTGGCCACCGGTTGTGGAGAAAGGCACCTTTTGGAAAAGCATGTTTTGGTTTCATGTCACCTTAGTGTAAATATTAAGTGTCTGCTCTCAGCATGATGGGCCAGCTTCGTAGGGTTCAGGGCCTCTTGCTTAGCTGCAATGGTGTGTGGTGTTTTGCTGTTGGCTTGCCCCCAAGAGTGACTGCTCTGAGACACACGACAGCAATGGGCCCTGGATCTGTAGAATTCTTATACATCTTTTACTTATTCTCCTTTTTTCCTTCCCATGGAACTTAAAAAATACTTTTGGCATGGAAGAAATTCTGATTCTAATTTGAAAGACTTTGTTCCATCTCTTTCTGCTCTGGGCCTAATGACAATTTGGGGTTACGTTGAAGGGCCTAACTGTTCTCTGAGAGGCCACTGCCCCCTCACCCCAGCATGCCTTTTGCAGATGACCTTCCCTCACAGTGTTTGATTCAAAGAAGATTAACTATTAGTGGAGATCTCATGTGTTAGAGAGTAAAACTGAGCTCTGTAGAATTTTCTTGGCTATAATCTTCATGGAAGCAGACTGGCAGGTCTTTCTTCAGGAGCATTGCTGAGTGGGTTCAAATCACCAATCTTTAGGTTACTAGCCAAGAGAAAACTTTGTGCACCCAGACACATGGGGTTGCCGTGAGTTGGAACTGACTCAAAGGCAACGGGGTTGTTTTTTGTGTGGGCACGTACGTGTGTATGTGTGTGTATATGAGGGAGGATTCCCTGGGTCGGGGAGAACGGTTAGGCACATGTTTGCTACCTGAAGGGGCGGAGGTTTGCGTTCACCTAGCAGTGCCGCAGAAGGGCCTGGCACTCCTCTCCTGAAAAACCAGCCACTGAAAATCCTAGGGAGCACAGTTCTACTGTGACACAGTCGGGGTTCCTGTGAGTCGCAGCCCACTGGATGGCAGTTGAGTTAGGTTTTTTGTTTGATTGTTACCTATTAGTGCAATTTGAAGCTCTTAACACAACTAGTTGCATGGTTCTCTGAGAAGTGACGCCTGTGCTCAGATTCAAAGGATGGTGAGCAGCCAAAGCAAAGGGAAAGCTTGTCCTCGTTGTTCAATCTCCCCTTATTCTTGTGTCTCCGGTCCACCTGTGTTTCAATTTTCCCTACTTATAATTTCTCTGGCTGCTGAGCTTGAGGATTTATCTTCTCAACACTCCGCAGTGCTCCCATTTTTCCTGTTGAGGGGCTAGATGAATGGTCCCCTCCACTTGTCAGCTCTGCTGAGTCGAGGCCTCAGGTGCACATTTAACCTCCCATAAATCCCCACAGACGCCCTGAGCTGCAAAGCAATGGTGCAGAAGTGCTGAGCATGTCCCATCATTTACTACCATTCTCTATGCATTTCTAAGAAAATCATCTAATACATAAAATAACCTCTTTTTTCCCCTCTGGGCTTCTTCCACTTGTTCTCTCAGTTTTCACTCATATGTCCCCAAGAATGGCAACAGCTTCCTGATGATCAAGCCACAAAGTGCTCTCTTTGGTTTTTCCTGGTCCCAATCATGGTTAAAATTGGGAGTGGAAATATCCAAACCCCATTTGCTGGCCTCTTTTTAGAGTCTGTTTTGTCCCAGGAACATATTTCCTTTTACTGTAAACACAGCCTGTCTGCTCCAAAGTATCTGATAATACTGTGCTGTGTGACACAAACAAACTCTCCTCAAATACTCATGGGACAGGGTGCTATTATTCAGACTAGATCTGCAATTGTGAAACTCTGATGGTGAGAAGAAGGGACCATGTGAAATCTGCCAGCAGTTTTTGGATCCATTTTAGGGGGAAAACTGTACTTTGTTTGCAGGAAAGACAGTTTAGTGGTTCTATATAAAAGTAGAACCAATATTTGAGTCTGGCTTGGAGGCAATGAGGAACCTACATCATAAGCCTGAAGGCTGTTTTTACTATTAGTAAAAAGTATCTCTGAAGATTATGGTGATATTGACCAGGAAGGTGAAGTGAGGCTGGGTTTGTTTGAAGCAGTAATTGGCTTTTTCTCTATCTGGGTCTAAGAGAAGATCTGGACTCCAAGAACTTTCTCTGTGGAGCAAACCAAAAAAAACCCACCAAAACCAAACTCATTGCCATAGAGTGGGATCCGACTCATAGCGACCCCTCCTTGGGTTTCTGAGGCATTATCTCTACAGAAGCAGATTGCCCAATCTTCCTTCTGAGGAGTGGTTGGTGGGTTTCAATGACCAGCCTTCTGGTTAGCAGTCAAATGCTGTAGGCATTATGCTGCAGCGAGGTACAATCTCCCATTTTAAGCTTTAGCTTTTTCTTTCTTTTCTCTTTGCTATAATTCCCTCCTACTACCCCCAAGCTTTTAACTTGAAAGCTTAATAAATTGATCTTTCATGACACTTAGAAGATTAGTGGAGGGCCTGTGCCCACACTGTGGGGACCATGATGGGCAGTGTGGTGGCAGCCTGGAGAAGCTGGCAGGGAGCGGAGCAGCAGTGCAGGGAGGATGGTTGAACAAGGTGATAAGCAGCAGCCAGGAGCAGGTAAGCATTGCTCAAGGATAATCTCAGACAGGAAAAGGTGATGAAAGATTAGGCTTTCTGCATGTAAGGGGGTTAGGATATGTGCTGCTCTTTGGGTAAATGGGATGGTTACCTCCTGGAGAATTTGGGAACATCTGGGTTATGCTTAGGCATGAAACCACAACCTGCTTGTCAGTTTGCTTATGTGTTGCTATGAAGCTGGAAGATATGCCACTGGTATTTTAAATACTAGCAGGGTCACCCATGGTGGACAGATTTCAACAGAGCTTCCAGACTAAGACAGATGAGAAAGAAAGGCCTGGTGATCTACTTCCTAAAATTAGCCAATGAAATCCATATAGATTACAATAGAAAATTGCTCACCTTGTTGGCTTTGGACATGTCTAAAGGAGAACATATGTTTGGTGAGTAGAGGACCAGGAAGGGTGAGCGAGACCTGGGGTGAGATGAATTGGCACAATAGCTTCACTGATGGACTCGAACATGTTGGCAATCATGAGGATGATGCAGAACCATGCAACATTTTGTTCTGTTGCACATGGGGCTTCTATGAGTTGGAGTTGACTCTACAACATCCATCCGTCCATCCATCTTTCCATCCATCTATCTCTCTATGGACGGTAACTCTTTAAAGAAAGACAGCTCTGTTTCTTGTCACATCTGTGGCTCTCTTCCTATTCTCCCACCCACTGCGTTTACTTCCATGATGCTTCCATTAGTCTCTTGATATTTTGAGCAAAGAAGATAGCCTGAACTTTACAGTAATGTTCATTTCTGCCGATATCATCCTACCCATGATTCACGTAAAAAACAGAGGGAATATTGCCAAGTCCCAGTCAACACATACCATTATGTTCATAGCATAAATCAAGTATTCAAAATCATAACAAATATGATATCATCTAAAGGTAATTTGGTGCCTCTGTTCAATTCATATATAGTTTCCTTCCTTAGCCCAAATTATTTTATCACCATTTGTTCAGATGTAGAGATGCTCAAATGTAGATATGCCTTAAAATTTACTGGTACTGGAGCCAGTCACGGCAACTTACTTTCTATTGGGACTCCATTTGTTAACCAGCTTATCTTGGGCTTGGGTTTGCCATTAGCTCTGCAGATCAGGCTTCCATCCTCTCCTGGGGACAGCACAAGGTTTCTAGGGGCCATGATCCAGTATGGAGCCGCTTTATTGAGAGAAAAATAATAAAAACAGCAATCTGAATCAAGTGAGTATTTTAGCAGGTGATTAAATTGAACTATTTTAGTAATAAAGTAGTTTGTAAAACATTGATTAGTCTCATTTTTAGAGTGAAGAGATTTTTAAGCCATTCTTCAAATACTACTTCAGATTTTCAAAAGAATGTTTAAAGAGACTCACTGACATGTATGTGTAATTTCTAGACCTTTTGATACAAATGTCATCAGCTCATTTAACATTAAAATTAGTCATATATTATAAAGGTGGCAGATTTATCAAAGGTGTAGAGCAATTCATAGGTATAAGTAGGGCTAAGAAACAGGAATTTAAATTCTGAGCTCTGTAGAAAACATATATTCATAAAATTAGGGGGAACTTTTAAAAAAATATTTTTGAAAAGCTGGAAAGATAGTATAAAGTGTTTCCATGTAGGCTTCACCCAGCTTCCTCTAATGTTAACATCTTATGTAACCTTGATACCCAAAACCATTGCCATTGAATCAATTCCAGCTCATAGTGACCCAATAAGACAAAGCAGAGCTTCCCCATAGGCTTTCCAAGGTTGTAAATCTTTGGAAGCCAACTGCCACATCTTTCTCCCATGGAGAGCTGGAGGGTTCAAACCACTGACCTTTTGGTTAGCAGCCAAGCACTTAACCACTGTGTCACGAGGGCTCCTTAACCATGGTTGTTGTTATGTGCCGTCAAGTCAAACCCGACTCATAGCGACCCCTCCTTGGGTTTCCGAGGCAGTATCACTACGGAAGTAGGATTGCCCAACCTTCCTTCCAAGGAGTGGCTGGTGGGTTTGAACCACCAGCTGTCTGGTTAGCAGGCAAGTGTCTTAGCCACTATGCTACCAGAGCTCCCTTAACCATGGTATAGATATCTAAATAAGAAACTAACATTGATAAAATACTGTCAACTAAACTCTAGACTTCATTAAGACTTCCCCAGTTTTTCCACTCATGTCCTATATCTTAGGATCCTTTCCTGAACACCACATTGCATTTCTTTGCCATGTCTCTTTAGTCTCCTCCAATCTGACAGTTTCTTGGTCATTTCTTGTCTTCCATGACACTTTTAAAGAGTACTGGCCATTTATTTTGTAGAATGACTCTTAACTTGGGTTTATCAGTTGTTTTCTAATGATTAGACTGAGGTTATGGGTTTTTGAGAAGAATGCCACAGATATGATGGAACTTTCTTATCACACATCATGGAGTTCATGCTATCACTATGACTTATTGGTGACATTAATCTTGACCACTTGGTTAAGGTGGTATCTGCCAGGTTTCTCCACTCTAAAGTTAATATTTTGTCCTTTTCTTATTTTATTCATTAGAAGTGAGTCACTAAGTCTAGCCTATTCTCAAGGGGAAGGAAGTTATGCACCACTTTCATGAGGGCAAAGTGTGGAAGAATTTGTGGATTTATGATAAAACTACCACAATAGTTAATAATTAATTATCAATTAATTAACTAATATTTTATTAATAGTAATTAATTAATATTTTGAGACAAATACTTTAGGCTACACAAATATCCAGTTTCTTCTTAAAGTTTCACCCACTTATTTTAGCTTTAATCAGCAGCTCATTAATCATTTAATCAGCTCTTTAATCAGCAGGTAGCATTTACTATGGGAGTTCTAATAGTGATTTTCTATTTAACGTCTTCATTCAATATTTATAAATTGGAATTCTTCTGTAAGGAAGATTTTTTAAGAAAATTATTTATTTTGTTGTTGCTATTGGAATATACACAGCACAACATACAACGATTGAACAGTTCCTACATGTACAATTCAGTGACACCGATCACATTCTTCAAGTTGTACAACCATCCTCACCCTCTTTTTCTGAGTTGTTCCTCCTTTAACATAAACTGACTTCCTCCTAAGGCTGCTATCTAACCTTTTGAGTTGTTGATTCTCTTTGACCCCATATGTTGTTGTTGTTGTTGTTATGTGCCGTCGAGTCGGCCCTGACTCATAGCGACCCCTCCTTGGGTTTCCGAGGCAGTATCACTACGGAAGTAGGATTGCCCAACCTTCCTTCCGAGGAGTGGCTGGTGGGTTTGAACCGCCAGCCGTCTGGTTAGCAGGCAAGTGTCTTAGCCACTATGCTACCAGAGCTCCCTTGACCCCATATAGACAGTTCTTAAAAGAGCATAATGGCCAAAGTAGATTTTTTTATTAGTTAAGTTAAACTATTATTTGGATTTAAAAAGACTTTAAGGGATATTTTCAGTTGAAAGTTTAAAGATTATTTCAGGGCAATATTTTCAGGGGTTCACCCACTTTACGTGGCTCCAGAAAGTCTAGAGTCCATGAGATTTTAAATTTTTCTCTTAATTTTCCCCATTTTTATCAGGATTCTTCTGTGGAATCTTTGATTAGAATGTTCACTAATGGTGGCCTCACACTTTCTAGTTTATAAGGAAGATTTAATGGAGAACTAATTTAACCTGATTTAATTTCTACTATCTAGCAATGAGAAGATACTCAAGGTAACGTAATGTTGATAGACACTTAATATTTATCATTGAAGAACATACCCAAAAGAATGTTTAATTGGGCCTCTCATGAAGGCAAGAGCAATGCATTTTAAACAGTGACATACCTTTGACTGTAACAGAAATAGTATGATGGATAACTCCTAGTGCATTTTTTGCTATACATTGGTATTTTCCAGAATCAGCTTCTGATACATGAATGATCTGCAGTGTTTTCCTAAAGTTCTTATAAAATGTCCGGTTGGTGGGCAGTACTCCATCTTCTTTTATCCAGTGAATAATGGGTGTAGGCCTGATGTGATAAACAAATAATAAGGTTACAAAAAATAAATTTAAAAAAGTTCACCTGTGACTGCTTTGAGGTGTAAATTTTTATGAAAGTTTATAATAAATTATTTATATCGAGATCACAAGAAATATATAGATTTTTAAATAAGCATTACACTTTTATAAGTACTAGTGTGTAAGTGGGAACTCTGGTGGTGTAGTACCTAAGGCACTTGACTGCTAACCAGAAGGCTGGTGGTTCAAACCCACCATCCACTCCTCGGAAGGAAGTTTGGGCAATCTACTTCTGTAGTGATACTGCCTTGAAAACCCAAGAAGGGGTCGCTATAAGTCGGGGCCGACTCGACAGCACATAACAATAACAACAACAGTATGTAAGTTAGCATTTAAGTCTGTAAGTTAGCGTTTTCACCTAATCATGACTATATTAATTTATGTTGTTATTGTTATGTGCCATGGAGTCGGACCCGACTCATAGCGACCCCTCCTTGGGTTTCCAAGGTGGTATCACTACTGAAATAGACTGCCCAACCTTCCTTCCAAGGAGTGGCTGGTGGGTTTGAACTGCCAGCCTTCTGGTTAGCAGTCAAGTGCCTTAGGGACTATGCCAACAGAGCTCCTATACTAATTTATAGCACACCTTAAACTTTGACTTCAATGATACACCGAGAATCTTAGGATGAGCTGCTTTACTGAAGGGACCTCATTATCTTCTTCCAAGTTCTGATCAATGAGGGACTCTTGGAAAAATTGAAGTGAACATGCTATGCCAATCAAAAGAGTTACTAAGAAATTAATGATACTGAGATATAATCTTCCATCAGCTAAGTTAAAAATGTACAAAGAAACAGCTGATGTGTCCATTTGTGCCCTTGAACTTTTACATCCATTTTCATATCAAATGGATAAAGTTTTCAATTTTACCACAGCCATATGATGATATGAATTAAGTAATTAGAGGAATAGTGATTCTCTCTCCTTAATTTCATTATTAGGATATTTCAAATTATTATACCAAACAATAAGAGTAGATGAAACTCATGTATTACACTATTTCTCATCTACCTTACCTATGTTTATTATTAAATCATGCAATACAGATATGGATGAAATGTCAGAACACATGCTTGGAGGTAAAAGACTTACTTCAAAGACTTAAGTCTTGTCCCTAAATTGCTCTCTGACCTTCAATAACTGACTTCTTTGGGCCTCAGGTTCCTCATCTGCCTCAGTGGGGACAATAGTGGTTGACTGGATCTAATGACTTCAGAAGATTTTCATGATGTTGTTGTTGTTGTTAAGTGCCATCAATTGTCTCTGACTCATAGCGACCCTATGCACAGCGGGACAAATCATCACCCAGTCCTGAGCCAGCTCCACGATTCTTGTTATACTTCAGCCCATTCCTGCTGCCACTGTATCAATCCATCTCATTGAGGGCCTTCCCTTCTTTTGTCGACCCTCCACCTTACCAAGCATGACATCCTTCTCCAGGGAATGGTCCTTTCTGACAACATGACCAAGTAGGTGAAATGAAGTCTGGCCATTCTTGCCTCCAGGGAGCATTCTTGGTGCACTTCCTCCAGGACAGACCTGTTAGTTCTTTTAGCAGTCCACAGTACTTTCAGCATTCTTCACCAATACCACAGCTCAAAAGCATCAATTCTTCTTCAGTCTTCCTTATTCATTGTTCAGCCCTCACATGCATACCAGGTGATTGGAAATATCATGGCTTGTGTCAGGCGCACCTTAGTCCTCAAGGAAACATCTTTGCTCTTCAGTACTTGAAAGAGATCCTTTGCAGCCAATTTGCCCAGTGCTATACATCATCTGATGTCCCGACTGCTGCTTCCATTGGCGTCAATTGTAGAACCAAGTAATGTGAAGTCTTTGACAATTTCAAATCTTTTCTCCATTTATCATAACGTTGCTTTTAGGACCAGTTGTGAGGATTTTTGTTTTCCTTATATTGAAATGTAATCCATACTGCAGACTGTAGCCTTCAATCTTCATCAGGAAGTGTTTCAAGTCATCCTCACTTTCAGCAAGCAAAGTTGTGTCACCAGCATATTGCAGGTTGTTATTAATTCTTCCTCCAATCCTAATGTCATATTCTTCTTCATATAGTCCAGCTTCTCGGATCATTTGCTCAGCATACAGATTGAATAAGTATGGTGAAAGGATACAACTCTGATGCACTCCCTTCTTGATTTTAAGACATGTTGTTGTTATGTGCCATTGAGTCAGACCCGACTCACAGTGATCCCTCCTTGGGTTTCCAAGGCAGTATCACTGTAGAAGTAGATTGCCCAACCTTTCTTCCAAGGAGTGGCTGGTGGGTTTGAACAGCCAGCCTTCTGGTTAACAGTCAAGTGCCTTAGGCACTACACTACCAGAGCTCCCTTAAACCATGTAGTGTTCCCTTGTTCTGTTTGAATGACAGCCTCCTGGTCTATGAATTCCTCATGAGTACAATTAAGTGTTCTGGAATTCCCATTCTTCTCAATGTTATCTACAATTTGTTATGATCCACACCATCAAATGCTTTTGCATAGTCAATAAAACACAAGTAAACACCTTTCTGGTACTCTTTGCTTTCAGCCAAGATCCATCTGACATCAGCAATGATATCCCTGATTCCACATCCTCTTCTGAATCCAGCTTGCATTTCTGGAAGTTCTCTGTCAGTATACTGCTGCAACCGTTTTTGAATTATCTTCAGTAAGATTTTACTTGCATGCAATTAATATTAATCTTCTGTTCAGCTCTTTTATCTTGCCATTTCTTCCATTTGCTTTAGCTACTCTCCACTCAAGGACAAGTTTCAGAGTCTCTTCTGACATTCATTTTGGTCTTTTCTTTCTTTCTCGTCTTTTTAATGACCTCTTGCTTTCTTCATGGATGATGCTCTTGATGTCATTTCACAATTCTTCTGGTTTTTGGTCACTGGTGTTCAATGCATCAAATCTATTTGATTTGAATAGATTTGATTTTCATGATAGTACAATAAAAATTCATTCAACACAAACATTTAGTAAGTACTAAACTATACTTCAGGTATCAACCTAAGTGTTGGGAAGATAAAGACAAAAAAGATATTGTCTAGGTCCTCAGGAAGATAATAATTGTGATCAGAAATTCAAATGGGACTATTTGTAGAACTGTTTTGGTTTGTTTGGCTGAATGAAAATAATTGAACATATTTATCTGATTAATTTGTAGCTGCTAAAATTAAAACATGCTGTGAATATAAAAAGAGTCAGAAGATGTGAAATCATTTTGAAAAACTGATACAGTATACATGTGGGATCTGGTGACATATTATGATGTTTCCTATAGTTAGATTAATTTGCATCTCATGATCTGAATGTGAGAGGGAGATAGAGATGGAAGTGAGAACACCATATTTCCACATCCCAAAGTCATGATTTATTTTTGAGGCTTGCTCCATTGAGAAGTTGTTGAGAATTAGAAATACTGTGATACTATGAGTTTATAGTATCTATTGATTTGTAATAATATGTCTTGGTTTTACACATGTCAAAGCACTCTGCTCTGAAAAGGTTGGAGATCAATAGAGTACTCTCTAACACAATGAAGATGAAAATCTTAAGGTTTCTTTTCTTTTTCTTTTTTAATAAATTATGTTGGAAAAATAGAATCTAACATAGCTTTAAAAGGGGGGTTGCTAGTTTTCAGTTACTTGAGGAAGTGAGTTGAGTGCAATGTGATTGCCTGTCTTGGCCACAAGAGGCCTCCATGTGCCTTCTGAAGTCAAGTTATCAACGGAGGCTTACTCTGGGCAAGATGTGAGACCAGTGAGTGGACCAGGTCAAGGACAGTACAGATCACAGCATGGGCGGGCAGCAGGTTTCTGAGATTCCACTCCAGGTTTACAATAGATGTCCCCATACCCATCAGGCATAACAGGGGGGACTGATATGGATGCTTGCCACTAATAGGGAGCTCTGGTCATGTAGTGCCTAAGGCATTTGACTGCTAACGAGAAGGCTGGTGGTTAAAACCCACCAGCCACTCCTCATAAGGAGGATTGGGCAATCTACTTCTGTAATGACACCGCCTCAGGAACCCAAGGAGGGGTCCCTATGAGTCAGATCTGACTCCACGGCAGTGAGTTGCTACTAATATGTATCTAATGTAACACAACAGTTCTTGTATCTGAGCTGAGGCCCCTCTGTGACTCATGCCAAAGGCCTATCAGTTTTGGGATGTGCAGAGATGAGATATTTGCAACGAATGTGGGGTTGGTCTTATGACTTGCAAGCAGGAAGCAGTGGAAAGGATAATGTCCCAGTTCCAAGCCTAGGCCCTAAGAGTCCTTGTAAGCTTCTGCTGTCTGCTGGAGGGATATGAGAAACTCATGGCCAAGAGCTCTGTTGAACCGGCTGACAACCAGCTGACCCTCAGAATCCTGAGCCACCTAGCAGACGTCTGAGTAAACCCAAGAGAGATTAGCTGGGCCCAGCCTGTTTCAGAACTGTCCTGTAGACCCATAGATAAATGATCAATGATAAATAGCTGTTGTTTTGAGGTCACTAAGTTTTGGTGAGGTTCATTACAGACCAACTGAAAAATGACACACCCTAATTATCATAGCAATCATAAGGTGATTACTGATACTCATTTCAAGATTAACAAATCTTGAATAAAATATTTTGCATTAACAAAATATTTTAACAGTAACACAAGATTTATAATGACCTGCGTTGCAAATAATTATAAAAATGTTTTCGATGCTTATGGAAGTAGTAGATAAGGCACCTGTTTCTCTGTGATATTAATGCCTCTCTATTAACCTACTAGGAGCTCTGGTAGCATAGTGCCTAAGGCACTTGACTGCTAACCAGTAGGCTGGCAGTTCAAACCCACCAGCCACTCCTCAGAAGGAAGGTTGGGCAATCTACTTCCATAGTGATATGGCCTCGGAAACCCAAGGAGGGGTCACTCTGAGTTGGGTCTGACTCAACGGCACACAACAACAACAATCAACCTACTATATTTTATATGAAATGTACACTGGGATACAAAATGGTAACTCACAATCCTTCTGCAATGCACTCTAGTGAAAGGACATTTCCTCTTAATTCCTCTTTGTTACTTGCATTGCCTTCTGGAGTTAAAAACGTTGGTGGCCTCTCTCTACTTGATTTAGCTGCAAAAAAGAAAATCAATATGCATTAAAAATTATGAATTTCTTGCTACGAGTATTTCTAGAAACTCAACTCACTGTCAAAATAGCTGTATAAAATTTTAAGCCCTTTTCTAAACCATTTAACAGTGAGTGTGAAATTTGTTAAGCTACCCAGACACACAGCCTTGAGAGTAGCCATCATTCACTCAGTTAATGAGGAATAGCAGCAATTTTGGCTAGATAAGCACTAAGAGTAAGGCCTTGTTTCCCTTTTGTACACATACATGTTTATGGATTTTCTATGGGTTGGAATATCTTCAAAATGTAGACAGAGAGAGGAAAATCCTATAATCTAACTAAACATCCCATCAGATTATGGTGCAGGTCAAAATAAAAACTGTCTATCATCTGGAAAATGTTAGGTCTTTTAAGAAAGATATGGTTATAAAAGGGTATTTTCATTTACATCAGGGACAATGGTATAGCCAATTTTACCAGATTAATCATGGAGATACAGTATTATTATGCAAATAAAGCACACTTTTTTTTTCTTTCTTTCTTTTTTTTGCAAACCTTGCTATGCCAAAACTATTTCAATTAATTTAATCATTTCTATGCATTATATGTGTGGGTGCATTATTTATGTGGGAGCATTATTTGCAAAGAAATACACTAAATCTGTAGGGGATACCTAACATATTAAGACCTCAAACTACAACATTTTATGGACAACAAAACAAAACCAGAGAGTTACTGACTGAGATCTGGCAAATTGTATGTCATAAATTAAAATAATGGTGAAGTTAAATACATTGAAATTGGTCTCCTCGATGAAAAAATAAAAAGGACTTCCGAGATCCAAAGAAGCTATTTTGGAAGAAGGAGATCTCAGGGAGATTTGTATAAGCTACATTCTTTTTCACGGAGGCCTTTTTAATCTGTGGCCTGATCTCCTGAAGGCCTTTCAGAAAAACTTGAAGTAGAAAATATATCACTTAAGGTTCTGTAGGTCTTTACAGTTTTCAAAACACTTGAATGCATTATCTCCATTTGATGCCCACAGATACTGAATAAAAAAGTAATCTATGAATTATTTAATTTTTTCAGGAAAAAAAAATAACAAAAACCTGAATGCCAGAGAAGATTACTTCAGGGATTTTAGAATTTTCTTAAGATGTTAGAGATTTGGGGAAAAACCTTACCTCTCTGAAACCACTTTGGAAATTGTTTTAAGGCCCATATGTCTCAGAAGTATGTTAAAATAAAATAAAGGCAGTGATGTGGCATGTCTAGCCTGGTCATGGGGGGGTTAATGGTTTTTTCTTTGCATCTCAAGGATGAAAAGTTAATACAGTAGATATTCTATCTTATAGATTGTTAGTACAACCCAATAGCCAGAACCTGCCATCTTCATTGATAGACTATACACGTCAGAGTCATTTTTCCTTTGAGGAAATCAAATTCTTTTATGTTTCAAAAAATGAAATTAAATACTATGTTTAAAAAAGATTATTTCAAGATAATTGCTTGGTTTTATACAAAACTAAGAGAAATACTATTGTTAATTATATCGATAATGCCATGTGAAAATGGACAAGAAATGTGATGAATTACTATGAAAATTGACTTAATGTTATTTGCTAAAGGTTATTAAGAGTTTGATGAGTTAGTAATCTAGCAGGTTAATACATTCTGCCA
Source organism: Orycteropus afer afer (assembly GCF_000298275.1). NCBI lineage: Eukaryota > Metazoa > Chordata > Mammalia > Tubulidentata > Orycteropodidae > Orycteropus > Orycteropus afer. Next base: position 11,266,228 of record NW_006921594.1, on the reverse strand, counting down.
ATTTTTATTTAGCTCACAAGAAAACGTTTATGGATGGACACAAAATCAAAAATATATTTCCAAATGTACATGAAAGATTTTTTCAAATCACATGAAATGGTTCTTTACATGAAAACAGTTAAAAATAATTTTCATTTTCATACATACATCATGAAAAATGGTTTAGTGACATATTCTGAAAGTTTATAACTATGATTACAAAAAACATACATTTACTCTAGTGGTGTTAAACATGTAATTAGAAATTTCATAAAGAAATAAGGTTACATAGCCATGGAGGTGAAGTTAGTGAACTAATTCTACAATGAAGGAAAGAATATCAGTTACAATCACCATAACTCACCACCATAAAACTCAGTGTCACTCAAATTAGCAGCTATAGTGTCATTCAATTCATCCACTGAAATAAACAGAATATTATGAAGAATGCACAAAAGCAGAGGAAAGGATCAAAAAAGTATTGGGCAACAAAAGCAAATGAATACAGCTATGCTGACAAAGTGTCATCCCTACCAAGTAAAAACAGTGTTTTACATTGTACATGATTAACTCATTAATTCACTCAGTTACCCCCAACCAGTAATATGTGACATCTAACGTAGGTTGCAGGACTGCTAAGTAAAAGGCATCGTGTGACATAAAGCACACTCAACTGCTCAGATCACCCAGTATACTCTGAAGGTTAACACACAAACAGTATTGGCAATAAAAGATGAACATGTACAGCAAAAAGAATGTAAAACACAATATTTATGGGATACCTGCCCTTTCCAAGATATATGCCAACACTTTAGTGATTATTCCTAGGTAGTTTCCTGATCATTTAACCCATTTACTTCAAAGGTGGTAGTATTCATTATTTAGTCATAGTTAATATATTTTACTCATATTTGTAACCATCATCAAAAGAGAGTTTCATGAAGCTGAGGTCTTACCTGAAACCACCTTCAGAGAAATAGGCTGCTTCTGCTGTATGGTTTGAGTGTGATTAAACCTGGCATAACAGATATAGTCTTCACGGGTGTCCTCCGGAAGGACATTGGAAAAGTACAGGTCTCCATTTAGACCCTGGGAAACTCTCTCACTTTGTGGAAGTCTTTGAAAGGCTGGAGAAAGGCAAAGAGATGTCCAAATCATTCCCTCACAAAGTAGCCATTTCTAAATTCGTGAGGTAAAGGTAGCTATATAAATATTTCTTTCACTAATAATTCTGTGAACTTCCCTTGAATAATTCTTGTGTCTCTAAATCTCTTTTAGTAACAGTAAATAGCTGGAAAAAAAATGACCATTTTAACTTCAACTGTACCTGTCCAACCCAAGTTTTCTGGTTGTGGGCAGAGGTAAGGTTATAGTCATACAGTAAAGTGTCTTATTTACCAAGTATAAACTAAAAAAAAAAAAAAGTTTTACAAAAAGAGTTGGCATGGCTTTTCTTTGTATTTAAATTATTACCTAGTTGGTTAAATACATATACCCACACATCTTAGAATACACACTAAAAAAGCTTCTAAGGATGTTTAACATGAGTTCCTTCAATATACAATAGTTAGAAACCAAAGACTTTGAGACCACCTAACTGTGAGCCGGGTCTTGTGCCAGATATCAGATCCACCCAAATCCCTGCTCTGTCTGAGCTCTGTTAGGTACTAAAACGGACAATCAACAACTGGGTGCAGTGATGGCACTATTTAATGTTGTAACCTGCCTCCCATTCCTACTCTCTCTCACCCTGCTCTACTTTTTCCTTTCTGAATTACTTATTACCTTCTAACACACTCTAAATTTTACTTGTCTTCCAATCTACCCAGCAGCACCTCCAAAGACAGGTCTATTTCTGAAAGGTCACAGCTTTGAAAACTCTACAGAGCAGTTCTGTTCTACTTTGGTGGCATAGTGTCTAAGGCATTTGACTGCTAACCAGAAGGCTGGCGGCTCAAACCCCAGCCACTTTTCGGAAGGAAGGTTGGACAATCTACTTCCATAGAGATACCACCTCGGAAACTCAAGGAGGGGTCACTGAGTTGGATTTGACTCGACGGCAATGAGTTTGGTTTTTTTTTTTTTGGGGGGGGGTGCTGTTGCCATAAGTCAGAATTGAATTGATAGCAACCAACAACAACAACAACAAACAACCTGTTAGCCAGTTGCTGTTGAGTTGTCAACTCATGGTGACCCCATGTGTTTCAGACTAGAACTGTGTTGCATGGAGTTTTCAATGGCTGATTGTTTTGGGTGTATATTGCTAGGCCTTTCTTCCAAGGTGGTTCTGGGGAGACTCAAACCACCAACCTTTCAATTAGCAGCTGAGTGCTATTAATCCTTTGCACCCCTCAGGGACTCCTTACTTAACATATCCATGGTTTGTTGTTTGTCTTTTTACACTGGAATTTGAGCTATCGGAGGACAGAGACCTTCATCTGCTCGGTCCACTGTGGTGACACTGGACAAATAGGGGCTTTGTAAACACATTGAAAGATTCAATGACTGACTGTCAGTCCTCTGCCTTTCCAGTTTCCAGCATGATGATTTACTTTCCTTCATGCCTGGTTAAGAAACTGTCTTATCTTAGGCATAGGGGAAGATTTTCTAAGTGTATTAGGAACATAGGGAGGTGGCATCAAGAATCTATGTATAGATTGACACTTGGCTGGCTAACATGCAGCGTAGAGCTTAACTGTGAAAGTTCTTGAGCTTGGAAGTGAGAGCCCTAAGAGAAGTCACACATGCCAGTGGCCTCAGGCCAGGCGTTGTGTCCTGGAAGGATTTCCTTTTCCAGTTAGACTTGAGCAGCTGTGCTTCTCCTACCACAGGTGTGTTGTCTACATTTCATAAAACACAAAAGTGTGATGAAAAGCCTACACGTTGTCTGGCAGGAAAAGGCAGGGAAACGTGGAGTTAGAACTTGAAAGAACACTAACTTACTTTTTGATCAAGGTGGGGGGTTTGATTGGTGGTCGTAAATTAACGGGTTTAAGCCATTTAATCTCCAGGGAAAGGATTGATATAAAAATAATTCAGAAAAAATAATGTATATTTATTTAATGACTATGGAGAGTTGTAGGCCATTCCATTTCTCATTTGTACTTTTATTGCTGATGAAAATGCAACAACAAATTTGGTGGATCAACTAAAGGGAACAGGCCTTCCCCAGAAGGGTACTTTGCCTTTTCAGCTCCTTCACGTTATAGTTGACACAAGCATGCAGATAACTATCTCAAATGTCATCTTGCAAATAGAACGCCATACAGATCTGAATTTTTCTCATATTCCAGATGCAACTCCACTTGAAAGTTCAGGATGTTTTGCCAATAGCCTAAAAGTGGATGTAAATGATGTAGCCAGCGGTGTAATGTGGAAAACAGTAGTTACGTATTTAGATGATTTTGAGACTTTACATGTACTATGTCCCCCTATCTCATCTAGAGAAAGTCAAAGCCCTTTCCAATGAGCCTCGTGGCCTTTATGATCTGGTCTACCTCTCTTCCCTCGCTCACTCATCTGGTCACACTGGCCCCCTGGCTCTTCTTACACACGCTAGGGATGCTCCAACCTCAGAGCTTGCACCTGTTGTTCCTTTCCACCCAGACCCCTAGGGGGCATTGGCTTGCTCACTCAGTCCTTTATGTTTTCAAAGAACATTTTATAAGAGGGCTTCCTTAACTACCTTATTTAAAACAGTACCTATCAGCATCACTCTCTTCCTCTTTCTCTGTTTTATTTTTCTTCATAGCACTTACCACCAACTGACAAATAATCAGCTAAATGCATTTATTGTCCCCTGACACCCTTGTTGCCAGGAATGTAGGTTCAGTGCCTGACATATAGTATTTGTTGCTGTTGTTATGTGCCGTCGAGTTGGACCTGACTCATAGCGACCCCTCCTTGGGTTTCTGAGGCAGTATCACTACGAAAGTAGATTGCCCAACCTTCCTTCTGAGGAGTGGTTGGCGAGTTTGAACCACCAGCCTTCTGGTTAGCAGTCAAGTGCCTTAGGCACTACGCTACCAGGGCTCCTGACATATAGTAAGTCCGTAAAAAAACTGATTGAGTGAATGAAATGACATGTTATTTGTTTCAATGAACAATTTATTTTCCTGAGCACCTCTAAAACATTTTATAAAAACTCTGTGAATTACAAACCAAACCCACGCCATCGAGTCAATTCTGACTCATAGCGAACCCCTTGGGTTTCGGAAGCAATAAATCTTTATGGAAATAGATTACCCCATCTTCCTTCTGTGGAGTGGCTGGTGGGTTTGATACGCCAACCTTTTGGTTAGCAGTCAGATGCCTTAGGGATTGCACCACCAGAGCGCCTTTGTGAATCACAAAAGGTTGTAATTTATTATAACAAGTCAATAATCATAAGACTCTTGGAGAATGTTCAGATTTTAAGAACTTACAGTTATCCATCCAGAATATTATAGGTGGTGGCAATCCAGCTGGGGGCCTGCATGGAAGTACTAGAGGCTGACCATTTCGAAGTATCATTGGTTCAAGTTTTTCTTTGGTCCACAACGGTGACCCTATTAAATACAATATTAACTGCTAAGTTATCTCTGCATTGAAAAATAAAAATACAGTTTATAAAAAGATACGTTTTAAAACAGGTTCCTCTTTCTAAACTTTTGAGGAAACAGTAACTCAGAATTTATGTACATTAAGATAACTAGAAAATATTTTTTAAATACAAAGTTAGAAAATAAAATAGAAGTAAAAAAATAACAGTTCTTAACATTTCAGTGCACTTTATTTTTCATTTTAGGGAGACATGTAATTTTGTTTTATTTATTTACTTAACTTTTTACTGTGATGTGAGTGAAAGTTTATAGAACAAATTGGTTTCCTATTCAACTGTTCGTACATGTTGGTTTCATGACAATGAAACAGCACTCTTCCCACTTCCTCCCTGTGTTACCATTCCACTTGTCCTTCCTTCCTATCCATTTCTACCTTCTGAGCTTTATCGCTGGGCAAATGTTAAATTTGAGCAGTGAGTGATTAGGATTCTTGAGTAAATTTCAAATTTCTTTTCTGGTTTCTTTGTAAATATTTTTTTTTTACAAATGATGCATATTGTGAGTATAATAATTTTTTTCAATGACCAGAACTGGAAATAATCACTGTTCTTTTAGTACATCATCTTGAGGTTGTTGGAAGGATTTAGGTCATGATCAGTGCAAAAAAGCCACAATAATATCAAGGTACTGAGGCCTCTATTTCTAGTGGAATACTAAAATAAAAATGTTTAAAGAAACAGGACTTGGATCTCAACTACCCATTTCTTACTGAATTTATTTTCATGTGACTAGAAGAAATTTGCTTATACAGAAAATATGTGACAAATAGCTAATTAGACTGGTTTTGGGAAGAAACATCTTTCTTAACTTTGCTTTTTCACTCAGTACTTGCATAAAAGACACACTGGATCAGCAAAGTATGAGGTTAGGAACTCCTTAGGATGAAATGGAAAGAATGACTTTCATGAAAAATAAAGTCAGAATCGGAAGCAATTCTAGTATTTTCTAATAAATATATATTTACTAAATATTTCTAGCAATAGCAGAGTCTCTGAGCAATCCTTTAAACAGAATCATGTTTGGTTGACAAGTCTTGCTTACTGGATGGACGGATGACAATATTATTAGAAACTGCAGCTCCCCGTTCATTCCTTGCTGTACACTGATAGACGCCTTCATAGGTTTCTGCTTTCCCCTCGCTCATGATGTTGATTATGAGGGTTCCTGAGCCAGCGTTCATGGTGACCAGAGGGTCCTTATCTATGTCAAAGTGAGTCCCATTACGTGTCCAGGAGAAGCTGCCCAACACATAAAGGTTTAAACTGGTCATTAGTCTGGAAAAACAAGATTATACATTTCTAAACAAATTCCTAGAAGTTTTGTGGGTTTCCTGAAATAAGGACTAGATTCACTATTCAGTAAAAGAGCAACATCCCCCCATACCTAAAACCTTGTCTTGAATCGTAACTTAGAAAAAAGTGTTGGTTGTATATTTTAAGGGGCATGTTTTCATTAGAACCAGCCAAATCTGATTCAATTCAGAAACCATGAACACAAATTGCCTGTCATTTTTCAAAGGGGGGAGGGGGAGGAGCAAGTCTCCCAAGCACATGCTCTTAGAGCTTTATTAGCACTTTTATTGTAAATTCCATTGTTCATGGAGTTGATAACCTGTCTATAAAACTTTGCTCTGGGCTGAAATGTGACAAGAAAGGCCTCTGCAAGATACACACACACACACACACACACACATATACATATATACATGTATGTATGTATATATACACACACATATATATACATGTACACATATATACATGTATATACATGCATTATGTATATATACACACATATATACATATATACATGTATGTATGTATACACACACATATATATATACATGTATGTATGTATACACACACACTCACACACATATATATAGTTGATCAAACTAGTTTTAAGTTAGGAGCTCTGGTAGCATAGTGCCTAAGGCACTTGACTGCTCACCAGAGGCTGGCGGTTCAAACCCACCAGCCACTCCTTGGAAGGAAGGTTGGGCAATCCTACTTCCGCAGTGATACTGCCTCGGAAACCCAAGGAGGGGTCGCTATGAGTCGGGGCCGACTCGACGGCAAACAACAACAATTTTAAGTTACTAAAATGCAAAGTATATGTTGGAAGAAGAGAAGATACGAGTTCATTGTTTTAAATACAGGCAGTCCCAGGCTTGCAAATGTGATCCATTCCTCTGTATCTTTAAGTGGAATCTGTAGGTGTATTGGAACAGGGTGTACGGTTCTTCTTTAGCCTTACTTTAGTGCAAGAAAAGTCTTGAAGCCTTTTAAATGTTTTAAAAGCTGCATGTGCAGCAAATGAAGGTAACTGTGATGATGAATTTGTTGTGAGTAGGGGTTGGTTCAATCATCCCAAAGTGAGGGCAAATTTACATAACACTAAAGGGCAAGCAGGAGCTGTCTGTAAGTCTGACATTCGTAACCTGGGGACTCCCTGTATTGGTTATTAAAAATGGTGATCCTGTATAAAAATGTGTCAGTCATCTTCTGTAAAGATTACAGCCTTGGAAACCCAATAGGGCAGTTCTATCCTGTCCTATAAGATGACTATGAGTCAGAATCGATTCAATAGGAGTGGGGTTTAGTTACATAAAACATACCTTGAGAGTGTTAAATCCTGGAGATTTTGTGAATTCCTTAGGAAGTATTCTAATTGTTAACTGAGATTATTATTCTTTCTCATTTTATTTAAGTAAAAGGTTGCTTTGAGAGTCACAGTGCTCATGCTATTAAACACTTTACAACTACTCACAAATCAATAGTGGCCATGTTCAGACAATAGCATGGATCTCTAAACTTCACTGTGTTTCCCAGGCCCACTTGGACCTTCCTTATGATTGCTTATCCACAGAGCAGTGGTTTTCACAAGTTGGGAGCAAGGATGGTGGTAGTACTGGCTTCCAGTGGATAAAGGCTGTTTTTTCTGCCCCTTCCTGCCTTCTGAGCTGTGTTTTTGGGCAAATGCTGCCCTTTTAGTCTAGTGTGTTGATTGTTCTGAGTAGTTCTTCCCTGGTGTAATTGTGACCTAATTGGCCTGTCTATTGTTTGGCTGCAAGTTGATACCTGAGGGGTAGGTTCAGCTTTAGGCTTGAAGGGTGTCTAAGGGTCACAGTCTCAGGGATGAATGATTTTTGACATACTGAGGTATTTGTTGTTTGTTGTTGTTAGTTGCTGTGGAGTTGAGTTAGACTCCTGGCAACCCCTTGTGTTACAGAGTAGAACGGCCCGTAGGGTTTCAAGGTTGTGACCTTTTGGAAGCATATTATCAGGCTTTATTTCCAAGGCACCTATGGGTGGGTTTGAAATACCAACCTTCTGGGTAGTAGTCCGGTGCTTAACCGTTTACCTAGGGACTCCTACTTAAGTATTGAGTAAGCACAATTCTATCTTAGGTGATAATCTATGATGGTCTTAACAAGAGCTGTGAAAGACAAACTCAGATATATAATATTTAGAAACTCACTTCTTCATTACTTAAAAGTCCACATAATATTTTAATAGTAATAATCCAACTCTCTTCAACACCCATGTGTTACTGAACCAGTTATGGATCATCCACTAACTATCTGTGTGGCCTTGGACAAGTTACTTAAAATTACTCAGCTTTGGTCTTCTCATCTGTGAAATATATTGGTTGGGCTCAATTATCTCTATGTCCTTTCAACTCTATAATGCTATGCTGTGCTCATGCCAAGACTTATATGGAAACTACTCAACACTGACCCTGCCAAGTTTGGAAAAGCATTTAGGACAACTTACAGACCATAATGGAGCCACTCTGTGGAAGAAAGATGAGGCAATCTACTTCTGTACAGATTTACAGTGTTGGAAATTCTATGGGCAGTTCTACTCCGTCCTACAGGGTTGCTATGAGTCAGAATTGAGTTGATGGCAGTGAGTTTGGGGATATGGAGCTAGATGGGGGAGCGCTGTTGGTGCAGTGGATAAAGCACTTGGCTGCAAACCAAAAGGTGAGTGGTTTGAACCTACTAGCTGCTCTATGGGAGAAAGAAATGGCTGTCTGCTTCTGTAAAGATTAACAGCCTTAGAAATCCTATGGGGGCAATTCTACTCTGTCCTATAGGGTCAGTATGAGTTGGAATCAACTCGACAGCCGTGTGTTTTGATGCTCCTAGAAGGCATCTTAGAAGTCATCAAATTCAAACTCTTTGTTTTACAGATGAGGTAAATGAGGCCCAGAGAAAAGAGATCTGCCCATGTCATAAGGTCATTTATGTCACAACCACATTTAGAAGGTTCTTTCTTTATCTCTCCACCATATTTGAGCATTTTGCAGAAGAACCGATGTACAGAAATGCAATAATCAGGTTTTTAAGAAGAAAAAACTGATTTTAATTAAGCAGATTAAAAAAATCAACTTTCAAATGATACTGTAAGAATATGTAGGACTTGAGAAATTAACACGAATATCTTTGAAGGGCTAAAATGGACCAGTGGAGTTGGTTAGATGTACTCAGGGGTGGTCTGAAGTCACTGGCATTGAGAACTATCCAACCAAGAAAGAGTGCTCTACATGGCCTAACTTATTTTATGGGGCTTTCAGAGTCTATTCTGTATTTAGAGACTTCCCCAGACAGACTCCAGTACCATAACAAAGCAGAAAGCATACCTACCTTGGAGGAGGTTTCCCTTTGGCCTCACACTGGATTACTATATTCTCCCTTGGGTCAATAATGTAATCTTTCGGAGACTGTTGAGTGATGGTTGGAGGTTGTACCACTTAATTATAGAAAGAAGAACAATGTAAAATAAATAATTTATTTAATATCATAATAGAAATCATTGTTTTCTATAGAAAAATCCTTTCACCTAGGCTATGCTGCAAATGTTTTTAGCAATTTCTACTGTGGTGGCCCACAGCTCAGTAGATTTTCAACTAAAAGTCACTTAAAACTGAGAAGTCAAGGTACAAGTTCCTTTTTTGATAACTTTATATGCACTCAAAAGCACTATTTTCCAGACTAAAAGTTTGGGAAAATAATTACCATCACAAGCCTGACATTAAGACAGTTTCTCTTCTGATGTAACAATGAGGAATTCCTCTGATGGATAGTTTGCTCCAAACAATATCGTTCCATGAAATTTAAGGTATCAGGTAAAGGTACGTTTCTCTTCTGAAAGAGTAACTCACTTACAGTCAGTTCATCAGTGAGTAATGTAAGTTAATATACTTTGACAACAAATAAATTTGAAAAGTTAATATCAAAAATATTGTTAAAATGGAAATGCGACATGTCTTATCAAAGGCAGAGGGTAGGTGAATTAGGAACAAAGATAAAACAGTCTTACTTAGAAGATAAACAGACTGAGGAAATTCTTTGTTACAGGAATCACTATTTCCATTGCACCTTCCAAAGTGATAACTGATCATTTATTATCAAGTCTTAGGGGAGAAATGGTTCTGACCCAAAACAGTATGATTTGAAGAAACCTGGGATTGGTACTTCCAACCCTCCTCAAATTGCTCTAAGGTATCAAAATCAGAGCGTTAGAGCAGGAGGGACTGAGAAATAATCTATTCCTACTTCCTAGTTCCTCTTCTCCCACTCAGCACTTGCCTAGGAAGGCACAAAACAGAAGAGAACCAAACTCTCCCAACTGGCTCCTAGTAGACAGCTACCACCTTGCCCAAGTCCAGGGAGAGCCATTTACAGAGCTCTGTGGTTCTGGAAACTTTTTTTTTTTTTTTTAAACTTTTTATGTGATTTGGATGAAAGTTTACATACACATTGTGTTCTGTGACATTGATTACAATCCTCACGATATAACAGCACTCCTCCACTTCATCCTTGTGTTTACTGTTTCCCTTTATCCTTCTTTCCTATCCTTTCCTGCCCTCTGAGCTCAATTCCTGGGCAAATGCTGCTCTTTAGGTTGATTTTTTGATTGTTCTAAGGAGTGTGTTACTTCCCTCATGTTACTGTTCACCTTATAGGCCTGTCTATCATTTGGCTGAAAGTTGGGTCATGGGTGCAAGTTCAGTTTCAGGCTTGAAGGGTGTCTAACGACCATAGTCTCAGGGGTTCCACAAATCTCTATTAGACCAGTAAGCCTGGTCTTTTTTTATGATTATGAGTTACATTCCACATTTTTCTCCCACTCTATCCAGGACCTGCTATTGTGATCCCTTTCAGAGTGGTCACCAAGGTAGCTGGGCACCATTGGTTCTTCTGGTCTTAGGGTTGTGGAGGCTAGGGTTTACATGGTCCAATAGTCCTTTGGACTAATTGTTTCTGGAGACATTTTTGACTGTTACAACTGGGGGTGCTACTGGCACTTAGCAAGTGGAGACCAGGGATACTGCTAAACTCTGTTCAATATACAGGACAGCTCTCTGCAACAAAGAAAATTCTTGCAACAAATGTTAGTAGTGCCATGGTTGGAAAACTCTGGCACCAACTATGGTGTGAATGGTCCCCCTGAAACTGTGCCATGCAGTGGCCCTGCCCCAGTAGCATTCTCCTGCATCATGCAACCTCTCCCACGTCTCTCTCTTGGATTCTCACTCTCCTTTCCTTTACTGCTATGTCCAACAGTCTGTATCAGCTCATATTCCATCATGTGGATCCTTCCTTTCCTCCCTGCCCACACTCTGCACTTCCTTTCTGAAACTCCTTCTACCTGCCAACCAAGCATTTTTCAAAACTTAGTCAATGCTCTGCTCTTGTCCCTATTTACTCCAGTTATAATTGTTGTAGTGTTTATCACCTCCCCATCCAATGTCTTAAAAGTCTGTACATATAGGTGTGTTCTCGCCCTCTCTCCAGTCATATTGCTGTCTACCAGACATCTCTTACCAAACATCCAACCAATATCTAAAGAATAGATCAAAAGCTATACTCATTATTGCTATCCTATATTGTGTACTAGGAGCTCTGGTAGCATAGTGGCTAAGACACTTGCCTGCTAACCAGACGGCTAGTGGTTCAAATCCACCAGCCACTCCTCGGAAGGAAGGTTAGGCAATCCTACTTCCATAGTGATACTGCCTCGGAAACCCAAGGAGGGGTCGCTATGAGTCGGGGCCGACTCGATGGCACACAACATCAACAACAACATATTGTGTACTAAATAAATTACTATTACTATTATTACCACTAGGAGCTCTGGTAGCATAGTGCCTAAGGCACTTGACTGCTAACCAGAAGGCTGGCAGTTCAAACCCACCAGCCACTCCTCGGAAGGAAGGTTGGGCAATCTACTTCCATAGTGATACCGTCTCAGAAACCCAAAAGAGGGGTCACTATGAGTTGGGGCCGACTCAACGGCACATAACAACAATAACATTATTACCACTACTAGTATACTAGACAGTATCAATTTCCTTCCTTTTAGCAATATCTTACCTATCCTCTTTGTCCTCTTCCTAACAAGCCAGTTGCTCTCTCAGCCTCCACAACTGTATATGGAATTCTTGCTGCCCTGGTGCTGTCAGTTTCCATTGTTGGCAGTTTGTTCTATTGATTAAGAACTAATCTATTTGCTACTAGGTATGAGACCTAAAGCAAGTTTCTTAAATTCTACAATCTCTCATTTCCTCTGGAAGAAATGAAGTTTTGAGAGCAGCACCTATCTCCTAGGGTAGCTGGGAAGATTGAGTAAAACAATTTGTGTGAAATTTGTAGTATATGCCAATGCTGTAGTGCAACAATGTTAGCCATTTTTGCACTAGTATCATGATTGGATTTATTTGGGGCAATTTTGCCTCTGAGTGATCCTTGAGACTCTGGGAGTGCAGCATCTGAAATGAAGGAAGGCCACCTTGTAGCTCATAAGTAGTAAATGGTGGATGTGGGTGGCTTCAAACTCAGAACTTCTATTCACATGTCTAGAGCAGAGCTGGTTTACATGCCATTCCCAACTGCCAGCAGTATACCATCTGGATGTACCTTTTTGAACCAGGCTTAGGCTGTCTGGCAATTAACAAATGCTTTGCCATAATAAGGGAAAAGGTGATTTTACATAACTTCCCTGGCTGATCCAGAATCAAAGAAATTTTCAGATGCTTGAAAATGGACTAATGAATTGTTAGCCAGACGACAGATGAGGCCCAACTGTCCTAGGCAACAGAAGTTCCTGCTTAGAGCAAATCACTCAGAAACAATACAAGCAGTGGCTACTTGTTTGTCTTTGGCACACTTCAAAACCACAGTCAAATTCGCTGGGCTATTTATACTGATGGCACCTAGAAACACTAGTCCACACTGCCTGAGGCTCAGGAAGTGTAAAGGGGTGTAGAGCTGCTGACTCAGGTGTGGCTTCTGCATGCACCCACCTTCTAAAAGATACCAAATGACATGTCTTTATTTCAGCAAGCGCTTAATAGTACTTGGAACCAGAGAGTCATTGTGTCTAAATTTTGTGAATTTTCTCATTGAGTTACATCAGATGTGAATAAAGCTTGGAAGTTAGTAGCACAGCATATGGGTAGGAAAAAAAAAAGAGCAATACCTGAGTCTTCAGCTTTCATGCAGGTAACCTAATGAAGTGTGCTTTGTAGTTAATATAAATGCAAGGTTTAGCCACAATAAACACAGATGCCAAAAAAGCCACCAGTTACAAAACATAACATTGTGCATTTAATTCACAGTATTAATTAGAAAAATAAAGACATGATCAATATTTCACACTGCCTAATAATTTGTAGAAAGACACTTACAATCTTCAAGAAGTTTTGCTTTTCCCCCATCAATATCAGCAGGTGAGTGGGCAAACAGGATTAAAGAAAACCATATGTTAGTAATAAGAACGTTAGAACCCTGCAGATAAAAGGTGCATCTCGTGTATTTGATTTGATCTAAAAAAAACAAAAACAAAACAGTATAGCGAAGGTTGCAGTTGTGAAATTGCAAGAGAAAGAAACTTGGATGAATAGTTTTGTTTACACCGACAGCATCTATCCACATAAACATATGGAAGAACAAAAGCAATGCTGTAGGTAAAAACGGTTCTTCCAGGAATAGGAATGACTAACTCCATTCTGTACATGTGCTGGACAAGTAATTATGTTCAATTTGAAAAATAGTGGAAATCTACAATTAATCTGAGTTGTCACATACTGTGTAGTGTCTGATCCTATTATCCCAGACATCACCAGGCACATGGTAATAATACCTAACAATGGGATGCTGCCATAGCGCTCCATCTAAGGCAAATCCAGCAAGGATTTTAGATATTTAGATGACTATGGTTAACCACCAAGTCTGTAATGGAACTTTTCAGACTGTTCACATATTTCTGCTTCAGAATTCCTCAATCTCCCAGGCGCTGCTGGTGCTCACACCAAGGGGCAGCTCATGTACCGGAGAAGGGGTGACAGGGACAGAGGCAGGGGAGAAATTACAACAGCATGCAATTCAAATGATTCCGCATTGCTGCCTGTCAGTTACTTCTTGCAAAGGTTAATGCAGGAGTGCCTGGGTTATCCCTACTTTCTTTTAATCATGGCTAGGCCTCTTCTCCATTAGCAGCGATAATTGAGTTAGCTATAGGTGACTGTTTCTCTCTGATTGTTAGATTGAGCAGTCAGATTAAGGGGAGAATATATTTAACACAAGAGAGAACAAAAGCCTTTTTCTCAAGAGCTTTGTCTCCCTTTCCTGTGCTTCTGCTAGGGCAAATGCTTGCTTAAGCATTTCTACTCTAATGGATTTAAGCAATATATATAATTGAAATTAAAGTCATTGGATTCAACATTTTTTGAAAATAAGAAAAATAGTGCACTTTATTGTACTTTAGATTATAATAACACAGCAAAGGAAGTCAAATAAATGTGGAGCAAGCCACATCTCTTCTGAATGCCTTCCTATTGGCAGTTGCAATCTCTATGGCAAAAAATGACATCCCAACAAATGCACAGGCCTAGAAAAGCGCTATCTTCCTTGCACCTTGAGAAGCTTGCCAAACAGATGTTCTATTCAGGAAGCTAATGGATGGATGTAAAGAGGTCATGCAGATTAGGGATAAAGGATAAATCAATTCTGAAGTACAGTAATTGTCTAGATCTGAAATTCTGCTCTCCAATGCAGGAAAAGCAACCAGTTGGAACCTAGAATTATCTTCATTTGTCACAAAAGAGGCCCTCCAGCCACGGAGTGTGCAATGCATACTTTACCGTTAGGAAAAGAGTCGACTAATACAGTAGCTGTTGTTTGCTCCATTTGAAACAGTATTTTTGCAGATTATTTGCCTTACTTCCAAAATTTGCATCTTGGTCTTTGATCATGGTTTGTTAAATCAAAGAGGTCCATTCACTAGGATTTAGGTAGGACACATTTCCTAGTCCTAGATTCATATTTAATATTCACAATTAAAATGTGAAATTTGCATTGTCTGCATCCAGAGAAATGAGTTATGGGTAGTTTGGGGATACAGAGGGGTAGAGGGTTGGCACCCCCATCTTTTCTGGGGCACTCTCAGCACATGTAGAGAGAGGGTGAAGTGCCAGTGGATGTGTGAAGTCTCCAAGATCATTTTAAAGGGATTCCTATTATTTTCTTGCAGAACTGCTTCCATAAAGAGCTGTCCATGGGGAGGATCAGGGAGGATCAGGGCAACCTTAAAACTCACTCCTTTTCAGGCCAAACCCCGCTAAGGTACACAAAAGGCACCTGATGTGGGAGGAAGATAATGATAGGGAGAGGACAATAAGTCCAACCATTTCCACGGCCATGGTCTCGGTGCGAATCTTTATAAACACCAGGTGCTGAAGGTAAAAGCCAAATTAATTTTGATTAGCTTTTCAGCAGCACACAGACCTTCCCCATTCACACAGCTCAGAGTAATGGTAAATGCTGGGGAGGTTTTGACCCCCAGGCCTAACAGCTTTAAAATGATAATACTTACGATCAAGAGGTACTTCCAGTGCACTAATCATCTGGCATAGGAGGAGAATCAGGGGCACTCTGCCTGCAGATAAGCACTTCGTTTTCGGCATTATTTTAAGCTGCATTAGCTTAACTCCTGCTGAGGCCCACAAACTGAATTTCCTTTTTTTCTTTCACAAAAGACTTCTGTGCAACGTTTAAATAATTTTCATACAGGATCCTGAAAAAGCATACAGTAGGAGTCATAATTACAATGTACTAAAAAGAAGGAAATGAAGAGAGGAAGTCTGGAGCACAGAAAACCAGCTCTTATTATACATGAACTCTAAAAGGGAGCTAACTTTTCAATATTTCACTCTCAAGACTGGAATAATCATTTATTCATAAATCAGCTGAAATCAGTTCAGAAATACTTGCAGCACAGTAAAGCAAAATCTTTCTGCCTTGACATCCTTATGGTTTTTCCATTTTAAATATTTGTATTGTAAGTGTTCCTGGAAGCCAGGATGTCTTTCTTAAAAGATCAGGACAACTTGGCTTTGAAGCTGGTTAGAAATCTTTGTGACCTTTAGAGAGTAAGCCTAATGGCTTCTCCCTTCAAGAGATGGTCTCTGGGAAATTTCAGGGCATTGTTGGAATTCTGCTTCAAACTCAAAATATAGATTTACCAGCTGAACCAGCAACAACTCAGGCCTTCTTGGCCTCTCACCAAGATGACTGAAACTGACCTAGCTGGCTTTCCTCACTGCAGTCATCCTCCTTACTGGTGCTAGATTGTTTTTTTCTAAAGAGGCTTTGTCATGGATTGAATTGTGTCCCCCCAAAATATGTGTCAACTTGGCTAAGCCATAATTCTCAGTGGGTTGGCAGTTATGTTATGATGTAATCATTACATTAAATATGTAATGATGTGATCTGATGTTATCAGCCAATCAGATGAAAGTGGATTACAGTGGGATGCAACACCCTTACTCAGGTCACAGCCCTGAGATCCAATGTTAGGGGAGTTTCCCTGTGGGGTGGTGGCCTGTATCACCTTTTAAATTACAGGAGATAGAAGGAGAGAGAAGCAAGGAGAAGTGGGGGGGACCTGACTACCACCAAGAAAGAAGAGCTGGGAATAAAACTCAAAATCATTTGGAGGAAAAAAAAAAAAAAAAGATGGTTGGGACCAGCTTTGTTGGTCCAATAGAGCCCGGTGGAACCACTGAGATATGGCCCCTAGCTGCCCTTCAGGTCTGGAATTGAACCCACACCTGTGGTTTCCAGCCAAACAAAGTACAGGCATGGGAGTTAAACATTTACCTCAAGTAGACACACGCCCTGGAGAGAACAATCATGGGAGAAAGAAGGGCTGCTTATGCACAGGAAGACAGCTCAGGGGGCAGGAGAGTACAGAGGGATGGACACTGGGAAGAGGTAACTGTGGGGAGGAAGTGGGAGGGGAGCTGTTGCAGTGTGGTAAACTGTGGTCAATGACATGAGACAAAGTATATGTGAACTGCTGTATGGAAAGTGAATTTGCTCTGTAAATCTTCACCCAAATAACAATAAATTAAAAAAAAAAAGAAGAAGAAGAGCTGGGAGAAGAGCATGTCCTATGGGCTCAGGAGCCCTGTGCTGAGAACATGCTAGACCCAGGAAAAGACTGATGCCAAGACACATGGAAACCTCCAAGGAAAGTTGGGCCCACAGATGTTGAAAGAAGCCAGGAACTTCTCCTAGCTGGCACAGAGAGAAAGCCTTTCCCCAGAGCTGGTGTTCTGCATTTGGACTCCTGAACTGTGACAGAATAAATTTCTGTTTGTTAAAGTTACCCATTTGTGGCATTTCTGTTACCACAGCATTAGATAACTAAGGCAGAATGTGGTACTGGGGGAGTGAGGTGCTGCTCTAACAGATATCTAAAATATGGAAACGGTTTTGGAATTGAGTAATGGGTACAGGAAGAGTTTTAAGGTGCCTAATAGTAAAAGCCTAGATTGCCTTGAATAGGCTGTTGGTGGAATTATGGACATCAAAGGCAATTCTGGTGAGGGCTCAGAAGGAAGTGAGAAGAGTTGTAATACTGTTAATGAGAAGAAGGTGAGAAGCAGTGGCAGCGAAATGGCCAGGACCAGGACTTAATTACTGAATTATTTGTGTAATTATTTTCATAATGCCCATCTTTCCCACTAAACTGCAAGCCTTGTGAAGGTAGGGACTTTATTAATCCTGTTCGTGATTGCATCCCCTGAGCCCATTGCCGTCCCTGGTGCATGGTAGGAAGTAAGTTAAGTATTTGTAGGAAAAATGAATGAAGGGAGGAAAGGAAAAAGAAAAGGAGACTTAAGATCTTTGGAGATGAGGTTATACTCAGATAGGCAGTCTGACCATGATCTATCTACTCAAGGTTACGTTTATATGTATACTACCTGGTTTGAAAACCAAACTCTTTTGTCAATATGGCCAAATTAGTTGTAATGCATCTGTGCATGTGAAGTAGAACTTAAATATGTAATGAAAAAATGAAACAATACTGATGACATGTTTTGCCACAAATTGAATTGAACCTGATTAAAATTGTAATAGGTTAATACTTGCTAAAAAACAATAGGAAAATAACCTAATATGCTAAGCATAAACATTACAGTTATATGTATAAACATGGTTTGTTGAGTGAAACATCTAGGTTATACGTTTCATTTAAGAGCTAGGAAATCTATCTTTTCATGTTATAACATATGAACATCCATGCCCATTAGTCATTGAGAAGCATGTATAGAAGTTCACCCAACCATTCCTAACCAAAACAAACCTGTCTTTTTTTGTGTGTGCAAACCATATTTATATTATTCAACTTGATTTACTTAGATATCTCATGCTTTTTATGTTGAAATTCTAAATTCTGACTTCACACTTACACTCCAGGGAAAATAAAAATAAATGCCACACATGCAGGTCCCACTAGAATGAGCTACAGTTGATGTGAACATGTTGCACAAATTGAAAGAAGACAACAGAGTCAAACATGGAGAACACAAATGGCATACCTGCCTGATTTAAGTGTCATGCTAATGCAATTGATTTGATTTAAGTGCCCAGCTCTCTCAATATGTGCTGGAGAACTAAAATACTTCCTACAAGATGTACTAATAAATTATAAGATCTTAAACAGCTATATACAATATCTATGTTATACATTCTTCATTTATAATTCATTTTGCCTGGATGCTTTAGCCGTTCATCTTTCAAAATAGAGAAAATATGAGGTAACTTCATATAAAAGAAAGTGTCACTCAATTTGCTGTACCTTTTCAGAGTAACAATCAAAAAACCCAAACTATTCCCTTTGAGTCAATTTTGACACATAGCCCCCTATATGACAGAGTAGAATTGCCCCCATATGGTTTCCAAGGCTGTAAATCTTTACAGAAGCAGACTGCCTCATCTTTCTCTTTCAGAGTTGCTGGCAGGTTTGAACCACCAACCTTATGGTTAGCAGCTGAGTGCGTAACAGCTATGCCACCAGGCTTCCTTTTTTCAGAGTAGGCATGGAATCAAACATTGCACATTAAACTACAGTGCTTTATAAAGGAAAAAATTCAAAGTTTTAAGAAAAATCCAGACAGCACTCATTAATAAGACATGAGAGAATCCTCACAACGAAGGGAGGACATGGGCTAAGATTAGAGATGTGGTCTCCCTTCACTGTTGTAAGTTAAGTACACCACGAACCACAAAGTCATTTAGTATAGGCTCTGTATGGGGAGGACAAAGTAACTACCCATCCCATGCTCAGACTCCTGCCTGTGAAAAATCACCTATGCCTCCCACATATGCCATCACAGGTGAAAACTAAATGCCCAAAGACAGGATCAGGTTCCAGCACTCATCAAACTGCAAAGCAAATACACCACAGAAAACTGAGCTTTTCCTTCAGTAGGAGTAATGCATATCTTACAAAGGAAAATCACTGGTTCTGCACTCCTGCACATCTGCCTTGTGCATTACCTTGGAAAATGATAGTCATTCTCCTTGAAGTGAGAATTACTAGCTAAAATGAAATTGCTTGTGCAATTATACTAAAATGAGTAATACTACCATTTGAAATTGCACCATTATGTGTGGTCAAGGCTAAGAGTATGTTAATGCAATAACTCACTGGCGTCGAGTTGATTCTGGCTCATAGTGATCCTACAGGAACAGAGTAGAACTGCCCCCATAGGGCTTCTAAGGCTGTAAATCTTTAAGGAAGCAAACTGCCTCATCTTTTTCCTGTGAAGCGGCTGGTAGATTTGAACCACCAACTTTTGGTTAGCAGCTGAATACTTTAACCACTGCACCACCACGGCTCCTTGTTAATGCAACAGAGCTTGTAATTTGCAAAAACATTTGCCACAGAAGCTTTCAGGCACATGCAGAAAAGACATATGACTGGTTCACCTTCTGAATATAAGTCACCCTGATATTTAATACCACAGATATTATTAAAAGAACCCAGAGTGGTGATGAACAGTATTAGCCTTTAATACTTCGCTTCATTTAACTCCTTTCAAAGCAACTATGAAACAAAAAGAAAAAAAAAAGAAAAACTCCCTACTTTAGTAAACTTTGCACAATTAGAAAGGAAATGAAATGCAAGGATTCTTTATTTCTTTTTACCTAAAATTAATTTTAAACCAGAGAGCAACTGTTCCCCTGGGCTGTTTACTATATATTTCAAAAGAAAACCTACAGTTTTGACCAATGATTCACATTAAGCCTGAGAAAAGTAGCTAGCTCTCATGGTGATTACTTAAGAAGTTTTGTCATTAGAAAGAAAATAAAGTCCATTTTTCTCTGTAGTGAAATATGTTATTTAAATTTGGAAAGAATATTAGCTCTCTACCAGAAGTGAATGGCCATCCATTACTTACCGTTTCATTCTGCTCTGTTTGTGTTTTCAGCTTCCTGCCATGGGTGGTTCAATGCTGACTGCACAATGTTATACGATCTACAGACTTTTGAAGCCAATAAACAAATATGCTTATGTGACTGGTTACCCTTTGACACACTAATTATTCTTCTGATGACCCATCAGTGGGTGGCCCCACGAACTGGAAAACTGGATATGACATTATCTAGGCTGTGAAAAGCATTCTTTACCAGCCTACTCAGGTATGGTCACTTCTCATATTTAGTAGTATTTACCATATGGAACAAACACATTAATGCCCATCCTAGCCCATGCTTGTGCTTTTCAGTCACAGATGTTGAGTCTTAGACAATGGTGGGAAGGTTAGAGAAAAACAGACAATGGCTGTGCTTAATTAACACATCAGCAAGTCATAGTTACATCGCACAACTATACAATTTTATTTTCTCTCTAATGACAAAGCTTCTTAAGTAATCACCATGAGATGTACCTCAGAAAAAGTAGTTTGGGAGTATGTGACTGTAGAAATAGGAATGATCTCTTCAACCAAGAAGGGAAACAGGGTGAAGATGGAACATGTTTCTAATTTCACCACAGCCCAAAGGAATCATTCATAGTATTGTTTCAAGAAGGAATGTGGTAGCTAGAACCAAGAATAGCTTAGGAAAGGTGAACAATTAAGAGGTGCTTTTTACATAAATGGGAGCTCTGGTGGCATAGTGCCTAAGGCATGTGACTGCTAACCAGAAGGCTGGCGGTTCAAACCCACCAGCTACTCCTCGGAAGGAAGGTTGGGCAATCTACGTCCGTAGTGCTACTGCCTCGGAAACCCAAGGAGGGGTTGCTATGAGTCAGATCTGACTCCATGGCCGTGGGTTTGGTTTTTTGGGGGGTGTTTTACCTAAATAACAAATGACCCTGACAACAGCTCAAATCTCTGTTTTTCAGAGCACCATAACTGACTATCTTATTTGATTATCATAAAAACCCCAGAAAACAAGAAAGTATTTATTATACCCATTGAACAGATGGGTGAAACAGTAATTATACCTATTTAACAGATGAAAATAAAGCAATCATAGTAGCTGCCGTTCACTGAGCTCTATGTGCCAGGTACCCTGTTGAGTGCACTCCATGCATTAACTTAGCTAAGCCTCTCAACACTCCAAAGAGAAATTCTGATAAACTTTTCAGTTGACTGATAATGAATAAGCTAAGAATGTCGAAAGTGCCACGGACTGCTAAAAGAGCTAACGAATCTGTTCTGGAAGAAGTGCAGCCGGAATGCTCCTTGGAAGCAAGAATGGCCAGACTTTGTCTCACCTACTTTGGTCATGTTGCTAGAAGGGACCATTCTCTGGAGAAGGATGTCATACTTGGTTAAGTGAAGGGTTGATGAAAAAGGGAAAGATGGATTGACGCTTGGTGGCTGCAGTGATGGGCTCAGGTATAGTAGGGATCATGAGGCTGGCACAGGACCAGGCAGTGTTTCGTTCTGTTGTACATAAGGTCTCTCTGAGTCGGAGATGACTTGACAGCACATAACAACAACCATGCTAATGAATGTGAGGTGAAGGATGGTAAAGCCATGTGCTTAAGGACATACATACATACCCACTGCCATTGAGTCTATTCCTACTCATAGCAACCCCCATTGGGTTTCCATGGCTGTACATCTTTATGGAAGTAGATTACCTCATTTTCCTCTCTCAGAGCAGCTGGACGATTTGAACCGCTGACCTGGTTAGCAGCCAAATGTCTTACCTACTACGCCACCAGAGCTCCTTAAGGACACACACAAGATATGCCCCCCCCCAAAAAAAAAACAACACCTAGATCTAAAGCTCCATTCTTCTGAAAAGTTGGAGAATTTTTAGCCATCTCACATTGCCTCTCCCTGAGAGGCTCCTAGCATTTTCCCTCCCTCTCATATATCTTCTTATTTTGTCAAATAAGCAAACAAAATTATCAAGTGTAATCACTGACTTAAAAAGAAAAAAAAAAGCTGATGGTTTTTGAATCTGGGTGGCTCTTCCTAATGCTGCCCACAACACAGCTCCTGGGGCCTCTTCACATTGCATTCCATGTGAATAGTGCTCCTAGGGTCATACCACATGCTGGCCCTCACCTTGTGAAGTAACAGCAAGTGTGGACAATGCAGATCAGACATACTTAAAGAGGTTAGACTGGGCAACTCATATACCTATACGCCTAGTACAACAGTCAAAAGGTTCAAAAGACCATGTAACGCAAAGTAAGAAATAAATCCAGCAACTGAGTTTCTTCCTTGGGAGGCAGCACTATTACCAAGTCCTTGTGGTCCTTTCTGGAGATGTTTCATGCATAAAGAAGCACAAAAATATATAAAACAATTAGAATTTTTAAGAGCTTTTGGATTTAGTGATCTTTATATATATTTTTTAAAACAATGAAGCTAAAGCATCAAAAATACCAAGGTCTCTCAATGAAATTGTGTTGTTTGTAACATGTGAAATTATTTGGACATTGGCTGTCTTACATCTCTTTTATTTAGCAGGACAAGTACAATAAAAGAAATAGTATAACGAGACAACAATATAACTGTACGATCTAAGACACAGGCTAAATCATAGTTCATGAAAAGTTCATATGGCACCTGTTCAGTGCTTGTCCAGCCAGTTATCTGACAGGAGTTGTCAGGATCAGCTTCAGGGGTGGGAGAACTGATTGGAAAAGGGAGGATGGTTGGAGTAAGAGGGAACAGTTCTCTTCAATGGAGAGGGAACATCCTTCCTCGTTTCCAATACCAACTAGCTGAATGAATAGAGAGGAGACTATCCCATTCTGAATGCCTGTCATGCACACAATCTTTCTCTTAGGAAGGCTACACTGACCCCATCATCCTGACCAAGGCTAAAAGAATTGGGAGAAGAGTGTAGCTATCTAAAATCTGGTCATCAGCCTGTGAGGTGACTTGGCCACTTGAGAGTGACTAAGTGGTACAAATTCTTCTCTCATGGGGAGGGTAAGTGGGAGGCAGAAAGAGGCAGTGAGTCAACAGTTTGCAGTGGGTACAAAGGTCAGAGGTCACACAGAGGGAGAATGAGAAACCATGAGTAAGCAGAGGTTGCAAGGGGTCAAGAATAGAATGTGGTCAGTGGGCAGCAATAGGAGCAGTAGAAGCAGAGACAGAGAGAAGCTGAGTGGCCATGGCATCCATGGAATACTGACCGTGAAGCCCCTACTATGTCTGCACTAAGATAACCTGGTCTCTACAATTCTTGGTGTGTCCAATGATGTTTCAACCCTCCATGAGGTTTGCCAGAATAAGGATTGTGGTTGAGCCTTCCCCTTGTCTTTCTTCCTTCTTGTGTATTCTAAGACAAACCCTTATTAGACTGTTACATTGGTGGACCCAATGAAGCACTCCTCCCATGTGTGTATAGTCCACTCCCACAATGATGCTGGGCCTGGCCTTGTAACACACTTTGGGTAATCCCATGATAGCAAGTGCTATGCAAGCAGAGGCATGATGGACATTCACACATTGGGCTTGTCCTCTTCCAATGTTCCCTCTAGGAATTTCAAGACTACTAAACAATGAGAGGCCAGTGGCAAGAGATTCTACAAGATGAAAGGCCACCTTGGACTTCCTGACCTTGTCGAGTTCCTAGCTGAATGTAGTTGAATAAGTGACTTCACTTATACTACATGCAACAGAAGAGCTACCCCGTCAACTCACAGAATGATGAGAAGGAATTAATTGTTGCTATTGAAGACCACAAAATTTTGGCATGGTTTATCATGTAGCCATACCCACTGCCATCAAGGCCATTTCAACTCATAGCAGCTCTACAGGACAGAGTCGAACTGCCCCATAGGCTAAGGCCATAAATCTTTACAGAAGAAGATTGCCACATCTTTCTTCCATGGAGTATCTGTGGGTTCAAACTGTCAACGTTTGGCTAGCAGCTAAGCACTTAACCATTGTACCACTGGGGCTCATTGTGTAGCCACAGACATGGATACTTGAAATAATTAACTAAGAGAAACCAAGATTGGTTTGGTGTCTTACAACCAGAAGGATCCTAAGACACATGCTTAGGAAAATTGATGATTCCTATATTCACGTTCCAAGCAAGATCATGGCTGGAACCACTAGAATTCTAAATTAATGGTCTAGTAATATAGATTTTTGCTTTAAACTGATGTACCATTTTGGTTTTTTTTGTAGATTTATCTCCTTATATATACATTGGTGAACAAGGGCACATACTTAAATTTACATACTTAAGTTACCATACATAGAGAATGAGTTAACATGGATCTCAAACAAATTTGTTTAAAATAAAAGAATTGTGGATTATGCCAAATTTAGTTTCAGGCATAATAAAAATTTGTTTCTAATTCAGTACAGTAAAAACTAAGACATCTCATTCTAGAGAACAGGGTAAGATAGAGTTCAGTGTTAGTCTATGCCTCCCACCGTCCCATCTCCATAAATCAGACCAGAATTATGGTTGAGCTTAGTCCCAGCTTCCCCTTGGGTTTAACTCATGTTCTCACCAAATAGGTAGCCCAAAGAAAGAGGGGAAGAGAAAAGGGGAAGGCCAAACCATGGAGATGGGTCTTGTCTCTCACCATATGGCCCACTTCCCAACTGGCTTCCTTCAGGTTATAAAACAGAAACCAAGTTCCATTTTTTTGAAAGATGGAAGGTAGAGAACTGCTCTAAAGCTGAGATCTGAAAAATTTCAGACTGCTTGAAAGTGACTGAAGAAATGACTTAATTCTGAATATAAATGTTATTCTGAAATATTGATAGAGCCAATGAAAGAATTTCTGGCTCTATTTATCTTCTTGTAAATTATAAGGATCAGAAAGAGTTTATTAAAAACTTCAGCAAAAAAAGGCCAAAGGAGATCTACTTGTCAAGAAAACAATACATAACAAAATGGCAATGTTTAATAGAAGATAATACCATATTTGCCTTCTATGCTAACAACATTAGAACAATTTTATGTCATATTTCAAAGATAAAAGGCTGGGATTTATGAGGCTTGCATTTCCTGCTGAGTGGATGAGCCACTCAAGTAGGAGACACAGAGCACTAGTCAAAATCCCAATGTGGCTGCCTCTTCTCATGAGTGTGGGAGAGCTATGGCTATCACCTCAACCAAGTTATACTGCATGAAGGAATTAGTCCAGAAGACTCAGTGCTTAACACGATACACTCTCTATCCTGCCCACACTGACGGCCAGTGCGGGTGGCAGGAACTCAGTCCCAGTCTTACAGGGGCTTCACCACTTTAAGATGCTGTCATCTCAACACATGCTTCCAGAATCCTCGTGTTCTCCTACTTTTAACCACCACCAACGTGCACATCTTTTGCTCACAACTCATTGACTAAAAGTAGTCAAGGAGTCTAACTACAAGGGAGTCTCAGAAATAAACGTAGGGTGGCAGGTAGACTAAGCAGTGAGTTCTGCGATCTCTGCCATAGGAAGTGTGCTCTGTTCACAATACACCTGAAAGTGTCTTGTCTGGAAAGAGTTTCAGAGGTGGTATTGTGCAGGAGGGCAACTTGCTGTTTGATCTGACTGACTGGAGAGGGAGCAGGGCCATGGTGGTGAGCAAGGGCTGATGGACTGTGCGGGTCCTGGTCGGCTGAGGCTACCTCCTAGCTGCATTTCTAAATCACTGTTTCCTATGACTTGGGTTTTCCTCAGACATGAGCCCGGGCATGAGGAGATGGAGAGGCAGAAGACCCAGATATATCAGACCCAAAGGACATCACTCTTGCCATCTTGCAGATTATTGTAATCTTCACAGCAACATTTCACAGTGTATTTTGCTAAGGCATCTGGGCTCTATGCAATCATGACAGGACCATGAAAATGAGAAATGAAGACTGACATGACATGAAAAATTGCATTTTCTACTTGGATCAGTGCTGGGAAGGTATATTATCATAAACGAAATAGCTGGAAACACTTCCTTTGAGCCAGAGGCTATTTCATCTAAGAATAAATCTCAGGCACTTGCTGATATGCATTTTGCACGACAAAGGGTTTACAGCAAAATAGCACAGTAATGAATGAAATATTTAACTCCAGGTGGATTTAATTTTCTTTAAACAGGTCATGTGAAAATCTGCATGTATCAGAAAAATAAATCAATGTGTGATCATTTGCTTCCAAGAGTATTTGTCAGATTTACTCCAAAGACTACACCCTCCTTCTGAGCGTTTATAATATAATTCCATTTTCAGCAAGTTAAATATTAACTTCTCGGGGAGTCCCTGTTCTCTATAAAAACTATTTACACACGCATGCAGTGACCTGGTAGCACAATGGTTAAGCCCTTAGCTGCTAACTGAAAGGCTGGCGGTTTGAACCTACCTAGGAGCTCTGCAGGGGAGAGACCTGGTGATCTGCTTCCATAAAGATTACAGTCAGGAAAACCCTATGAAGCAGTTCTAGTCTGTCACATTGGGTTGTCATGAGTCAGAATCGAACCCTCGGCAATCACCACCAGCAACACACAAAAGCATGAATACTGAAAACAGCATTCTCTGTAATGTGAGATTTAATGAGCCCAACAGTCAAAGCTTTGGAACACTGTGCTGCCTGAGCTAAATGACACTGACTATTTAGGGACCACATTTTCTATGAAAAGATCACTTTCTGTTTCTACCACTCCTAAAATGAACTCCAAAACAAAAACAAAACCAAACTCACTGCCATTAAGTCAGTTCTGACTCATAGTGACCCTTCTTTGGGTTTCCAAGGTGGTATCTCTACGGAAGTAGATTGCCCAGCCTTCCTTCTGAAAATGAACTCCATAGGAGTACATTTCATTGCTATGATGTGAAAAGAGAGGGCAATTCAAAGAAGATACCAGGAATGCCATTGGGAAGAATGTGTTCTTGGTCCACGTGTTCAGACCCCAAGACCATTAGGATAGAAAAGCTTCTGTTTTCCATCAAAGTTGGTGTAAGAACATTAAGCTGAGCATCACTGTTTCTTCTTTTTGCATCTCTTTCAGTTGAGTTTTCATGAAATTTTTTTTTACCAAACTGAGCATTTATCTCCTAAAGGCAAATACGGTTGTTTCTCAGTAGCATGTTCTACAGTGTCTCCATGAGCACTGAGTTAGCAAATACTGAACCCTGGTTCCTGGGTTCAGCAGTAGGTCCTAGTGAACCTCTGGCCACAATATTTCGATCAATTGAATGTAACTTTGTTTTATGGGTGTTTCTGTTTAAAGACATCTTATTTAATGTATGCATTGTTGACTCATTGGCATTGAACGCACTATACCCCATGCCTGAAGGAAGCTGATTTGACACACGTACTTTCTTTGTAAGGCACATTGTGACTTTCTTGCGCTTAGGGACATTAGGCAGCACTTCAACATGCTTGGAGGTCATTTTAAGCAGTGAAATCAACAACAAAAAGCACAAAAAATGCAAAAAAGGAAAAAATAGGCACTAAATAGATCATGAGAAGGACACTTGTTTAAAGAATGAGAACTGAGACAAAAACATCCACAAGCATCACCTTGTTCAACCACAGCTGGGAGTGTGAGTTGAGCGACTCAAATTTTTTGCTACTTGTCACACTTCTATGAATGACTGCAAAAGCAGCGTGAATATAGATTTTAGCATTAGAAAGAAATTTTAGCAAGTAGATGAATTTGCAAATGTGGAATCGTGAATAATGAGGATTGCCTGTATTTGTGTTCTTACAGAAAAAGAGTTGGGGAGTCAGAGAAAAAGGGAGGACAGGAGCACAGATCAAGCAACAAAAGGAGAAATGTTAGAGATTTAATGAATTTTCAAGTTGCATGGTTCTTTTTTTTTTTTTTTTTTGTATATTTCTGTGTAGGATATAAACTTTGATCTTGCTACTGCATGTTGACAAGTTTTATATTAATAATCATATGACCTACATGTATGTTGAGAGGTGTTTAATTTTTTTTAATTTTTATTTTTATTATGATTTGGGTGAAAGTTGACAGAGCAAATTCACTTTCCATACAGGAGCCCATGCATGTTCTGTCTCATGACATTGACCACAATTTCCCACAACGCAACAGATCCCCTCCCACTTCTTCCCCATAGTTGTATCTTCCTGGTGTCCTTCCCTCCCATGCACTCCTGCCCCCTAAGCTGTCTCCCTGTGCACACACAGCCCTTCTATTCTCCCATGATTGATCTCTCCAAGGAGTGTATCTACCTAATGTAAATGTTCAGCTCATATGCCTGTCTTTTGTTTGGCTGGAAGCCACAGGAGTGGGTTCAATCCCTGACCTGAAGAGCAACTAGGGGCCATTGTCTCAGTGGTTCCATCAGGCTCTATCAGACCAGCAAACCCGCCCCCCCTTCTTTTTCCCAATGATTTTAAGTTTTGTTCCACATTGTTCTCCCACTCTATCCAGGACCTCCTACATAGATCCCCCTCTGAGTGATTGACAGTAGTAGCTGAGCACTATCTAGCTCTTCTGGTCTCATAGTCATATAGGCTGAGGATCTCATTCTGTATGGTTGCTTGGACTAATTGTTTCCATGTGTCTTTGGTTTTCTTCATTCTTCTTTGTTCTGAATGAGGAGAGACCTATCGTTGCATCTAGATGGCTGCTTGCAAGCTTTTAAGATCCCAGTCGTGACTTGCAAAAGTAGGATGTGGAACAATGTTTTGTGTAGTATGTTATGCCAATTGAACTCGGTGTCCCCTGTGACTATGGTCCCAAGCCCACAGGTCCAATTACTCACTCTTTCTGGGTAGCTGGCTGTGGCCAAGAAGTGACTACCACCTTGTCCCTTGTCAGCTCTAATATATACCTGGGAATTCTTACAGAACATACAAATAACTTGTAGAAACATTGTCTGCCAACATGGTAATTATTCTTATAACTTTTTTCTCATTTAGAAATTGTGGTAATTCATAAAGAAACTGGTCTGAAAATACCAATGAAAAGTTGTTTATTTAAACATACTGAAGGGATCACAGTGATTTCAGAGACTCCTGCTTAGATCATCTATGAGGTCTCCCCCTGTCCCTAACACTCTAAATTATGAGACCCAGTGGTGTAGTGTCTAAGGCATTTGACTACTAACCAGAAGGCCTGCGGTTCAAACCCACCAGCCATTCCTCGGAAAGGAGGTTGGGCAATCTACTTCTGTAGTGATACTGCCTCGGATACCCAAGGAGGGTTCTCTATGAGTTGGATCCAACTCAGTGGCAGTGAGCTTGGTTTTTTTGAGCCTGCTATAATGTAATGTGCCTAAGGCACTTGACTGCTAACCAGGAGGCTGGTGGTTCAAACCCACCAGCCACTCCTCGGAAGGAAGATGGGGCAATCCACTTCCATAGTGATACCGCTTCGGAAACCCAAGGAGGGGTCGCTATGAGTCGGGTCCAACTCGACGGCACATAACAACAACAACAACAACATAGTGTAATGAACCCAAATAAACCAGCCACCAACAGCTCCAGCCATTGAGATGCCACAGCAAAGGGAAAAAACTAAGACCAAGAGTTGGAGAAAGAGAGCTAAGTATTAGATTCTGTGAGGTTGCTGGTTATTGGATCTGATCTGATGAAGCTCGGCACAGGCAGGAATGCAGAAATGAGTATCAGCCCTGTTACCATTTCTACAAAGGGAAACATGATGTGAGCAGGAAAGCAGAGAAGAGTGGGCTTGAGGCTCTCAGCCATGGCTGAGTAGTAGTTTCTTGGATGTCTGGGTCTGAGTACATCTGCTAGATCGCCATGTACAGTGGAGCCAAGTTAAAGAGCACAAGAGGCAACATTTTGGGGAGAAGGTGATTCAGGAGCCAGGCAGAACAATCAACAGAGTTTAGAAATGAAAGGACTGGGTAAAGAGCAAACTCCAGGTAGGAGGCCCCAGAAAGGTACCAAGAGAGACCATGAAGAATAATGTGTGAGGCTGAGGCATGTGGTAGATAGAACCGGGAATCCCTGGAATCAAGGAGAATAATTGCATATAGTTTTTTTTTATAGGATTGTGTGTGTATGTGTGTGTGTGTTCCTAGCACTCAGCTGCTACCTGAAAGGTCAGCAGGTCAAACCCACCAGCCATTCTGCAGAAGAGAAAGATGTGGCAGTCTGCTTCCTAAAGATTTACAGCCTTAGAAATCCCATAAGGCAGTTCTACTCTGTCCTGTAGGGTCGCTATGAGCTGGAATCACCTGGACAGCAGTAAGTATTTTGGGGGGCATTTTGGTGCACATGTGTGTGTGTTGTGTGTGTGTGTGTGTATGTTGGGGAGCAGGGCACTCAGGCATGGGTGGGAAGAAACTGTTAAAGGTCCAATCCCTGCCTGGTCAGCTAGCTGATGATACACAAATCAACACTGGGTGCCCTCCTGCCATACATACATCACTAGGCCAAGGGCAGCATCTTAAATATGTTCATTCAGTCTGTCTGAGCAGGTTTGAAAGCTTAGGCTCTTGTTCCCTTCAAGAATTAGAAATAATAGTATTCTGTTGTTGTTATGTGCCATCGAGTCGGACCCGACTCATAGCAACCCCTTCTTGGGTTTCCGAGGCAGTATCACTACGGAAGTAGATTGCCCCACTTTCCTTCCGAGGAGTATTCTAGGTCCTTACTAGAGTGAAAAGCAATAGTTGTTGGTCTTCAAGAGCTCTCACGAGTCTGGTCAGGGGGAAAAGGGGGTTTTTGTTTTGTTTTCTTGAGAAGGTTTAAGTCCTTCTGTAGCCATAATTTAAGCAGATCTGTCAATACTCTATAGGGGTTCAGTGTTAACCTCTGTTTTTTTATCAGTTGGCTATAAGAATAGGATACATAAACTCTCTTTTCTCTCTCTCTGTACATTAAACTAACTAGATACATAGTTCTTATGCACAGGCTTTGTGAATTGGATAAAGTTATCAGGTGAACAACAAGAAGCAAGAAAAAAAAATCAGTATGTTTGAAAGATGTGCTTTTGGTTTCTTTGAAGAGCAAGGGCTTAGAAGGGGACAAGCTAGCCTCTAGACATTTCTGAGTAACTTTTGCTCAAGAAAGGAAAGTGACTGATAATAATCCCTACATTGGATGCTGAAAATTTTAGCTGGAGGGTTGTTGTTGTTATGTGCCGTCGAGTCGGCCCCGACTCATAGTGACCCCTCCTTGGGTTTCCAAGGCAGTATCACTACAGAAGTAGGATTGCCCAAC
>NW_006921594.1:11230082-11234606 GCF_000298275.1 Orycteropus afer afer | reverse complement strand
TTCTGGTTAGCAGTCAAGTGCTTTAGCCACTATGCTACCAGAGCTCCTGGAGGGTAAGCCTACAAAATTGAGAAGTGCATGCTACGGCACAGAGGCAGTGTGCTCAGGGGGACTGGCAGAACTAGACCCTGCTGAAGTGACATACCTGAAAGTGGAGAGGCCTCATTTTCACTTAAAAGCTTTAAAACTGCTTCATTAGAGCTGTACCTAAGTACACGTAGATAGAGTTCTGTTGTAGGTTTGGTTTCAAATATTTGACTATAAAAGAAGGATGTATTGCACTCCCATTAAGTTTCAAATACTATAGGGGATTCAAACATGAATTTGACATAGTTTGGGCCCCTGAGGAGCTTAAATCTGGGCTTGAGAGAGGGAAAGAGCTGTATGAGAACACAGCTAAATGCAAAGTCAGTGTGGCAAGTGCTACACTAGCAGAAGAACCCTGGTCCTGGGGGAGCACCGAATAGGACAGCCAATTTTACTCAAGAGGAGAGAGAAAGACTTCAGAGGAGGCCAAAGCTGAACTCTGTTTTGAGGAGTAGCAAGAACAGTCAAGGCAGATAAGAAGGAAGCTGAGAGTAAAGTTGCAGAGGCACCAAGGGCACGGTGTGTTTTAGCAAGTACCCAGATGGGGCTGAAGGACACACTTGGCAGAAGGAAAAGGTAGGGAAGAAATGGTAAGTTGGTGCAGGTTCAGAATGAACTTAAGGCTGTGCTTGGAGCTTTGACTTTATCACGTTATTAGATGTGTTTCAAAGCACTAAGCTAGGTCCAATAAGGGAGCAAAATACCGTTTCTTTCAAAATCAGCACAAAGAGTACCATCATCTCAGGCTAAGGGTAAAGTGTAAAGAATTTTAGAGGATTCTATTAAATTTAATTACTCCTGGGGGAAATATAGGTTTAGATTCCAGTGAGAATCAATTATGTACTCAGTACAGTGCTAAGCAATATGGATAATATAACTCAATTTGGGGCCAAATTATAATTATTTAAAATGATAACTATACCTGGCCTCCTGCCACCCATCAGTGCTATGATCACTAAACCATAAAACTAACACACAGACACTGCCAAGCCCCTTATGGTGGCGTCCAGATCATTCTTGCCACAATTCTAAGAATAAAAGTCACTTGTTTTTCTGCTCTTAGCATAAAGGAGATAAAGAAACTTTTATGCTAACAAGCCTTGGTGACCTTGAGTTAGATACGTTTCTTAGCCATTGCACAAGACTATGATCCATAAAGGAAGAAAAAACAAGATAAGGCAAGGACAAAAGGGAATAGTAAAGACAGGGAGGAAGTGGGAAGACTGCTGTTACATTGTGGAGACCCACAATCAATATCATGAAAGAACAGGTGTATGAACTGTTGATTGGAAAACCAATTTGCTCTATAAACTTTCAACCAAATCACAATAAAGAGTTAATACAAACAATGTTGCTTTCTTGCTTTCCTCCTAGCCCCAAGAAGCTCTTCTTTCTTAGCCAAATCCACACCACCTTTTAAAGAAGAAAGGAGAGAGCTTCTTTGTGTTATAGTCAAGGGCACTAATGCTATTCAAAGCAAACAAACAAACCACTGATAAGAAAATGCAAAGACAAGCTACAAACTAGGAAAAAATATATCTGATAAAGGACTTACTACCACAATATACAAAAAATTCTTACACCTAAGAACAACTCTTATTTTTAAAAATGGGCAAAAATTCTGATAGACAGTTCCCCAAAGAAGATATACAAGTGGATCATAAGCAATGAGAAGATGCTCAGTGTCATTTGTCATTGTTGTTAGGTGCCATTGAGTCAGTTGCAACCCATAGTGACTCTATGTACAACAGAACCAAGCACTGCCTCTTCCTGCTCCAGCCTCACCATTGTTGCCATGTTTGAGTTCATTGTTGCAGCCACTGTGTCAATCCACCCCATCAAGGGTCTTCCTTTTTGTTTGTTGACCCTCTACTTTACCAAGCATGATATTCTTCTTCAGAGATTGGTTCCTTCTGACAACATGACCAAAGTCAGAGGGACAACGTCTAGACATTCTCGCTTCTAAGGAACATTCTGGCTGTATTTCCTCCAAGACAGATTTGTTCTTTCTTCAAGTGGACCATGGTACATACATTCAATATTCTTTGCAACACTACAACTCAAATGCATCAATTCTTCTGATGTATTAATTATTCATTTCCAGCTTTCACATACATATGAAGTGATTGAAAATATCATGGCATGGGTCAGACGCACCTGGTCTTCAAAATGACATTTTTGCTCTATAACACTTTAAAGAGGTCTTTTGTAGCAGATTTGCCCAATGCAATATATTGTTTGATTTCTTGACTGCTGCTTCCATGGGCATTGATTGTGGATCCAAGTAAACTGAAATCCTTGACAACTTCAATATTTTCTCCATTTATCATGATATTGGTTATTTGTCAGGTGTGAGGAATTTTGTTTTATTTATGTTGAAGTGTAAATCCACAGTAAAGGCTGTGGTCTTTGGTCTTTCTCAGTAAATACTTCAAGTCTTCTTCACTTGTCATTACAGAAATGTAAATTAATATCACAATGAGATATCACTACATATCCACTTGAATGGCTATATTCAAAAGTCTGATAATACCAAGTGTTGACAAGGATGTGAAGAAACTGGAATTCTCATATTGCTAGGAGAATGTAAAAAGATACAGCCACATCAGCAGTTTCATGATTTCTTAAACATTAACATACACTTACCAAAGAGCTCTGGTGGTGTAGCGTCTAACGCATTTGATTGCTAACCAGAAGATTGGTGGTTCAAACCCATCAGCCATTCCATGGAAGGAAGACTAGGCAATCTATTTCCATAAAAATTTACTGCCTAGGAAATCTGAAGGGGGTCACTATGAGTTGGATCGACTTGATGTCAGTGAATTTCATTTCTTTGGTTTACTATACAGGCAGGAAGGAGGGAAAGCTGGGGACAACAAGGCAGCAGGATCCAGGTAAGGGGAGAGAGACAGGCCCCACCCAAGGGGCAGGAAGATGGAAAAGCCAGGGATGACAAGGTGATAGGATCCAGGTAAGGGGAGAGTAGAGAGGTTTCGAACAGCTAAGGGAGATGAACTTGTTGTCAGTTTGTCATACTGTGGTGGCTTGTGTGTTGCTGTGAGGCTTGAGGATGTGCCACTGGTGTTTCAAATGCCAGCAGGGTTGCACATGGTGCATAGGTTTCAATTCAGCTTACAGACTGAGACAGGCTAGGAACAAGGAAGAAGCTGTCCACTTCTCAAAGAATTGGCCAAGGAAAATCTTATGAATAGCAGAGAAGCACTGTCTAATACATTACTGGGCAACTTTTGAATAGCCTGGAAACACTGTCTAATATAGTACAGGAAGATGAGCCCCTAAGTCAGAAGGCACTCAAAATATGACTGGGAAAGAGCTGCCAGGAGCTGATTGTGGAACATACTATTAACTGCTCACATGCTAGTTCAACTTGAAGCTGAAGACAAAACAAGTGCACAAGAGCCAAAATATGACCTTGAATATGTTGTTGTTGTTGTTGTTGTTATGTGCCGTCGAGTCGGACCCGACTCATAGCAACCCCTCTTTGGGTTTTCGAGGCAGTATCACTATGGAAGTAGATTGCCCCATCTTCCTTCCGAGGAGTGGTGGATGGGTTTGAACCGCCAGCCTTCTGGCTAGCAGTTAAGTGCCTTAGGCACTATGCTACCAGAGCTCCTGACCTTGAATATATCCCTCCTAAATTTAGAGACTATCTAAAGAATAGATTTGATGCATTGAGCACTTATGACCAAAAACCAGAAGAATTGTGGGATGACATCAAGAACATCATCCATGAAGAAAGCAAGAGGTCATTAAAAAGATGAGAAAGGAAGAAAAGACCAAAATGGATGATGTCAGAAGAGACTCTGAAATTTGCCCTTGAGCAGAAAGTAGATAAAACAAATGGAAGAAATGACAAAGTGAAAGAGCTGAACAGAAGATTTCAAAGAGCAGCTCGAGCCAACAAAGCCAATTACTATAATAAAAAGTGCAAATACCTGGAGTTAGAAAACCAAAAGGGAAAAACATTCTTGGCATTTCTCAAGATGAAAGAACTGAGGAAAAAATTTAAGGTTCGAGTTGCAATATTGAAAAATTCTATGGGCAAAATATTAAATGATGCAGGAAGCATCAAAAGAAGATGGAAGGAATACACAGAGTTACTGTACCAAAAAGAACTGGTTGATCTTCATCCATTTCAGGAGGTGGCATATGATCAAAACGAATGGTATTGAAGGAAGAAGTTGAAGCTGCACTAAAGGAATTGGTGAAGAACAAGGCTCCAGGAATTGATGGAATACCCATTGAGATGTTTCAACAAATGGATGCCCTGCTGGAGGCACTCACTCAGCTATGCCAAGAGATTTGAAAGACAGCTACCTGGGCAACTTACTGGAAGAGATCCATATTTGTACCCATTCCAAAGAAAGGTGATCCCACAGAAAGTAGAAATTATTGAACAATATCATTAATATCACA
>NW_006921594.1:11209488-11229317 GCF_000298275.1 Orycteropus afer afer | reverse complement strand
AAGAGGGGGAGGCCTTCAACGAGATGGATTGACACGGTGGCTGTGATGATGGGCTCAAGTATAGCAGGGATTGTGGGGCTGGTGTGGGATCGGGCGGTGTTTCGTTCTGCTGTGCATGGGGTCACTATGAATTGGAAATGACTTGACAGCACTTAACAACAACAACATACATAGCCTTGATTTCCAATCAAAATTACTTTTAAACTCAAATTCACTTCCATTTCATCTGAGGCACGTGAGATATTAAAACATAAATCAGGCAGAAAGTAACTGTTTCATCAAGAATTACAGATGAGAGCTTCTATCCCTTCCTTCTTTACATGCCATAACTCCTCCTCCTTGTTTCCACATCGCTTGGTGTGCTGAGGATGACAAACACTTTTAAACGTCAATGTTACTTATTTCTATCTCATTAAGCAAAAACAGGTCTGATCCCATTGTGGATGGGGTTGCATGACTCAGGGACCGACTCCACAGCAGCTAACAACACGTCAGCAAAAGTAGAGATCTGGAGAAAGTAAAACATCAATTCAGACTCAGTTTCTGAGAAATCCTTTCCTCAAAAGGAGGAGGAGTCTGGGCCTCTGCCCGGTAGGCGGAAGAGTGGTTGTCTGTGCACTGTCGTGGAAAGTTTGCCAAAGGCTTCCTCTACCAACGAACACTCTTAGATACAGGGCTGGAAAATGTTCATATTTGTCTTTTGGCTGAAAGCCCTCTAAAATGGCAATAATCCCCACTGACCACAATGTGGTCCTTGCAGTTCTTTCTCTTAATTATTCCCACCATGCACCATGCCAGACTTCGTCTCACCTACTTTGGTCATGTTGTCAGAAGGAACCATTCCCTGGAGAAGGATATCATGCTTGCTAAAGTGGAGGGTCAAAGAAAAAGAGGAAGGCCCTCAACAAGATGGACTGACACAGTAGCTACAATGATGAGCTTAGGTGTAGCAAGGATCGTGAGGCTGGCACTGGATCGCAGTGTTTGTTCTCCTGTGCATAGGGTCACTATGAGTCAGAG
Source organism: Orycteropus afer afer (assembly GCF_000298275.1). NCBI lineage: Eukaryota > Metazoa > Chordata > Mammalia > Tubulidentata > Orycteropodidae > Orycteropus > Orycteropus afer. Next base: position 11,228,297 of record NW_006921594.1, on the reverse strand, counting down.
ACAACTCGACAGCACCTAATAACAACAACATTCCCACCATCCCTGTTCTTCAGCCCTATCCTTCTCCCACCATCTAAGCATTCTCCTTCTCTTTATAGCCTCTTCACTTCCTTCTCTTTACAGCCTAGGCCTCATAAGCTACCCTTCAATTTTTTGGCCAGTCCTCTCAACTTCCTTCCCCTCTTCTCTTTACAGCATATTTGCCTTGAAAAAAATCACAATTCCTATTATTATGGGCTGAATTGTGTCCCTCCAAAAAAAATATGATGACATCTTATCCCTGGTACCTGTGAACATGGCCTCTTTTGAAAACATGGTCTTTGATGATGTTATCAGTTAAGTTAGCATGAGGTCATACAGGTGTAGGGTAGGTCTTAATCCCCTAAGTGCTATCCTTATGATAACAGACACAAAGAGACAGACTGAGGAAGGATGCCATGTGACCATGCAGCTACGACTCAAGGAATGGCTTGAGATGCCAGGATGTAGACAGAGGCAGGGAACAGATTTTTCCTCAAAGCCTTAAAAGGAATCAACAGGTTGACACTCTGATCTCAGACTCTGAGCCACCAGAACTGTGAGACAACTAATTGCTGTTCTTGTAAACCACCTACTTTGTGATATTTTGTTGTAGCAGCCCTAGGAAACCAATACATCTATAATAAAACATGAAGCCCAAACCCTCCATCCTGACATACAAAAGTAACATACACAAGAGTGAGTACAAAGAGCATGGGCTGGGAGTCAGATCCTAGTTCAAATCCTGGCTCTGCCACTTAGAAGCTGCATTGTACTGGTTGTTGTTGTTATGTGCTGTCGAGTTGGACTCGACTCATAGCAACCCCTCTTTGGGTTTCCGAGGCAGTATCACTACAGAAGTAGATTGCCCAACCTTCCTTCTGAGGAGTGGCTGGTGGGTTTGAACCACCAGCCTTCTGGTTAGCAGTCAAATGCCTTAGGCACTATGCCACCAGAGCTCCCAACTGTAAGGGTTAGAAAAAAAGAAATTCTTTGCAAGTGATGAGACAAATAGCCTGGCCTCTTCACTAGCAGGTGCAAAGATGCAGCAGAGCCAATTGCAGTGTATGACACTAACTCTGAGCTTCCTCATCAGACGATGCTGACATGGGCCTGACTGGTCTGCCTACTCCCTGCCAGCACCATCTGGCAGGTGCTGGAGTTTCCTTGCCATGAACCAGGCTGTGTAATTGTCTCAAATGATGGGATGTTTTTCCGAAGCCCTTATCCCCACCACAAGCACGACTGTCACACAGAAACTACTTAGGAAACTAGAAACCATTCATTCCCACGAATGACCCACTCCATAATGCTCAGCTTGCTGGCTTATCAGATGACTTAATCAGAAAGGCTCATTTCCATGTTGGGTGGGTGCCAGCAATAAGGAACACTGTTAAGACAGCTAAAATGACCTGGTCCAGGCCTCATACTCACCCAGCAGTCTCAACTTTACTTACTTGAGGTTTATTTATCTTTTCATACACTCAGGTTTTCTCATATACAATCTTTCCAAATTGCACTCCCTGCTGTTTTTAACCATAATATTACCACAGGTAATGCCCTGTATTTGAAAACACACTATGGTTTAGCATCTTCCTTCCTATTCCCTGTGTGGAGTTCTCCTTTCACTTATCTCCGAAGATACGTGTAATGCAGCAGTACCTCATTTCTAATAATGCTTATATAATTTTTAAAAAAATTTTATTGTGATTTGGGTGAAAGTTTACAGAGCATATTCATTTTCCATACAGCAGTTCACATACACTTTGTCTCATGACATCGACTGCAATTTCCCACAATGCAACAGCTCTCCTCCCACTTCTTCCCCATAGTTACCTCATTCCTGTGTCCATAATGCTTACATTGTTTATAAACTGAGTTATGTATCTTCTTAATGTAACTTAAAAAGATACTGCAAACTGAAACACATGGGGAAATCACAAAGACTTTAAGGTCACTGAGTCTCACAAGCAAGTGATTATTCTCCTGCCTTTACTTGAAATAATCACTCCAACAAGGGTCCACCTATTGTAACTAAATGATATTTCAGAGACATATTCATGCTCTATAGTGAGTAATTAACTGTAACTGGCATCAATCATTTATACAGTTGCTCTCTTTACTTTCCTAGTGGCAACATACTGCTTCTTTTTCTTTTTTTGTATTATTTTTAATGTTTGGTGAAAATATACACAGCAAAACACATACCCATTCAACAATTTCTACCAGTACAAATCAATACCATTGGTTACATTCTTCACATTGTATCACCATTCTCATGATTTCTATCCACATTGTTTCACTACCAGTAACTTCTACTCTCTATGCCCGTAAGGTTCTCATTTGTGTTTTAGAGTTATGTTGTCAATTTGATCCCACATAGATAATTTTACAAAGAGCAAAATGTTCAGGCTGGCATTCTTCATTAATTGCATTAGCTATTGTTTTATTTACAGATGACTTCATGGGATAGTTCAAGGTTTAAAGAGGATTTCACGTTAATAGATTTAAGGGTTCCCTCACTCTCAATCCATCTAGTAAGTCAGAAACTCATTGTTTCTTGTCTTCTCAGTGGTTAGGACTGAAAACAGAAGCCATATTTCTGTTCTTGTAACAAACATGTATAACCCTCTTTCCCTGGATTCTCTCTCCTAACCAGAAATCAGAGAATCTGTTTCCAGTCTTAGTAATTGGATCAAGCCCTCATTCATTCAAGTTCTAGGTCTCCAGTTCTGTGGGTTTTGAGGGGAAGAAAAAAGTTACTCTCTTTCTCAGGGCAATGTGCAGTGAAATCTGTGAGAGCCGGGACTCAACGGCATTGCCTTGTGTTGCCTGGTCTTACAAGTTTTCTGCCTTTGACAGGGTATAGTCTTAACACTTTTCTGTCGCTCTCTATTAGTGGAAATGTTTGAATTTTCCTCCTCTGGCAGTTTTCTGCCTTACACAGGCTCTGGATTTTTCAGAATTTACTGTATTTAAAAAAGAAGAAAAAAGCAGCAATCTTAACATCTCTCCCTCCTTCCAACAGCAGAGGGACAATGACAGTCTCCTAATGTTGAATGTTGTCAAGCCAATTCTGACTCAGCAACTCTATAGGACAGAGTAGAAGGGCCCCATAGGGTTCTCCAGGCTGTAATCTTTACAGGAGTTGATTGCCAGGTCTTTTCTCCCGCAGAACAGCTGGTGAGTTCAAACTGAAGACCTTTGGCTAACAGCCAAATGCTTAACCATTGCAACACCAGGTCTCCTAAAAGTAGGCAATGAACACTGTCCTTACATTTGCTCAGAAATGGCTGAGACATCTGAACCAAAGCTCTATCAGGTACTCCCAGGAAAAATAGCAGCACTGTGTAAATTCTGGCACCATCCTCACCTTTTTTTCCATCTTCTTTGGCTCCAATCCCAATTTCAACACCAGTTTAAAAATCTTGAGATTGGGCTGAAACCACTAAGATTTCCTCTCCACTTTCTCATGAAGGAGGAGCTCTGGTGACACAGTGTTTTTAACACATTCAGCTGGTAACCAAAAGGTCAGAGTTCAAACCCACTAGCCACTCTGAGGGAAAAAGATTGGGCAGTCTGCTTTTGTAAAGATTTACAGTCTTGGAAACCCTATGGGGAAGTTCTACTCTGTCCTATAGGATCACTGTGAGTTGGACTCAACTCAATAGCAGTGGGTTTGGTTTCTGGTTTTGCTCTTGAAGGCAGTTCAGAAACTTGACATGAACCATAGTCCTGTTGATCTTGTTTGGTGTTTGCTCAGCTTGCAGCTGTGGCCAAATGGTAGCACTCCTAGAGTATTATTGGCTTTTAGCACATATCAGAATCACTTGGAAGGCTTGTTAAACAGATTGTTGGGTCCCTCTTCCACAGTGTCCAATGCAGTAAATTTGGGGTGGGGCCTGTAATTTTCATTTCTGACAAGCTCCCAGGTGATGCTGTTGCAGCTGATCCATGGACCACACTTTGAGAATCAATGTTAGGAATTTATGCTGTTAGCTGCCATCTTGTGGGCCCTACTACATAAGAAGCCCTATTGGCACAGTGACTAAGTGCTTGGCTGTTAATGGAAGGTTGGTGATTCAAACTCACCAGCTACTCCACAGGAGAAAGATATGGTAGTATGGTAGTCTGCTTTCTGTAAAGATATAGCCTTGGGAACCTTATGGGGAAGTTCTACCCTGTCCTTTGGGGTCACTATAAGTAGAAGCAGACTCGATATTGATGGGTTTTTTCAATGGGCTCCTGATTTGTGGTGACCCCATGCACAATGGGATAAAACATTGCAGTCCTGCACTGTCCCATGATTAGTTGCAGGTTGGACCATTGTGATGCACAGAGTTATCCGGGACTGAGTTTTGGAAGTATATCACCAGGCCTTTCTAGCCCATTGGAGTCTGGAAGCTCTGCTGAAACCTAGCCTGTTCAGCGTCACAGCCACACACAGTCCTCCACTGACAACAGAGGGGCCGTGCATGAGGTTCTCAGCCAGGACTTGAACCTGGTCTCTTACATGGAGGGTGAGAATTTACCACTGAACCACCAATGCCTTATTTTCAAGTTTATAAAGGCTTGTTAATATAAAGTTTCACAAACGCTTAGCAGAGTTCACAAAAAACTATACACAGTTTCCTCAAGAATTAACTAGTAGTTCTCTTTGAATCATGCCTTTCTAATCGGCAATATCTTTAACAATAAAATACGCCATTGTTGTTTAGTCTATGAAAGCATGCCTTTTGGAGAAGAAAACAGGTGAATGAGAAAAATAGTGGTCATGAAAGTGCTAGAATCTTATTCAGCATTTTTGATAGCTTTGAATTATTTAAATCATTTGAAATATTCCTTCCATATATATCTAATTTAGTTTTCATTGCTCTTCATAACATTTTCCATTTTTCCAAGACTTAATGCATTGTGTACTTCAAAGTATGTATGTTCTCTTATATATGACAAGTGTCCTTCTACAGTATTTCTGTAAGTTTTCCCCAACATCATTGTTGTCCATGGGGCTTTATGACTGCCAAACCCTATGAATTACCATAAGCATTTAAAGGTAGGAAGCAAATAGATATAGATTCCCAGGCCATCACTAATCAATTGTCAGTAACTTTATGGAGAGCAGAGTCGAGAAGCCTGAGGCTGAATCTGACGGAATGTGAGAGAAGCTCTGATGGATCAGAACGGTGCCATGGGTATTCACAGAAGATGTATGTGTTTGTGTGTATGAGGGTACATGCATGTGCACATACGTGTGTCAGCACAGTGCTGCATGTTGATCACCTTCAATCAGTAGCAAATGAAAACACCTCTTTGGCTGCTTGTGAAGGACAAAGTCATGAAGAATCCTATATATTTCTTATTAGTGCCTTTCTTAGATGAACCCCATTATCCTTTCCATCATTTGTTATGCCAAACACATTGACAGTCTGGGCCTTCACCTGAATGGCAAGCAAAAACTCTTCAGTGTTCTTTCTGATGAGATAACAAGCAACAGAAAAGCAAATGCTGGTTTCCCAAGGCTCCCAAATGGCCTAGAATTAAGCATTTGAGGTGAAGTGAAAGACATTCCCATCTAGTCTAGCAGGAAAGTGAATCCTTACAAGGAAGGCAGATAGTAAGATATGATATTCTATTGCCAGGCCATATTATCCCTAAACCCAGCACCATCTACTTGGGATGAAGTACCAGAGGAATGGGAAAGGGCCATTATCTTTATATGCATTTTAAAGGACCTCCTTATGAATAATTGTAAAAGATCTGAAATTTAACACTATTCACAAGCTAATAAGATAGCCTGCTACTGTTTTATATACGTCAGCAAAAGACATGAATCTCCTGTGTTGAAGACAAAGGACTGTATCAGGCACAACAATAGCAGTAGCTAGAGTATTGGCATTTTCTGCACCAGTTTCCCAGGTCCCAATTCCCACAGGTGAAACGCACGAGAGGGACCTGAGCTTAGGAAACCCAAATTTTCATAATGGGCTGTAAGCTTATCTGACCTTTGTTCTAGACAGAAACACTTTCTCTGTCTTCCAAGTCTATTGGAAGACTACACTATCTTCTTCAAAAAGAATCCAGAATATTGAGTGCCTGAGTGGTGCAACTGGTTAAGTGTTCAACTATTAGCTGAAAGGTTGTCAGTTCAAACCTACTCAGAGGTGCCTTGGATGACAGGCCTGAAATCTACTTTGGAAAGGGCACAGCCTTGAGAACCCTTTGCAGCAGTTCAACTCTGCACATGTGGCATTGCCATGTGTCAGAACTGACTCGACAGCAACCAACACCAACAACAGCGCCTCTGCTTACAAGATGCACAAGAGACTCATGGAGAATTCTCTCAACAATTCCTTGACTTTGCTGCTGCTTGCTGTGGCAGAAAGGCAGGCTGTGTGGTTTCACAACATAATACTACTTGTTCAGCAGGAAACCATATGCTTTCAGTCAAAGCTCTTGGCTTTGGTCTGTGAGAACTGCACAGCTCCCAAAGAGAATGTACATCTAAACAAGGTCTTTTGGTTACATTTGTACATATAAAGGTATTCTACTTTTAATTGTATAGGGTTTTACTCTAAATGCACTAAATTTAACCAAATTTTAAAATGTGAACATAAAACACACATCTTTAGAGAGAAGTACTTTCATTTCTCATGTTTTATTATTTCAATTGAAATGCCGCCTTTAAATTTAGTTTATTCAGGTTATTTTTAAGAGATAGAAAGATACTTACATTCACATATAATCTTATATAGAACACAAAAGTAACTCATCAAAAGGAGAATACTAATTCTAACCAACTGGCCCTCTTTCTACTAATTGTTAATTCAAAGCTTGAGGGTGAAAAAGGAAAGAACCCATTTATTCACTTTGAGATGAAGCTTGTTTGTTCCATGGTATAACATGATTTTCCCTAGGGCAATTATTATATTCATATGTAGATTTTATTTCAGCTAAATATTACCTATTTAATCAGAAATATATACAGATAATGAAATCCCTGCTTATTTCACACCATTTCCCCCAGGCTCATGGAATAAATTAGTGCACTCTAAGGTAATTTTTAAAAGTTGAAACTTGTATTCAGTCACTTTCAGAATAATATCTTGAAAAAGTAAAGCATATATAAACTGCATTTCTTTGCTTTTAAAACTAGTCATTTCTTTTGTTTGTTCTTTGTACTACTTAAATGTTAACATAACACATTTACCATAACAGATAAAGGGATGATATTCTCTTCAAAAAATTATCTTACCATGAATAAGAAATATATGAGATTTGGTAGAATCACAATGGACAGAACTTCAAATGGCATTAGAATTAAATGCTAACAGAAAGCTGGCTGAATTTCCCCACAGACACTGGAAAAGGAACAGGGGATTGCACTAATGGGTTTCCTGATTGTTATGAATTAAGTTGTGTAGGCATCCACCCCTCAAATAATAATAAGTGTTAAATTCCTGACCTGTGCACATATGGATGTGATCTTGTTTTGAAATAGGGTTTTTCTTTTATTTTTTAATGAGGCCATACCAAGGTAGGGTGGATCCTAAACCTAATCACATCTGAGTTACCAAAAGACCAGAATAGAGACAGCAACACACACAGATGGGGAAGACAGACACCAGGTGAAGACAGTCTACAAGCCAAAGAATGCCAGAGGCTACCGACAAGAAAGCACCCACATGGGTAGGACCTCGATTTGGCTTTTATCCTCTAAAACTGTGAAAAAATAAATTTCTGTTCTTTAAAGCCATCCACTCAGCCTACATGACCCTGAGACCAGAAGAACTAGATGGTACTTGGCTATCACTGTTAACCACTCAGAAAGGGATCAAAATAAGAGATCCTGAATTGAGTGGGAGGAAAATGTGGAACAAATCTCAAAACCATGAAAAAAGACTAGGCTTACTTGTCTGATATAGACTGCTGAAACACCCAAGACTATGCCCCCTGGTCATCGTTTGGGCCTGGAATTGAACTTACTCCCATGGCTTCAACAATAGACAGGTGCATAAGGTAAACATTTACACCAGGTAGGTACATTCCTTAGAACTATCAGTCATGGGAGATCAGAAGGGCAGTATTTGTACAAGGAGAGAGCTCAGAGGGCAGGAATGCATAGGAAAGGACACAGGGAAAAGGTAACCACAGGGAGGAAGTGGGAAGAGAGCTGTTACATTATGCAGATTGCAATCAATGTCATGAAACAAAATATGGATAAACTGTTGTCTGGAAAATGAATTTGCTCTGCAAACTTTCATCTAAATCACAATTTAAAAAAAATTAAAAAGACCCCCAGTTGTGGTATTTGTGTTATGGCAGCACTAGGTAACTAAGGCATTGACCGTGGACTGTGCTTAATCATGTGCAGCCCCTGAAAGGAGTACGTAAGATTAATGAAGTGGGGGAAGAATCCAAAGGCTGTGCTTGCTTTAGCAGCGTATGAATGACACTGCAATGGTGCAGATGGGTGGCATAGTCTCAGTGCAGGAAAACACAAACCCCTGAAGTATGCCACGTTTCTGAAAGCACCAAGAAGACGCAGGTGGCTGAGAGTGACGATGGACTACAATTCCCACCATCTCCCTGGTTCTTTTAGAGTAAAGAAATGAGAAGGGGAAAGGAAATGCAACGAGCAAGTCCTTCATCTTTTAAATATATAACTACATTAGCTGTGAGACTGTCCTAATGTGCATGTGGAATTCCAGTACAAAAGTGGGGGAAGAGGAATCCAAAATGCAGATGGCTGCCTGGTAAATTCAGACACATAGGAAACAGCTCATAACCAATCGTTCAATACTTGAAGCAGTCTAGAGGCATCTTCCTTTATTATACTTATTGAATGTTGTTGTTGTTATGTGCCATCAAGTCGGACCTGACTCATAGAGACCCCTCTTTGGATTTCCGAGGCAGTACCAGTACGAAAGTAGATTGCCCCATCTTCCTTCTGAGGAGTGTCTGGTGGGTTTGAACTACCAGCCTTCTGGTCAGCAGTCAAATGCCACTTATTGAATATATATACAGAATTTTATGTCAGGGTCTGCCGTACTGTTTTGCAAATAGTAAGTTATTTCAATTCTCATAACAACCTTATGAAGTACTATTATGATTCCCTTTCACAGATGATGATACTGAGGCACACAGTATAAGAAACTTGTTCCCAGGTCACAGAGCTAGTTAGTGGCAAAACCAGGATTTGAGACCAGGCAGTTTGAGTAGGGCAGGGATTAGAGTGAGGCAAGTGAGGAACCTCCCTTGGGCACAACATTTAAGAAAGTGCCAAAAACTCAGTAATCAAGATAAATAACATCTAAATGCAGTAATTTAAAGAAACAAAGTTAACGTAAAACACCCATCATGAGCAACATATCAAAATGTCATATGCAGACAGGATCAGGATCACTGACTTGTTTTTTCCTTTTGCGTCAGGTACAGTATTGCTTGTGAGTCTAAGTTTTTAACTATTATTTTCTACAGCTTCCTTTTTTTCATGGCTCTCCTTTCTTCATAACTTTGATTTGTTTGCAATTGAAAAAGTATAGTGTGATTATTTGGTTAATGTCTCTCTTCTCTCTGAAAGACTGTAGGCTCCATGGGAGCAGGGGGCAGTCTGTCTTAGGCCACCATTTGATTCCAGACAGGCTGAAGGGAGAATGTGACCGGAAGGGAAGAGATGGCGATGGGGAGGGCAGTCTGGATGTCATGAGAAGGAAAGGGATATACACACATCAGGTTATGCACTCCAACATGACGTGATAGTGTATCCAACAGAGGAACCTACTGAAAAAACGGTTAACTACAAAGCTACACAAAATTGTAGGCTTGAATATGCTTGGATAATATACACTATTAATCAGCCAGGTAAATAATCAAAGGTATATGTCCAACCCTATAGGGTTGCTATGAGTTAGCATCAACTCAACAGCAATGAGTTGGGGTTTTTGGTTTATATGCTCATGTCATAAAATAAAATAAAATAAAATAAATTTGCCTGAATACAAATTAGTTCTCATTAAAACTAAAAATATGATCCAGACACTACTTCATCCTGTAGCTGCAGGCTCCTGCCTTTATCATCACAGCACTTGTAGGAGTAAAAGAACTTTTGTGGACATATGGAAGGTTTTGATTGTGCTGGAAATCTTAGCACATTTCCCTGGAATAGTAATAGACTTCACTTACAGCGTTATATGATTTTACATCTGAAAGGGTCAATTGTTCCTCACTCTGAGTTCTTTAGAGTTAAAAATGTTACAGAGATATAGATTCCCTTATCTTTATAATCTATCATGAGCTTGGGGAAAAAATATTTTTTTCCTGTTTCCTAAATCTTTGATTTTCCTCTTTTGTAAGGAGAGTATTTGGTTAGTTACTTGAGGGACTGTCAAATCAGAATAAGGCAGCAAGACAAGAAAAGCAATAGTTGGAGACTGGAAAATAATTCAATAGGAAGACCAACCACTTCCCTCTTTGATATGTCCTGGATTCTGAGGGTTGAGCTGGTCATGAGAAAACTACCTGGTGAGACCCTTGCATGGTGTCTTAGAGCATTCTCTTTGCAAGATTCCTTCATGTGGAGGCTGGCACCTTCATCACACATAGGTTAAGGGATCAAGGGTTCATGGTTAAGTCTTATGTTCAAGCTTGATGAGTAAGCCATTTCAGAGTAAAATCTTGCATAAATCTTAGCAAAACAATAAACCAGAAGAAATTAAAAAAAAAAAAAGTTAGTGTTTTATCCCAGATAACGATTCTATCCTCTGCCTCCATTAGTACAGATCTGAAGCATTGCTGTTCTGTTGCAGTTCTTTTTGCAATTCTTTCACAGAGTTTTGATGTTCATCATTGTTAGTGACATCATGAAACCTTCCCCTCCTTAAATATATTAGCTATTTATGTGGAATTCCTGCATTGATACTTTAAATAGCCCAGTTAGCATGTTGTTTTTGTTGTTGTTGTTGTGTGCCGTCGAGTCAAACCCGACTCATAGCGACCCCTCCTTGGGTTTCCGAGGCAGTATCACTACGGAAGTAGGATTGCCCAACCTTCCTTCCGAGGAGTGGCTGGTGGGTTTGAACCGCCAGCCCTCTCGTTAGCAGGCAAGTGTCTTAGCCACTATGCTACCAGAGCTCCCAGTTAGCATGTTAAGAGCTTTATTTTTAGACAACATGTACATCTCTGAAGACTTCAGTTATATTAATTCAAGATCAAACCAAAACCAAACCCACTGTCATTGAGTAGATTCCAACTCACAGCAACCCTTTAGGGCAGAGTAGGGTTTCCAAGCCTGTAAATCTTTACAGAAGAAGATTGCCTCATCTTTTTCTCACAGAGTGGCTGGTGGGTTTGAACCACAGACATTCTGGTTAACAGCCAAATGCTTCAACCACTATGCCACCAGAACTCCTCATTCAAGATCAGGGTAGTTCCAAATAGAAAGTGATTGTTTTTTATTTATTTATTTTTTTAATTGCTTTTCCCATAAAATGCACACTTCAAAAAAAAAAAAAAAAAAAAAAAGATTCAAATCTAAACACTTTCATGGACTGGCATATACACCAGAGTAGAAGTTCTCAAAATAATAATAATAATTCTCCCACCAGGACATGATGGATGACATTTTTGTTCAAGACACACTTCTGCACAGCACCTTCTCTCTTTCATTAAAGAAGGTATTTCGAACCTAAGAAAGTGAGACTGATGTCAAACGGTAACTTTATATCCTTATTCATTGATTTTGTTCATTGAATAATATATAAACTCTGGTACTTCTGTATTGTTAAAACTTCTGTGAGATACCTTGCACCAATTCTGACACACCAGTGTGCTAAAACCTTCTGGGCTAACATCATGTCAAGCATAAGCTACTGAGCAGAATTTAGCATATATAAACACAAATCAAGTAAGGTGTCCAGTCACACTGGCTGAACCACTGAAGTGATTAATTTCACCTCCTCAAATAAGAATTATGGTACAAGAGAGAGAAAGCTAAACTTATCTTGGTACTAATTTTAACCCTATGTAATGGAAATTTAATTTCCTGGGCTAAATTTGTAATTCTTATCTTATCAATCATCTCAGAGCAGATTAACATATCTGGATCTAAAATTACTCAGGAAAGCATTTATACCCTCTTGTGAAAATATTCTTCAAGAGTAAATTTCACCCTCATTTTCAAATGGCAGCTTTATTGAGCTGTAAGTCACATGCCATACAATTCACTCATTTAAAGTGTATAACTCAATGGTTTTTAGAACTTTCACAGAGTTATGCAACCATCACCAAAAATTTAATTTTAGAACATTTCCATCACTCTCAAAAGAAATCCCATACTCATTAGAAGTCACTCCTTATTTCTATCTCTCCCCCACCCAGCCTTAGGCAAAGCAACTCATTTTCTGTGTCGATAGATTTGTCTATTTTAGACATTTCATATAACTAGAATTAAATAACATGGGGCCTTTTGTGACTGGCTTCTTTCACTTGGAATGTTTTCGAAGTCCACCCATCTTGTAGCATGAATAAGTATTTCATTCTCTTTGAAAGCTGAATTATTTCAGTCTATGGATAGACCGCATTTTATTTATCCATTCATCAACTGATGGATATTTGGACTGCTTCCACTTATTGGGCTATTTTGAATAATGTTGTTATGAGCATTCGTGTACAAGTTTTTGTGTGTACATCTTTTCCTCTTGGCCATGTATCTGGGAGTAGAACTGCTGGGTCATATGGTATCTATGTTTAACATTTTGAGGAACTGTCAGATTCTTTTCCAAAGAGGCTGTCCCGTCAAACATTTTTAATGGTAACAATTGTGAGGATGGCACAGGCCTGGGCAGTGTTTCATTCTGTTGTACACAGGGTCACTATGAGTTGAAATCAACCCCACAGCACCTAACAACAACAGCAATAGCATATGAGGTCTTCAACTTCTCCATATTCTCACCAATACTTGTTATTGTCTGTCTTTTTGATTATAATCAATCCAGTGTGTATGAAGTGGTATCTTATTGTGGTTTTGAACTGCATTGCCCTGGGTCAATGATGTTGGACATCTTTCCATGTACTTATTGGTTATTTGTATACTTACCTTGGAGAAATGTTCATTCCTATCTTTACCTATTTTTAATTGGGTTATTTCCCCTTTTATTATTGAGTTGAAAGAATTCTTTATATACTTTGGACATAAATACTTATCAGATATATGATTTGCACATATTTTATTACATTCTGTGAGTTGAGTTTTCACTCTCTTGATACTACAAGATTTTTTTTATAGTAATGCATAACTTTTTTTATACAATCTAATGGAAATTAGAAGTTAATGTTGAGTTATCAAAAACCAAACCAAACACACTGCCATGGAGTCGGATCTGACTCATAGTGACCCCTCTTTGGGTTTCCAAGGCAGTATTACTACAGAAGTAGATTGCCCAATCTTCCTTCCAACGAGTAGCTGGTGGGTTTGAACTGCCAGCCTTCTGGTTAGCAGTCAAATGCCTTAGGCACTACACCAATTCCTTTATTCACATGCCAATTAGTGGAAGAGAAAAGATCTACATTATCTGTCATGAGTTCATGTACTAACAATGGCTGCCATCAGAAGAGGAACTGCCATCTGCCAAACACACATACCCTCAAAGTAGGGGTTCACGCAAGTTCATGACTACTTTTAAAAAATCTCTGAAAAACACAAATTTTGGTGACAACCTGAACTGTTTATAGCAGTCTTTATTTAGTCCACTAAGTGTGAATATTTGCATATTTTATTGCAGAATTATTAATGTGTTTGATTTACATTTCAATTTGTAGAAAAGACTATATCTACATAATCCTGTTAGGGCAATTATGTAATATTTGTGTGTGTGTATGTGTGTGTATGTATATTACATAATTACTTAAATAATGTTATAAAAATATATAAAGTCAAACTTTTTAAAAATCCTGAATCCCAAAACTCATCTGGCTCCAAGATTCCAGAATAGGAATCATGGATTTGCATTCTCATTTTGCAGATGAAGAAACTGAGGTTCAGAGAGTGGCGCTCTTTTGCCAAAGCCATGCAGCAAGTAAGAGGCAGAGGCACTGAACAGAGATCTGTCAGTCTAGAATGTCTGCACTCTGTCCATTATATCAGGTGATAAATGCACGTCTGAATAAACGTTGGAGGGTGTCTTGGCTCTCTAGTGCTGCTATAACAGAAATACCACATGGATGGCTTTAACAAACAGGGATTTATTCTCTTACAGTTTAGGAGGCTATTGTTGTTAGGAGCCATCCAGTTGGCTCCAACTCATAGCAACCCCACATACAACAGAATTAAATGCTGCCCAATCTTGCACCAACCTCACAATCCTTACTATGCTGAGCCCATCATTGCAGCCACTGTGTCAGTCCATCTCAGGGAGGGTCTTCCCCTTCTTTGCTGACCATCTACTTTACCAAACATGACATCCTTCTCCAGGGAATGGTCCCTTCTGACAACATGACCAAAGTAAGTGAGATGAAGTCTGGCCATTCTCGCTTCCAAGGAGCATTCTGGCTGCACTTCCAGGACATATTTGTCTGTTCTGGCAGTTTGTCGTATTTTCAGTATTCTTTGCCAACACCTCAACTCAAATGCATCAATTCTTCTGCAGTCTTCCTTATTCATTGTCCAGCTTTCGCATGCATATGAGGCGACTGAAAATAACACTAGGTGTTATTTTCCTAGTGTTAGATGCACTATAGTCTTCAAAATGACACCTTTGATTCTTAACCCTTTAAAGAGGTCTTTTGCAGCAGACTTGCCCAGTGCAATACAAAGTCTGATTTCTAGACTGCTGCTTCCATGGGTGCTGATTGTGGATCCAAGTAAAAGGAAATCCCTGACAACTTCAATCTGTTCTCCATTTATCGTGATGTTGTTTATTGGTCCAGTTGTAAGGGTTTTTGTTTATTTGTTTTTTCTTTTCTTTATGCGGAAGTGTAATCCATACACATAGAAGGCTAGAAGTCTAAATTCAGAGTGCTGGCTGTAGTGGAGGGTGATGGCTTCGTGACCTTGGGCTTCAGCTCTTCCTCTTATTCTAGGCTCACTGGAGCTGGAGGCCTCTTGTAATTCATGCAGCTGCTGGCTGTGAAGGCTGACAAACTCAAGGCCAGTAAGTAGAATGGCACAATCCCAAGATCACCAGGCAACATGCCTGGCAATTGGTTCAAATCCAGGAACAATTCCAAGATCGGCAGGCAAGACGGCAGGCCGCTGAGATGAAGACTTGGTCAAATGCAGGATCCAGAGGTGCCCAATAGCTAGAGAGACTTTCCTCAAAGTTTTCCCATATATCCTGGAAGCAGGCCACCCCCAAAGCAACTAATTAGCTGCTCACAGCACATTCCACTATGGAGTTGATTGCACCACACATAATTTCATTATGGGGAATAACTGCATCCAGCTGCCCAACCGCTCAAACTCATGGCCCAGACAAACTGACACACAACCTTAAACTACCACAGAGGGTAAAAGATTAAATGGCGTTAGTAGTTGCCATAGAAGGAGCTCTAGTAGCACAGCGACTAAAGTAACTGATTACTAACCAGAAGGTTGGTTGCTCAAACCCACCAGCCACTCCACAGAAGCGAGACTGGGCAGTCTACGTTTGTAAAGCATTATCACCTCAGAAACCCAATGGGGGTTGCAATGAGTCAGACTTGATGGCAGTGGGTTTGTTTTGTGGTGACCCCATGTACTACACAATAGAATTGCTCCATAGGCTTTTCTCAGCTGTAATCTTTATGAAAACGGATCACCAGGCCTTTTCCTTCACAGTACCTGTGGGTAGGTTTGAACTTCCAACCTATAGGTTAGCAGTCAAGCTCACACCATTTGTGCCACCTAAGGACTTTGAGGGTATTAGATATTTGGTGTTAATCTGGGTGGATTTCCTGGCATAAATATAAACCAGTTGCTACTAGGTTGATTCTGACTAGCAGCGACCCTATAGGACAGAGTAAAACTGCTCCATAGGGTTTCCTAGACTGTAATCTTTCTGGAAGAAGACTGTTGCATCTTTCTCTCCCACAGAACAGCTAGTGGGTTTGAACCACTGACCTTTGTGTTAGCAGCTGAGTACTCTGACTACTGTGTCACCAGGGCTCTTTGGCAAAAATATAGCATAACTAAAATAGCTGTAAAAACACTGTTTACTTGGATATAATGTTAGGAGGATTTTCCTTGGGAGCAATTATAGTTTCTATCAATTTTATTTTTTTATTTCCCATCTCGATGAAAAAAGTACAAAAGTTTTACTAACTCACAAACCAAAGAGAACCCTGGTTTAACAATTATTGTAGTTTGCTTTGTATGCAGTTAAACACTTACATTGTTAAAATATGGTGTGTGTGTGTGTGTGTATGTATATATGTGTATAAATATATATACATAACTATTATATTTTTTCTGTCTTGGAATTTAAAGGAGCTCTGGTGGTGTAGTGCCTAAGGCATTTGACTGCTAACCAGAAGGCTAGTGGTTCAAACCCACCAGCCACTCCTCAGAAGGTAGATTGGGCAATCTACTTTCACAGAGATACCAGGTGGTAGCCTGGGAAACCCAAGGAGGGGTCGTTATGAGTCAAATTGACTTGACAGCAGTGAGTTTGTTTTTTTTTTGGTTTGGAATTTGAGGGTGGGAAAGATTTCTGTCCTCCTCCATGTGAGGAACCACCATTTTACGCTTCCTCAAGGAAGGAGTGGGATCACCGTGTGGCAGAGAGCCTTATAAAGGGGGTGTAGCTGGGCCTGGGTGTAGAACAGGACACTGGTGTCTCATACATTCAGCTGCACACTCAGCTTCAGCAACAACAGTGGCAACACTTACTATCAAAAACAAACTGTTACACCTTTTTAGGTATTTCTGTACCCCAATAATTAAAGAGTATATATAAGAAACAAAAGACCAGAATGAAATGACATGGGTGAAACTCAGGGCTGAGGGCTGGTCCTCTCTCAACATCAGTACTTCCAGCGTTCTCTTTCCTGTGGTAGCTCAAAGTAAACTTATTCTTCCCATTGGGCTCATGAGCCTTAAAGCTCCAGTGATTCTGGCTCTTTTTTGCCAGAACGAAGGGCAATCTGCAATAAACAGGAAGAGGCCAGCCTTTGCAAATGTGAGGAAGAAATGAGACAGTTAGTAGATGGTATAAAAGGTTCTCTTTTATGCCAAGAAGAATGAGCGGGATGGGCAAGAGCTACCCATCCTGCATGCTGGCAGCCTATTCAGCTGTGCCGTGGTTACCTTTTTAAAAGAATCCCCACAAATACACATTTTTTTTTTTCTTTTTATTGCCATTTGGGTGAAATTTTACAAAGCCAATTCATTTTACATTCAGTTGTTCATACACATTGTGTTTTGTGATACTGACTACAATCCCCACAATGTAAAAGCTCTCCTCCCACTTCCACCCTGTGGTTTCCCTTCCCCTGTGTCCTTCCCTATGCCTCCCTGCCTCCCTGGCAAATGCTACCCTTCTGATCTCCTGTGGTTAATTGTTCCAAGTGCATCTCCCCTGTGCAGCTGTTCAGCTCACAGGCCTGTCTATTGTTTGGCTGAGAATTAAGCCACCGGAGTAAGTCCAATTCCATGCCTGAAGGTGACTACAGGCCATAGTCTCCAGGGTTTCACCAGTCTCTATCCAACCACTAATTCTGTTTTTTTTTAAAAAAGAACTCTTGAAATCACAGAATATTAAGTTGGAATGGACCCTCCCACTGAATAGTAACAGCACCAAATCCACTCATTCTTAACTATACCTCAACTTCATTGTTTTTTTCATTGAACTGACTCAAAAGTCATGATGAAATTAACCTAGAAATCCCAGATGTAGTACCTTTTGTGCTACTGGAAATTGTTTGACCCTTGTCCATTTTTAACTGGATTGATGGGAATAACAATGTCTTTGTATTTTACATAATGAAATAAAGGATCTGGAGATACAGCAGCAGCTGTCATAAAGAAGACACACATGTCACCTTAATACAATTTCTTAAATATTTAATAAGCTGGGTTTAAGTCTGGATCTTTATGCTCACTTATACTAGGCCAAAAAAGATAACAAAATAATGAATTACCTTCTAAATGATGAGAGAAGATAGACAAGGAAGCAATGGGTCTATTGCATTAAAAGCTCTTAAAATGGAAGCATTAAACATACAAATTAAATGATGGAAAACCTGTCCTTCTAAAATCCCAACTGTCCTGAGACAGCGATTTCTTGCTAAAGGAATAAGTAATTTGCTGCCTACTCTGTGGTATAACATAATAAATTTTATAATTACTTCATAGACCAACCTAAATTATTTGAGATAAATTGTTTTAAATGATTACATTTGTTTATATCTTAAAATATGTATAAAAACATAAATCTACTTTTTTCTCTTAACTTTGATGTAAGGAATAAAGTTTAATAAGCACTTGAGCTATTTCCTGAACTATATACTTGTTTGCATAATACATAATATTAAGTTTATGTATGAAAAAAACTATGCATTTTACATATGCATTTATTTTACTTTTCATTAAGTACATTGTGGAGAATAAAAAGAAATAATGATGGGAGCTCTCAAAAAGCTTCAAGTACAGTATAAAACCCACTGCCATTGAGTCGATTCGATTCCCTGAGAGGGAATGGGTCTCCGGGAGCAAGGTAAGCACGGGCGGGCTGGTGCTTACTCACTGATCTGCACTGAACACTTTCCCTTGTTACCCTCCTGAGAGGGACCAGGTCTCCAGGAGCAAGGTAAGCACGGGC
>NW_006921594.1:11130856-11206380 GCF_000298275.1 Orycteropus afer afer | reverse complement strand
GGCTGCGATGATGGGCTCAAGTATAGGAGGGATTGTGGGGCTGGCGCGGGATCGGGCAGTGTTTCGTTCTGCTGTGCATGGGGTCTCTATGAGTCGGAAACGACTCGAGAGCACTTAACAACAACAACAACAACATTGAGTCGATTCTGACTCATAGGGACCCCCATTGGGTTTCCAAGGCTGTAAATCTTTACGGAAGCAGACTGCCTCTTCTTTCTTCTGAGGAGCAGCTGATGGGTTTGAACTACTGACCTTTTGATTAGCAGCTAAATGCCTTAACCAGTACACCTCCCGAGCTCCTTCAAGTGCACTAGGGGAGATGTGACAGGAGGCTGTAACACAGATAACTATAATGCAAAGAATAAAGGGATAAATGGTACAGGAATGGCAGAATGTGCTTTGAGAGCTCAGAGAAAGGCAAGTTATCTTGGAATTATAAATCAAAAAGGATTCATGAAGTAGGAAGTATTTAAATTGGATCTTGGCAAGAATTTGAAAAGATGCTGGAGATGTCCACCTGTCTACCCCAGGGCTAAGAGAGGCATTATAACCTGACCACAAGAAAACACAAGTAAATGCCCCAGGGACAGTTGGGAAGCACGGGGTAAGAGTGAGTGAGTGTGTGTGTGTGTGTGTGTCAGGGGGGAATTTTTCCAGAGAACTCAGGAGAGATCAGTGTGGAATGGCTGCCAAGCTCGAGGTGGCTGTGTTCATGATAGCAGGCCTGAGCTACAAAAGAGTGAAGCTTTGGTTTTGAATAAACTTGGCAGCTTTGATGATTAAACTAAACTAGACATAATAATTGGATTCCTGGTGGCATAGTGGTTAAGTACTTGGATGCTAACTGAAAGGTCATCAGTTCAAACCCACCAGCCACTCTGTGGGAGAAAGCTGTGGCAGACTGCTTCTGAAAAGATATACAGCCTTGGAAACCCTACAGGGAAGTTCTACTCTGTCCTATAAGGTTACTATGAGTTGAAATAGACTCAAAGGTAATAGGTTTGAGATTTTGAAGGAGGATTTGAGTGTCTGGAAGACTTTTGCTTAAGTACAGGTGAATGGATAAGTACCTAAGATTTCTCCCAGGAGCAAGAGACCTGGCACACAGAGCAGCTGTGCAGGAAAAATCATGGGAAGATTTAAAGCAAATGGCTAATACACTTGACTGTTAACCAAAAGGCTGGTGGTTTGAGTCCACCAGAGACACCTTAAAAGAAAGGCCTGGTGAGCTACTTCAAATAAATCAGTCATTGAAAATTCTGAGGAGCAAAATTCTATTTTACTCCGATGTATGTGGGGTTGCATGAGTTGAAGTCAACCATATGGGAACTGGTATATGATTGTACCCGATGAGTCCTTTAGGCTTTTTGCCATTAAATCAGAATCTCCAGGGATAAGGCCTAGGCATCAGTATTTTTAAAATTCCCTAGGTGATTTCAATGTTCTACCAAGTTTGAGAACCAGTGCTTTAAAATGCCTCGCTGTTCTCTATCATCCAAGTATACTGGTCATTTGTAATTAAATTTAAATTCTTTTAAGAAAATGAACAAATAATTTCAGAATATTATAAGAAAATCAGTTTTTCTGAAAAGAGTTTCTTTTTTTTTTTTTTTTTCTTGGTTGTGGGGTTTGATTTTAGGATTCTTAAGGCATCAGTGAAAGAATTGCATGTCTTTAGTATGACCTCATAGTCGAATCCCAAGATATTGGAAATATGATTTGTATACTTTGCAATTGAGCAGAAAGAGTACAATTACATGAGTAATTATAATATTAAGTAGAAAGTGACCAGGGCCACAGAGAAGTGCAGATCAAGTGAGATGATAGGTGAGTGCAGCGAGAGGCAAATGCCAGTTGAGTTGCAATCAAAGGTGATGGCATTGATGTGGACGTTGAAGGACTACAGTAAACAAAAAAGGAGCAGGAGATGAAAATTGAGAGACATGCACAGGAAAAAGAATTGTTCAATTTCGCACAAGCAAAAACTGAAAGGAGAATAGTTCAGAAAAGGAGGTTGGAGCCACTTCCAGAAGGATCTTGCATGTCTAAGTCTGAGGTTCTTGGGAAGTAGAGCAACATTTGCCAGTTTGGTTTTACTCGACCTTTCTGCAGTGTGTGGCACTGTTGACCACTGGCTGCCCTCTTTCCTGCACTTTCCTCCTTCAGTTTCCAAGGCACCACAACCTCTTCCTTTAGACTTCTCTTCTCCTACTCATCTGTATGCCTCTCATTCTTGAAATTCTATGACATTTCTTAAAGTTTCTTTTTCCTAGAATTCGATTCTACTCTGTCTTCATGTGTATGTATGACAAACAAGCTGGAACCTCTATGACATCTGTTCTCTTCTTTCCTTCTCCCTCATGTCAAGAGGACACAATGGTTAATTTTTATTATGTGACTTTCATCCTAATTGAAAACAAAACAAACAACAAAAAAACACAAGTCAGAGTCCAGTAGAGTCTTTCTCCTTAACCTCTCACTAAATTTTCACCTTCTCTAGGTGGTACCAGCCACCTAGATACTCCAATAGCCTTTAATTAGACTTCATGCCTCTAGCATTAACACCCAAATTCATTCTT
Source organism: Orycteropus afer afer (assembly GCF_000298275.1). Lineage (NCBI taxonomy): Eukaryota > Metazoa > Chordata > Mammalia > Tubulidentata > Orycteropodidae > Orycteropus > Orycteropus afer. The sequence goes on along the minus strand of NW_006921594.1, from coordinate 11,203,801 downwards.
CACACAGCTTCCAGGTTATCGTTACAAAATCTTCATCATGTACCTCCTCTGCTTGGGTCCCTGTGGCTCCCCAGGCGCATGTCCGGTCTTTCTCCTAAGCACATAGGTCCATGCTCACTTCTGATATGATCCTCATCCACATACACCTGCACTGACTGCCATCCCAAACCACCTGGAGCTCCTAGAAGGGGCCATTTTCTTTTAAAAACCAGTTGCTGTTTTTTACGGCAGGTCATGGTGTCCCTGTCTGTGTCAGAGTAGAACTGTGCACACTTTTCAGAAGAGATCACCAGGTCTTTCTACCCAGGTGCTTCTATGTGAAGTCAGAACTTAAATTTTTCAGTTAGCAGAGAAGGGGTTAACTTCACTATCCAGGGATTCCTTCAGGTCTTCCTACATTTCTAAATACTGTTTCTCCTGTGGCTCCTACTCCTCCCCTTCTCACGCTTCAAGTCTCAGTGCCTCACACAGGCAGACTTTCAAGACTCCCTGATCAGAATCAGATGGCTTCCATTTGTACCCAGTTCATATTTGATACTGAACTGCAACTGTTGGTTTCCGTGTCTGTTCCCAAGATGAGATTTCCACACACACAGGCAGCCATTGATGAGAAGCCCAACATAGTTCACTACGTTTGTTTTTGAGTATGTCTCTGCTGGGACAGAGCTCCTCACTGGGGAAGGCAGGACACAGTTCTTGTTGCTTTGCATCTCACTCACTCAGCACAGAGCTTGGCATGTAATTAGCACTTAGCTGAATGAATGACTGACTACCCAGAGCTGTGCCTAGAAGGGCTCATTCACCTACTCATTGAATGACTGAAGCAGCAATTTGAACAATAAATTGGGGTGAGACTTTGACAGAAGAGAAGAATCAGACATTACTACTAAAAGTCAGGAGAGCCGAAGCAATTGACAGATGGTGTTCTTCAATTTATTTAATCCACTGGCTAGTCCAATTCTACTATCTAAGCTTTAAATCCACATAATAGCTTTATTTCTCTGTCTTCTCACTCACTAAATATTAGATCACATCACATCTTCTCTTTAGCTAAAACCAAAACCAAAACCAAAACCAAAAAAAAACAAAAAACAAAAAACCCAAGGCTGGGGGGAAAGACCTGTCCCCTTTCCTTTTCACTCAGTCCCATTCCTTTAAAGCAAAACACTATACCACTAATTCCCACAGGAACTGAAATTAATTGAAAAGCAATATGCATTGATTCACAAACACCAGTACTGGCTCCATCGGGGGGCTATCAGAGTCTGTGATCAGTTTCAATTAGTTTCTATAAAAAGCTTGACAATGGGTTTCAAAATGGATATTTGATCTGGTCAGTCCTTCTAAAGAAATACAATAGAATCCCCAGCTTGCTCAGAGGAGGCAATGGAAGGCGTGATTCATTTACTGAGGATAACACACTCACTGGGAGAAGTAGAGACTTCCACTGTTATTAGATCTCTTCTGAAGTGCAGGTCCAAACTGTTGTTAAGTGTTGTTTCAAGTGAAACCTTACTGTACCTGTCTCCTCTAGGCCAGCATCTCGATTGCTTCCAAGATAAAACTGTCTAAAAATGTGAGATGGTAGAGTAAGAATACTCTTTTGGATACAGTTATCATTCACTAAATTTTGTTGGGAGTTAATGGCATGATGAGAGCAGAGAGATGAAGTTTTGTCTGTCTGTAGACAATTACACCAGAAACTCCATTATCTATCTTGCAGAAGGAAGAATCTTCCACAGTCACCTTGGGAAGCTCAACGTTCATCCTAACCCTGCTACACCAGCTCCCATCATAAGACTCCTCATTCAGAGCAGGCTTCAGAACCAAGCTAAAATTCACATACATTCCATTCCTTTAGAAAAGGGCTCAGTAAATTTTGTGTAAAGGGCCAAACAACAAATATTTTAGGCTTTGCATGTAGGTCATACAATGTCGATCATAACTGTTCAACTGTGCTAATGGACATGAAAGCAGCCATATACAATACTAACCAAATGAGTGTGGCTGTGCTCCATTAATGGTACTTATGGACAATGAGGTTTGAATTTCACATAATTTTCATGTGCCATGAAATATACTTCTTCTGATTTTTGTTCAACTGTTTAAAAATGTAAAAACTGGTTTTGTTTATTTGTTTGTTTGTTTTTTTTTTGCTTGCAGGCCATACAAAAACTAGTGGAGGATTAGATTTGGCCATAGTAATTTGCAAACCACTGCTTTGAAGCAATTCTCACCAACCTTATCCACTGGTGTGGTATTGACGACATCTGACCATTTCAGAAATCAAATTCAATGTCAGTAGTGAAGACTATGATAGAGATTCAATGAGGATATAGACACCTTCTAAGGTAATTCCTTTAGACCAGGATGATATTCATTGGGATGAATAAGGCAATAGGGATAAAACTGAAAAAAAAAAAAAAGAAGATGATGAAAGAAAAAAGGAAAGAATAGAGGTAGCAGAGAAAAAACTCTGGTGGTGTAGTGGTTAAGGCTTTTAGCTGCTAACCAAAAGGTCAGTGGCTTGAACCAACCAGCTGCTCTGAAGAAGAAAGATGGTGCAGTCTGCTTTTGTAAAGATATATGGCCTTGGAAAGCCAGTGTGGGTTGTTATGAGTCTGAATCGACTTGAAGGCATTGAGGTTGGTTTTTAGTTTTGGTTAATATGCGTAAATTTCTTCTAAGTCCTTTATGTACCTTATTTTATTTAACCCTCCAAATTCCTCTGAAGTAGGCATTACTACTAGAACAACTGCCGTCACCTTGACTCTGACACATGGCACCCCCATGTGTGTCAGAGTACAACTGTGCTCCAAAGGTTTTCACTTGTGGATTTCTTTGAAAGTAGATCTCCAGGCCCTTCTTCTGAAGTGTCTAGTGGACTTGAACCTCCAACCTTCTGGTTAGCATGGGTTAACTCTTTGCACCACCCAAGGACTATGAAGTGGCCATTATGGCTCCTATTTTACATGGGATCACTTACTAACCAAATGGTAGCACCACACTCAAAAGTCAAATCTGTTTTACTCCATGGCCCACAATTTTTCCACTCTAATGTAGTGCCTATAGAATCAAGTATGTTATCTTTATTGTTTTTAGGTACATAGTAAGATTCTAGTACATTGACTTTTTTGGTTTGTTTTTTTTTCATTGTGATTTGGGTGAAAGTTCACAGAGTGCATTCACTTTCCATACACAAGTTCACATATACTTTGTCTCATTACATTGACTACAATTTCCCACAATGCAGCAGCTCCCCTCCCACTTCCTCCCAATAGTGACCTCTTCCCTGCGCCCTGTCCTCCATCTAGTACATTTAGTTTTTAAGTTAAAAGAATTCCTGATAGATAGGGGATTTTTGTATAGCCAATAAAAGGAGCTTTTTCATTCAAGCTCGTTACTAAGCACATTTTCTCACACTAAACAGCAAGTGGAGCTCTAGTGGTGTAGTGCCTAAGGCATTTGACCACTAACCAGAAGGCTGGCGGTTCAAACCCACCAGCCACTCCTCGGAAGGAAGATTGGGCAATCTACTTCTGTAGTGATACTGCCTCAGAAACCCAAGGAGGGGTCGCTATGAGTCAGAGAATAGAGAGACTGGAAATGAAGGAAGATTGGGCAATCTACTTCTGTAGTGATACTGCCTCAGAAACCCAAGGAGGGGTCACTATGAGTCATATTTGACTCAAAGGCGGTAAGTTTGTTTTTTGTTTTTTGTTTTTTGCTTTCTTAAGCAGCAAGTATTAGCCATGGCTACTTATAGAAAATGTACATCAGTATAGCATGTTGGGGAGGAGCTCTGGTGGTGTAGTGCCTAATGCATTTGACTACTAACCAGAAGGCTGGCAGTTCAAACCCACCAGCCACTCCTTGGGAGGAAGACTGGGCAATCTATTTGCATAGAGATACCACCACAGAAACCCAAGGAGGGGTCACTGTGAATTGGATTTGACTCATGGCAGTGAGTTTGGTTTTGGTTTACAGAATGTTGTGAACCATGAGAAAACTAATGTGACTGCGTCTCTACCTGCCAATTAGTTTAGATTCAATGAGACACTATTACTTTTTTGCACACTTCACATGGATTCATACAATTATTGCATTCCCCTATCTTTGCTTACAGCATATTTCACTGGAGATATGAATTCTTTCTCAGGTTGGTAGGCAGTTAAATCTCACATTAGAGCTTGTCCTCATTACCACCTCCCCTCTCTAAATGGTTACAAGCATAAATATGTAATTAGCAGGAGCAGGGTGGAGAGTTCTCTATAAGTCTTTTCAATAACAATAGAAGAAATATTTTCCCTCACCAAAAAGATATCAGATAACTAACCTTATGTGGGCCATCACTACTGAATTTGCTTCTTTGGTTTTATTTTTAATTAATTTTTTTTTGCATCAGTGTTTTTGACATTGTGGTGAAAATATACATAACAAAACATACATCTACTCAACAATTTCTACATGTACAATTCAGTCACATTGATTACATTCTTTAAGTTGTGCAACCATTGTCCTTTTTGAAATCATTCTGCCACTATTAATATAAAGTCCCCTAAGCAAAAACTTCTCCTTTTCCCCTTTTGCCCACTCCAGGTAGCCACTAATATTCTTTGGTTTCTATATATTTGCATATTTCACATAAGTGTTATCACACAGTATTTATCCATTTGCAACTGACTTATTTCACTCAGCACACTGTTTTCAAGGTTCACCCCCATATTGGCGTATATCAGGACTTTATTTCTCTTTATGGCTAAGTACTATTCCATGGTGTGTATGTATGTACCACATTTTGTTCATCCACTCATCTGCTGACGGACATTTCAGCTGACGATTCCATTTCTACTTTGAGGAGGTTGGGAAGGGGAGGAGGGGGAGAAGCAGGTGTCCCATTCTGAGGTGGGATCAACCTGCTTGAAGTAACACATGAGGTGAATTCAGCTGGAACTTCACTGAAACAAAACTTATGAAGGACCCAGTGTAATCACAAGACATACCATACCACCCCCTTTCAAAGAAGAATGTAGAATGACCATTGGAATAGTATAATCAGAGAAATCTGGAATCCTATTAAAGGTTCTTTACATACTAGTGACCATGTGGCAAGGTGCTACAAACAAAATCTCTGCCCTCTTCGTGTAGTCATTTAGGTACTTGACACATGTTTGTATGTTCTTTAAGGGTACACTCTTTGTCTGACTCATCTTTATTTTCTTTGATAACTAGAAATGTATGCCAGTCCCAGGCACACAGGCAGCACTCAAGAAACAGTGGTTTAATTGAATTAAATTAACAGCCAAGCCACAGAAATTAAGGCTTCAGAGCCTTATGTGAGAACTCTTCACAAACAGGAATCTTGACCTCTACTAGATAAAGTTCCTCTAAACTCAGCCAAACCAAACTCACTGCCATTGAGTAGATTACAACTCATAGTGACCCCTATTGGGTTTCCAAGGCTGTAAATCTTTATAGAATCAGAGTGCCTCATCGCTGTTCTGTGGAGTGGATGGTGGGTTCAAACCATCAACCTTTTGGTTAGCAGCCAAAAGTCTGAACCACTACACCACCAGAGCTCCTTTCTTGTAACCAGTCTCCACAAAATGTGGTCCCTGGACTAGCAGCATCAGCTCTTCTGGGAACTTCTTAGAAAGGCAAAATCTTGGGCTCTACCCCAGACCCACTATTTCTGGCTGCAGGGACCGGAATCTGCTGTAATAAACTTTTCAGGTGAGTCTAATGCACACTGAATTTGAGAACCACTGCAATCTAACCTAAAAGGTATTGTGTAGCTCCTCTTTTCTTGAAAGAAGCCCATAGGAGGAAGAAATTTATTTTCCAACATTTGGAGCAAATTTCATGGTGTTAACAAAATATAAACTTGGAAGATTAGATAATAGGTTTATACATAAATCCTGTCAGGTTTCGAAGGCTCCATTTCATCTCACAGTCTAAAATGTCAATTTTCAGTGCTAAATCCAACAAATACATCATGTGGAAAAATAATACTGTTGTGAGGCAGGCATCCTTTTTGCCCTTCCCCATCTTCCTGCATAAAATGTGGGCATTACCAGCAGCCAAACTGAAAGAATGAAGACCAGGAGCACAACCTAAGGAAGAAAGAGCAGAAAGCAAGGAGGATCCTGGGCCCAGTGATAATCTGTGGAGTGTCAGATTTTTTGTACGTGTTGTCGACTGCCAGTGTTTCTTTGCACCAAGAAAAATACTACTGCTTCCCTTAAGTCACTCTAGTTCTGGTTTCTGTCAGCTGAACACCATTTAGTTATCTGATACAAAAGCTAAATATCCCTACACAGTTGAATCAGCAGCCATCAGGGTAGGACAGAGAAGGGTCAACAGTACTGAAAAAAGCAAGCATTTCTACTCTTTGTGATTACAACTGTCTAAACATTTCTGACAGATTTCATGTGGTAATGTTTTTGTAGATGTCGTTGTACAGAAGTTAAACAATAAAGAATTAAAGTCAAAACTTGAAAATGCTAATCAAAGAAAATGAACTGTAATCGTTTTTGGAAACAAAATCGCATCAACATTTGAATATCCATTATTTCCTTCCCCATTTCAGCATTGTGCAGCATCATTATCTATTATTGTAGGGTTCTGAAAGGCTTTAGAATCTGCTGACTGTCATTAACGCGCCAGCAAAGCCACAAAGCTCTGCAATACTGCTGGACCACAGTGAATGTAAAAAAGATAGTTAACTACTGCAAATAGCGTTTTGGTTACCAGATAAATGACATTACAAAGCTGGAGTTACAGCGCTCACATCTGGGCACTTTCAGAGAGCAATTTGTGCATGAGCGGGAATAAAACCGCCTGGATTAGTCACACCTTTGAGAGCTCCACATTGAAAACTGGCAAATGCAAACATAATAGCTTAGCTGTCGGTAGATGAAATGTACAAGATCAAAAGAAAAGGACTATGTTTCTGGGCCACCCCTTCCTCCATATACCCCTAATCCAATGCCAGATATCATTTGTATATTATGAGTGTTTGGAATTAAACATGCCATGGAAATATTATTATCTTCTGCATTTACTTTGAGTAAATACTACTTAATTTGACTCCCTTCTGAGTAATTAAATATGCATTATCTCAATGGAAAATAGAATTAGTTTCATTATGCAATTTATTTTTGAATTAAAAATAGCCAGACACCAAGCAAATGCTTAGAGGTCATAAGCCTGATGATACATAATTAGAAAACCAGAAATTAAGACAACATAATAGCACAGGCAAGGACAAGTTGCTTCCAAATAGTTTGTTCCTTCTCAAGTATGTCTTACTTGCCGGTAAAGTACGAGAAAGAAGGATGGGCTAATGACTGCAGCACCAGTTTTTAAATACATTGCACATATATATATGGCATTTAAATGTAGAAACAGAAACCAGTATACGAGGATATGGAATATGTAGCTAATTGTCTCCATAAACAACTGCATCCTTTAACAGGAGACCAGAAGAACTAGATGGGGCCCAGCTATCATTACCAAACATTTTGATCAAAAATTCCATAGAAGAATCTTGGTCAAAAGGAGGAAAATGCAGAATAGAATTTTATATTCTCATGGACTCAAGACCTTCTGGAGCCATGGAGGGTAGATGAACCTCTGAAATTATTGCCTTAAGATAATTTTTAAACCTTAAACCAAAAATATTCCCTGAAGCCATCTTATAGCTTAATAATTTAGCTTAACTATTAAAAAAAAAAAATGTCTGCTTTGAGCATGATGCTCTTCTAAGAAGTATCTATATGGAATCAAGTTGACAACAGCAGATTGAAAGATTAGATAGGTACCGTGAGTCCAAAAAACCAAACTCAATGCTATTGAGTCAATTCTGACTCATAGAGACTCCCATTGGTGTCTGAGGTGGTAAATCTTTATGGAAGTAGATTGTTCCATCTTCCTCCTGCTGAGTGGCTGGTGGGTTTGAACCGCCAACCTTCTAGTTAGCAGTCAAATGCCTTAAGCACTGTGCCACAGAACTTCTTAGATAGGCATCTTAGAGATGGTAAGTTTATGTCAATGGGGGGAAAACACTTCAGAAAAGGAGGGTAAGAATGGTTGCACAAGTTGAAGAATGTCAAAGTCAACATCACTAACTGTCCATGTAGAAATTGAATTGGTGTTATGTTTTGCTGTGTTTACTCTCAACAACCAAATTAAAATAAGAAAAAAAAAGTTACCTGAATTATAAATGATCAGTCATTTTATGAAAGAACAATGTGGTATTTCAAAAATAAGATTTGATAGGAATCAGGAAATCTTTGTTCCCAGCTAGTGGTCTCAAACTGACATGCCGAAGGGGGCCAAAGAGTTACAGCTAAAGAATGAAGCAGCCACTACACAGGACAGGCAGGTCCTACTACTGGGCCCTCTGAGGGGCAGCTGCTACTCCGCTGTAGCTGATGTATGCGATCAGGGGAATATAGACCCAGTGGTGTCAGACCACCTGATTTTAAAAGATACCAGAAGTTCAACATCTTAAATGAAATCTCCTGTTTTTAAAATGGTAGCAACTAACTTAAAAGCATTATGCAGTTCCAGTAAGCCCTGGTGGTGCAGTGGTTAAGTGCTCGGATACTCACCCAAAGGTTGGCAGTTTGAACTCACCAGTGGCTTCATGGGAGAAAGATATGGCACTCTGCTTCCATGAAGATTTAAATTTCAGAAACCCAATGGGGCAGCCCTCCTCTGTCCTACAGTGTCCTATGAGTTGGAATCGCCTTAACGGCAAGGGGTTTGGCTTCTGCAGTTTCAGGACTCTGTGGGCTAAAGAAACCCAGGGGGGCAGATGCAGTCTAGACTTTGTATTGCTACTAAGTAGCTATGGGTCTCACTGGGACTGTTTCTTCAACTGAAAACATATGTCCAACTTTACTGTTGAACCAGATCCCTATTCTGGTCCATTTATGAAATACATTTCTTAACGTGTGAAGAACCTGTTTAGCAATTTTACTTTGCAGTAAGATGGAGAACTGAAATAATATTCAGAAAAGAAAATTTCAAAATGCTGATTCAACCTTAAGTCTTAGATACTTGATTGCTAATTCAGGAGCATGACTTGTCCACAGAAGTTTATGCTGTTGAGTATGCCATATATAACTAGGTGAGCAATCCTCAAACAAGTAGAGACATCAAACAAGTTTCCATTTTTGAGAAGCAGTGCTGTCTGGTGGTCAAAGATACACTCAGGAGTAGCCTGGCCTTGGTTCAAAGCCCAGTCCTCGGCTAACTGTGACCTTAGGAAAGCTACTTCAGTTCCGTATGCTTTAATTTCCTCATGTGTGAAAATAAGGAATACCCATTGGGTTATTATGAATGTTAAATGAGTTAGTCAGTGCCTGACACAGAGTGAGCATCAGGAAAGAATGAGCTACTGTTGAGTACTAGTGTAATACAGGTGAGTGGGAGCAGTGTTGGTTCAATGGTAGAATTCTTGTTGCCCAGGAGGGAGATCCAGGCTTGATTTCTGGCCAATGCACTTCGTGCCCAGCCACCACCCAACTGTCGGTGGAGATCTGAGTGTTGCGATGATGCTGAACAGGGTTCCATGTATCTTCCAGAATAAGAGGGACTAGTAAGAAAAGTCTGGCAAATCTGCTTCTGAAAACCAGCCAGTGAAAGCTTCATGCACCACAATGGTCTGATGCACAACCGGCTGAGGGGAGGGCCCAGGTTGGGCAGCGTTTCATTGCTTTGGGCATGGGGTTCCCGTAAGTTGAGGGCAACTCAACTGGAGCTACAGACAAAACAGCTGAAGCATTCAAACTGCACGTGAATATGTAAGTCCACTCCTCTACGTTAGCTGAACGAATATTCTACTCTAAAATAGCTAAAAGAAATTTAAACTGAATGAAGGACAAAATTAATAGTTTGCCAGAATAACTCCACCAGTAACTTGTGAATGAGGACCTAGTATGATCAATTCATAGACATCTAACATAAGTCAACCTAGGAAAGGCAGGTCAATGCAGTGGAACAGGGGCGAGGTGAAATTAAGGGGTGTGAATACCCCATCCTCAGTTTCCACCCCCTTGTGATTAATTAACAGCCTTGCTGCATCCACCCACCAGCTGTATCCTAGCTCATATGCCTGACCCCAACTGAGGACTACAAGAGTATAATGAAAACTGTGCTTCTAATTGTCCAGCAGGCAATCATAGCTTGGCTAAGAAAGGCTCTTTTCAGTCCCCTCCTTTCTGATTAACTAGATGGCTTTATAAATCCCTTTAATAAGTTCATTTGTGTAACCCACGGCTAGCTTGCCCTTCCTTCCTGCTGCTAAGAGGGCTCAGCTGCTTATCTTTGGATTTGCTGTTGTTATGTGCTGTGGAGTCGGCCCTGACTCATAACAACCCCTCCTTGGATTTCTGAGGAGGTATCACTATGGAAGTAGATTGCCCAACCTTCCTTCCGAGGAGTGGCTGGTGGGTTTGAACTGCCAGGCTTCTGGTTAGGATCCATCAAAAGAGAGTTGTTTTTTAAAAATTAAAATCTGCTAAATTGACAAGTACCACTGATCTCACATCTCCCCCAATAATAAAGTTATCCTGTGCCTGTCATAAAGGAAGTCTAAGTGCATGCAGTAAATGGTCAGACTGGCAGAAATCCTTGCTGATTTATACAAAAAGCCATTATGATTGTCTCATAGGCAGCAAACTGAATGCAGGCAGTCCCTGGGTTACAAATGAGCTCTGTGCCTAAGTGTGTCTTCAAGTTGAATTTGTAGATAAGTCAGAACAAATGCAAAGGATTCTTATTTAGCCATATTTTAGTGCAAGAAAGGAGCTCTGGTGGTGTAGTGTCTAAGGCATTTGACTGCTAACTAGAAGTCTGGTGGTTTGAACCCACCAGCCACTCTGCAGAAGAAGACTGGGCAATCTACTTCTATAAAGATTTACCTCTCGGAAGCCCAAAGGGGGGTTGCTATGAGTTGGAATCAACTCAATGGCAGTGAATTTGGGTTGTTTTTTGGGTTTAGTGCAAGAAAAGCCTCCAAACCTTTTCAATATTTTACAAAGCTGCACTTGGAGCAAGTGTAGTTCATTGTGATGAAGAATTTTTTGTGAGGAGGTGTTGGTTCAATCCTTTCAAAGTGAGGACAAATTTATGTAACATTAAAGGACAAGTACAAGTTGTCCAGTAATCTGACGTTTGTAACCTGGAGACTGCCTGTAATCGTCCACAGGTCCATGTAAAGTAACTAATATTCACACAGGCCTTCATTTTTTCTATATGGTTTTCATATGCATTATCTCCTTTAGTTCTCTTAACAACTTTGTGAGGTAGTAATCTTATTATTCTCATTTTACAAGTAAGAAAGTTGAGGCTCAGAGATGAGAAGTAATTTACACAAGATCACACAATTACTGAGTGTTAGATTTGGGGTCGAATTCAGGTCCTCTGATTTTAAATCTACTGCTCTTTCCATTATAACATTTGTGCCAATCATTTGTCTCATGTCTTTCAGTCCCTCTATACTTTTTCTTGCAGGGACTAAAAACGTGCAACTAAATTTCCCACGCTCCTTTGCTGGTTGTCTTTTCATTTGGTTCTGCTAATCAGAGGTTGCTGTTAGTTGCTGTTGAGTTGATTCCAACTTGTGAGTTTTCTATGACCATTTGGAAGCAGATCAGCAGGCTGGTCTTCATAGGTGTCTCTGAGTGGGTCTGAACCACCAACCTTTCTGCAATTAGTCAAGTACTTAACTGCACCACTCAGGGACTCCACCATTTGAAGGTACTGGTAACACCAAAAACCAAACTCTGCCATTGAGTCGATTTCAACTCCTAATGACCCTCATTGGGTTTCTGAGGTGGTAAATCTCTATGGAAGTAGATTGCCCAGTCTTCCTTCCACAGGGTTCCATTGGGGTTGTACCGCCAACCTTCTGGTTAAATGCCTTAGGCACTACATCAGAGCTCCTTGAAGCTACTGGTAGGCAGTAAGAAAACATGATAAAGAAAGAAGATTCTTGATTCTGACTCAACATGAGGCAGTTGATGGCAAATGAAATAGTAGCAGTCAAATTGGTGTGACTACGAACTCCAGCAGCCCAGGAAGGGCCAGCACTTTTTGGTTAGTTCCAATCTTGAGATTGTACCTTTTATTTTTATGTGTATAATTTTATCTATTTTGTTTCTGTTGTTGAGAGTATACACAGCAAAATACATACCAATTCAACAGTGTCTGCATGTATCATTATTGACATTCTTCAAGTTGGGTAAGCATTCTCAGCCTCTTTTTCTGAGTTGTTCTTTCTCCATTAACATAAATTCACTGCCCCCTAAGGTTCTTATCTAGGAGCTCTGGTAGCATAGTGCCTAAGGCACTTGACTGCTGTCCAGAAGACTGGTGGTGCAAACCCATCAGCCACTCCTTGAAAGGAAGATGGGGCAATCTACTTCCATAGTGATACTGCCTCGGAAACCCAAGGAGGGGTCGCTATGAGTCGTGTCCCACTCGAAGGCACATAACAACAACAACAAGGTTCTTATCTAATCTTTCCGTTACTGTCATCAATTTGATCCCATGTAGGTAGTTCCTAAAAGAGCAGAATGCTTAAAGCAGACATTTTTTACTAGTTAAGCTAAACTATTGTTTGGGTTTAAGAAGACTTCAGGGGATATTTTTCGGTTAAGGTTTAGAGCAGGGCTTTGAAGTGGTTCATTCTGGTTCCATGTCCTGCTGACAATTTGTATACTAAAGTAGAATCTACATTTTAACAAAGCGATTCTTATAGAGGCCCAGGTGACTTTTAAATCTTGTTAAAATGTAGATTCTGATTCATATATCTGGAGTGGAAACACAAATTCTCAGCTGGGGTTTGAACCAGAATGAACCAGTTCAAAGACCAGGTTTAAAGATTATCTCAGGTTGACATTGCACCTGTTGATTGGATTCAGAATCAAATGCAAATGTCTCCAACCCACTTATAACAGCTGGAATAACAACCCTTTGGGAGAGAAAGTTGAAGACACAATGTCCCTGCTCTGAAGAAATCTGTAGTCTACCTGGGTGATAGAACTCACACATCTGAATCAAAAGTAAATAACACAAAATAGATTAAATAAATTCAAGAGTACATAGACTATGACTGCAATGGGAAAGTAAATGGATACTTTATCATAAACTCTATTTGCTTGGTACAAGCACTGGGACTTGAACTTCAGTTTTCCCTTCAGCATGCAGTCCAGTTCATCCCCAGTCCAAAAGCAGTCCCTCGCATACATCCCATCCTCCCTTCTCGACTTCTGAATTACTTCCCCTTTCCTGGACATGCTTGGGCTATACTTCCTGCCCCACCCCCTCCAGCCATCTCTGGTGCCAAGTTGTCTGCCCCATTCTTGTTCAGTTTCCTGTTCATTAACTTCTGGCTCATTATAACATTAGCATCCCTAAAGTCCACATTTGCATCACCATACATAAGAAACCTTTTGTCTCCAGTAAAATGGGGTACACATATATAATTTGGGAAAGAACTATTAATTACAACAGGGGTTTAGAGAGGAAGGAAAAAGTGAGTAAATAATTGCCAAACTGTCAAATTTTTCAGCCCTCATCAAATCTACTGATTTTACCTTTCCTCCTCTGAAACAGAAGAATTCTGAGATCAAATTTTATTTATGTTTTAAATAACACCAACACTTGACTCCACCACCTGTCTGTTTACTGTACTGTGGTGGCTTGCATCTTGAAGCTGGAACCTATGGCACTAGTATTTTAAATACCAGCTGTGTCATCTGTGGTGGACAGGTTTCAGCAGAGCTTCCAGACTAAGCCAGACTAGGAAGGAAAGCCTGGTGATCTACTTCTGAAAATTAATCAATGAAAACCCTACTACTCACAACAGAATATTGTCTGACCGAGTCCTAGGAGATAAGCCCCTTGATTGGAAGTCACTCCAGTGCACACTGGCCACAAAAGTGGACTCAAGCACATCCAAAACCATGAAGATGGTACAAGACCAGACAATGTTTTGTCCTCTTGTACATGAGGTTGCTCTGAGTTGGAGCTGACCCAATCACAATACCACCACCAACAGCACTCTTTACTCAGGGCTTACTCTATGCCAGGTACTTTGTGTATGTTAACTCTTTTACATCTCTTCAAAACCAAATGTTTACCCCTATTTTATAGATGAGGAAAGAAGGCCCAAAGATGCTGAGTTACTTCTCATGTTCTTTTGTTTGTTAAAGCCAGGACTCAGGAGGTCTTATTAGGCTGTGTGAGTTCTGAGTCCCTGCACTTAAAAGCAATGCTAAGCTATCCTCTCTACATGAATGGAGAACAGCTTAGGTGACAATCAGAATACATTGGGGTTAGTGTCCAAAGCCAAGTGATAGAACCATGAGGCAGAGCTGCTCCAGGGCACAGAGAGGGGCATGAAAGTAAGGATCTGGGCTCCTTATTTCCTGCTTCAACCAGAGCAAGTTGGCGTCTCTGTTTTTAACACTGCAGTCTCTGGGTAACGCTATGTTAACATGCTCAGGTGTTAACTGAAAGGCTGCAGGTTTGAGTTCACCCAGAAGCACCTTAGAAAAAGGCCTAGGCATCTACCTGTGAAAAATCAGCCTTTTAATGCCCTGTGGAGCATATGCTTCTACTGTGGCACACATGGGTCACCATAAGTTGGAGTTGACTCCGTGGCGACTGGTTTTTGGTTTTATACACTGGGGTTCTGCAGATGACTTTATTTGAACAGGACTCCACTGAAGCTGTGGAAAAAAAGACTTGAGCGAGGATAGTTAGCAGAGGTGGTGTGGAAGAAGCACGAGGTTAAGTCGTTGTTTCACATGGTTATAGACGGAAGTGATGTATTTTCACACACTTGAAAGTTTTAAGAAGGATTATAAAAAGATGGCAACTATCCAAACAGCCACGCATTTTCAAGCAACTGGTATCCTTTTATCCTGGCAACTAATGGACAAGGTTGGGCCTCTGTAAAATTATGAAGTTGCAAAGTTTTGCTGTGGTACCTTCCAATTGTGCCCTTTTTCTTATACAGGTGCAAGCTTTCCTCCTACACAAAGATTCAGAATCCTGATATCTTTCCCTGGAAAGAACTGAAATATAGATCCACTCAAGCATTTTATAGGAGCCTTGGTAGAGCAACCATGAAATGCTCACCTGCTAACCGAAAGGCTGGCAGTTTAAACCTACCGAGCAGCTCTGTAGGAGAAAGCACCAGCAATCTGTACTCATAAAGATCACAACCTAGAAAACCCTATGGGGTAAATCTACTTTGTCACGTGGTGTAATTGAGTAGAAATCAACTCAACAGCACTCAACAATAAACCATTACATAAGGATAAAACCTGTAAGGTATCATTGCAGCAGGCAACAGAGCTTAAAATTCCCAGCATATAGAAGAGAATATCTAGAGGACTCAGGATGCTTGCTAATGCTGCGTCTGGCATGTGATTGAAGCAGTAGCTGCTCGAAAAATATAGAAATTCAAGCTCCCTCAGAAGACATCCAGGTATCAGTCAGTACTCAGGAAGTTTTTTTGGGGGGGTGGGTGGGGAAATGGAGGTTGTGGGGACCTCTGAGTACCTTGAGATCACATCATGAATGCAGGACTAGGGCAGGCCTTGAAGACTGATGAAGATTTAAAATTCTCTACTGTATTAATAGGGATTATGCTAGCTTCAGCATTACTACCACAAAACATTGTCTGATATAGTGCTGGAAGGTGAGTCCCTCAGGTTAGAAGGCACTCAAAATATGACTTGGGAAGAGCTGCCTCCTCAAAGTAGAGTTGACCTTAATGATATGGATGGAGTAAAGCCTTCAGGGCCTCCATCTGCTGAGGTGGCATGACTCAGAATGGGAAAAAACAGTTGTAAACATCCATTAATAACAGGAACATGGAATATATGAAGTATGAATCTAGAAAAACTGGAAGTTGTCAAATATGAAATGGAATGCATAAAGATCAACATCTTAGGCATTAGTGAGCTGAAATGGACCAGTTTTAGCCATTTTGAATCAGACAACCACATGATCTACTATGCCAGAAATGAGAAATTGAAGAGGAATGACATGGCATTCATCAGCACAAAGAATGTTTTGAGATCTATCCTGAAATACGATGCTGTCAGTGATAGGATAATATCCATACACTTACAAGGAAGACCAATGAATACTATTACTATTCAAATATTCTCACCAACCACCAAAGCCAAAGATGAGGAAACTGAAGATTTTTACCAACTTCTGCAGTCTGAAATTGACTGAACATACAATCAAGATGTGTTGATTGTCACTGGTGATTGGAATGCAAAAGTTAGAAACAAAGAAGAATCACTGGTAGTTGGAAATACGGCCTAGGTGATAGAAATAATGCTGCAAATCACATGATAGAATTTTGAAAGACCAGTGACTTCTTCATTGCAAATATCTTTTAGAAAACCAAAAGGGAAGAACATGCTCAACATTTCTCAAACTGAAAGAAGTGAGAAAAAAAAATCAAGCCTTGAGTTGCAATATTGAAAGATTCTATGGGAAAATATGAATGATGCAAGAAACATCAAAAGAAGATGGAAGGAATATGCAGAATCACTGTACCAAAAAGAATTGGTTGATGTTCATCCATTTCAGGAGGTGGCATATGATCAAGAACAAATGGTATTGAAGGAAGAAGTTGAAGTTGCACTGAAGGAATTGGCAAAGAACAAAGCTCCAGGAATTGGCAGAATACCCATTGAGATGTTTCAACAAACAGATGCTGCACTGGAGGCACTCACTCATCTATGCCAAGAAATTTGGAAGACAGCTACCTGGCCAACTGACTGGAAGAGATTCATATTTGTACCCACTCCAAAGAAAGGTGATCCCATAGAATGTGGAAATCATTGAACAATATCATTAATATCACACTCAAGTAAAACCTTGCTAAAGATAATTCAAAGATGTTTGCAGCAGTATATTGACAGAGAACTTCCAGAAATGCAAGCTGGATTCAGAAGAGGATGTGGAAGGAGAAATATCATTGCTGATGTCCAATAGATCTTGGCTGAAAGCAAAGAATACCAGAAAGATGTTTACTTGTGTTTTATTGACTATGCAAAAGTATTCCATTGTGTGGATTATAACAGTTGAGAAAAATGGGAATTTCAGAACACTTAATTGTGCTCATGAGGAACCTGTACATAGACTGGAGGCTTTCATTGGAATAGAACAAGTGGATACTGCATGGTTTAAAAGCAAAAGAGTGCATCAGGGTTGTATCCTTTCACTATACTTATTCAATCTGTATGCTGAGCAAATAATCCAAGAAGCTGGACTGTATGAAGAAAAGTGTGGCATCAGGATTGGAAGAAGACTCATTCACAATCTGTGATATGCAGATGACACAACTTTGCATGCTGAAAGTGAGGATAACTTGAAGCATTTACTGATGAAGATTAAAGACTATAGTCTGCAGTATGGATTACATCTCAACATAAAGAAAATGAAAATCCTCACAACTGGACCAATAAGGAGCATCATGATAAATGGATAAAAGATTAACGTTGTCAAAGATTTCATATTACTTGGTTCCATAATCAATACCAATGGAAGCAGCAGTCAAGACATCAGATGATGTATTGCACTGGGCAAATCTGCAAAAGACCTCTTTCAAGTGCTGAAGAACAAAGATGTCTCTTTGAAGGCTAAGGTGTGCCTAACTCAAGCCATGGTATTTTCAGTCACCTCACATGCATGTGAGAGCTTGACAATGAGCAGGGAAGACCAAAGAAGAGTAGATGCTTTTGAGTTGTAGTGTTGATGAAGGATACTGAAAGTACCATGGACTGCCAGAAGAACTAACAAATCTGTCCTGGAGGAAGTACAGCTGGAATGCTCCTTGGAGGTGAGAATGGCAGATTTCATTTGACCTACTTTGGAGAAGGATATCATATTCATAAAGTGGACAGTCAATGAAAAAGGGGCAGGACATCAATGAGACTGACTGACACAGTGGCTGCAACAATGGGCTCTGGCATAGCAAGCGTTGTGAGGCTGGCTCAGGACTGGACAGTGTTCTGTTCTGTTTTACATAGGGCCATTATGAGTCAGAGCCACCTTGATGTCACCTACCAACAACCACAAAACACAGACCTAGTAATTGGGAGGCTGTTGGGAATACTCTTTTGAATTCATACAGTTTCTTGTGATTTTAACACTAGAAATGAAATGAATTATTAAAATAAAAACCCCAATAAACAAATAATGATGATTCCTCTTTCCCAAATAATCTATGTTTCCTTGTGCCATTACAGAAACAGCTGGAGTATTTGAAGAATCCTTAATGCAATTTATATTTCAAGCCATGTATTCTTTGAATCCAAAAGAGAGCACCAGGCAAATATCTAATTTGCTTGAGGAAAAGAGGTTTTACTTAAAATATATGTGACTTGGCCAGTTAATAGCCTGCTCTGTGTCATTGCCAGAAATTATTCACAAGCCAAATGCCCAATCAGTCTTTGTAAACTTATGATTAGCTTTCAGTCCAACAAAGCCCATGTTTGTCCCTAGGATTCTTGCTTCTGTAGCTACTAGTTAAAGGATCAGTGACATACTTCAAAGATTTTGGGAACAGTTTCTGTTCTTTGCTAAGAGCATTCATTCTCTCAAAAACAAATGCTAGATTTGTTCATTTGCTCCAAGAAATTGAGAGGAGCATTTCTTTTGATTGGTTTCCAACTCCACCTCTGCACGATAACAATGGAAAGCTACAATACCCTTCACTCTTGCTGGGGGAATTTGTGAGTAAGCCAAATCTGAGTAAGCCAAAAATGCCATTTAAATATTAAACCTTGGAAAGTCAGAGTGTTTCACAAAACGGAAGCAGAATTTATTTAGTTGACATTATCTGACAAAGGGCTTAAACTTTAGTTTCTTGAGTCTACATTCATTCATTAAACAAATATTTATTAAGCACTTAATATGTGCCAGGTAGTATTCTTGGTCCTGATATAGGTTAATGAACAAAGTGGAAAAATTCTTAGTCTTCATTGATCTTACATTATACTGGGGCAGGGCAGTGGGAGGGGTTGTTGTTGTTATGTGCCGTCGAGTCGGCCCCGACTCATAGCGACCCCTCCTTGGGTTTCCGAGGCAGTATCACTACGGAAGTAGGATTGCCCAACCTTCCTTCCGAGGAGTGGCTGGTGGGTTTGAACCACCAGCCATCTGGTTAGCAGGCAAGTGTCTTAGCCACTATGCTACCAGAGCTCCCAGTGGGAGGGGTAGGCAATAATAAATAAGAAAGTATACAGTTTGTTAGGTGGTAAGTACATGGAGAATAATGAAAACAAGTGGGGGGGGGTCTATTGTTTCTGAGGAGTTGTGGTGTATGTGTGTGTGTGTGTGTACATGCAAGTGTGTGTATGCATACATGTAGCTGATCAGTAAGTGATACTGGAGTAGAGAAGAAGAAGAGGCAGTTAGCTCCGAGGATATCTGGAGGAAGAGTGTTCCAGACAGAGGAAGTCATGAGTGCAAAGGCCCTGAGGTGGACATGTGTCTGGCTTGCTCAAGGGGCACCTCTGAGGCCAATGTACATAGAACAGACTCAAGGGAGAGAAATAAAAGCTGAGGTCAGGCTAAGGGCTTTGCCTTTGTACAAAATCAATGAAGATGAAGAAATAAATAAGTAATATCCAGAATGAAACACTTGAGAATGAGAAGA
Organism: Orycteropus afer afer; assembly: GCF_000298275.1. Taxonomy (NCBI): domain Eukaryota; kingdom Metazoa; phylum Chordata; class Mammalia; order Tubulidentata; family Orycteropodidae; genus Orycteropus; species Orycteropus afer. The sequence goes on along the minus strand of NW_006921594.1, from coordinate 11,184,093 downwards.
GAATTAATAAAACTAAATACAAATTTAAATAAAATTCATGGTGTGACCACCACTACCACCAGCAGTTATCATCAGGTAGATTCTGACACATGGCAATGCCATGTGTGTCAGAGTGGAACTGTATACCACAGGGTTTCCTGTAGCTGTAATTTTTGGAAGTAGATCACAAGATCTTTCTTCCAAGGAACCTCTGGGTGGACTCAAACTTTCAAACTCTCGGTCAGTAAGTGAGTGCGTTAACCTTTTGCTCCACCCAAAGGATTCCTCATGTTGCAAAGCCATATGAACTCTACTAGTAATGTTTAATGACAAGATATAATTATTTTATTTCTTTGGATCTTGAAGGCCATTTATTTTCAACATGCTTCTATTAGCATACAAGCACTGGGTAAGGATGGGCAGGGGCAAGGAAAGGAGCAGGAATTAACATCAAAAGCAGTTATCAGTAAATTTCTCCCAAGAAGGTATAGACAGGAATTTTGCCTTCAAAATTCTGTGAGAATGAAACAGAGCTTAGGTGGGGGAGAGCTCTAAGAGGGAAGAGGTGAAATAATGGAAAGATGACAACACACAAAAGAGCAACCTTCAAGTTCGATTAATTCTACTCTTGTAGACAAATGTCACACCTGTAATCAAACAATCCAACCCCCAAAAAACAATTGCTATAGTGTCAATTCTAAGTCACAGCAATCCTACAGCAGAGTAGAACTGCTGAATAGGGTTTCCAGGGTGGGAGCTCTGGTAGCATAGTGGCTAAGACACTTGCCTGCTAACCAGATGGCTGGCGGTTCAAACCCACGCCACTCCTCGGAAGGAAGGTTGGGCAATCCTACTTCCGTAGTGATACTGCCTCGGAAACCCAAGGAGGGGTCGCTATGAGTCGGGTTTGACTCGACGGCACATAACAACAAGAAGTCTTTACAGAAGCAGACTTCCACATCTTTCTCCTACGGGGCAGCCGGTAGGCTCCAATCGCTGAACTTTCAGTTAGCAGTAAAGAGCTTTAACCACTGCACCAGTGAGGCTCATTCAACAAATGACCCTGATACTAAATTCTATTTTTCTCCTCAGGTATAATCAGTCATACAAGGAGATAAGTAGAATGCCAAACAGTACTGTCATACCACCTTTGTAGCAGACAAGTATCCCTAACTGCATTGCATTGGTGGCCTAAAACTTTTTTGCCATTTCTGTAGCATTTATTCTACAAGATGCACATGAACACGGGATGGATATTTAGAACCACATGTGCAGTATAATGACCTTGACAGCCTTTAGATTTATTATTTGATGTGAATGGGCAGCAGGGTAATAGCTTTTGACTTCCATATGAGACCTTATTTGTCATGTATACACAGCACATTGACCAGAACTCCCAAGGCCAAGTGCTTCCCTTATTAACTAATTAAGCACTCTGATGGGCCCATCTCTTGCTCAGGCGGCAGTGTGGTGCAGAAGCACATGAGCTCTGGAATTAGATGGACTTGGTTTGGAATCCCTGCACTACCGTTTGCTAGCTGTGCCCACGGACAATTTATTCAGCTCTGTACCTCGCTTTCTTCATCTATAAAATGAGGATAATAATAGGGTTACTGTGAGGATGATAAGAGAGAATATATGTAAAGTGCTTAGAACATGTCTAGTACAGAATACGTCTCAAAAAATGTTAAACGCTATTATTTTAGTAGAATAAAATGGTTTTCATAGAAGGTATCAGTGGGAATATCCAATTTCTCTATTGAGATATTATGCCTACATACAAATTGAATCTCAAAACTGTTGACATTTTTAATAGACATGTATTAAACAAAATAAAACACAATAACAAAACCAACTAATAGAAAAAAAAGGAGAATATACTACTTAGAGTATATTTTGATTATTCTCAATTGTTATTCCAATGCTGTGTTAATTTTATCTTATTAAATATTGAAGAAGGGCCATCACCATTGGGAAAACATTAAAATACATTATTTGAAATTAAACTAATTTGTCTTTATGGAATACAATCTTAGAAGATCCTAGATGCTAATTTTGCCATTAACATGTATTTTTCGAAAAGATTATCATGCCGTGCATATATTCCAACCAAAACAGAGAAGCATAAGACAGATTTACCCCTGTCTAAGTCAAAGAGAAATAGGTCAAATGAGCAGTTCTAAGGAAGAGCAGACAAAGTCTACCCCTGTTGAGGCACATCCACCATTTGGAAACAGAAGTTAACAATAAAGGGACCCAGAACAGTTTGTGCCAGGATCTGTCTTTACAGATCGGGATTTTTTTCTCTTATTTTCTGATGTTCTAAAATTGAAATTGGGTACTGATTTTGGAGCACTAAAATGCTCCAAAACAGAGCCTCAATAGAACCTCGATCATGCAAAAGACTGTTTCTGAATTAAAGTATTTTGATCAAAATAGAATACTATCAATTCAGTAACAGTAAACCTTTATTTTTAAAGAAATTCTATTCTATTTTATATTTTATTCAATAAATAAAATTTACTTATATTTAATTTGTATTCTCTTTAGAATTAGATTTTAATGAATCATAAATTCTTATTAAAATAACCATAAAAATAAAAAAAAACTGCACAAGATCCTCTGGATTCTACAAACAGAAGCAAAATATTCAATTACAATAAAGAAGTAGATAAGGCACAACTATATAATGCTGAGAAAAGAAAGAGTAATTTTGATAAGAAAATTAATTTAAATTATAATGAACTTCCTAGCATCATCTGCAAGAAATTTTTTTTATAATTTGAATAATTTAAAAATAGTATTATTGTATAGTCTGACAAACATTCCCCATTTCTTTTATGAGAAAGCAAGTAAACAACAGATGATATATTTAGTTTCATTACAGACACCGAAGTGTTTTATATGCCAGCTAGACTCAGAACAATGCAAGGAAAAATATGGGAAACAATCTTGAGGCTCCCTCCCCAACAATATTTATAGAAATTAAAAGGAGTTTTAAAAACCAGCAATATGACTTCTAGGACAACAGGAACTAATGAAGAGTGGTACCCAGGCACCTGGGAGGTCATTTGCACCAACAAGATCTGACTGATTTGAGCTGCAGGAAAAAGTAAGCAGGGTTCCCCCTTGGCATGAACCACACCATAACTGATTATCCCACCCCATGTTTCTGGGATTAACAAAAGTAGTGCCAAATCAGATTTTAGAACTTTCTCCTCATCCTATGTACATGAGAAATAGAAGGGAAATTGATGACCTTTTTTTTATTTTTTAAAAATAAGGTTCTTTTTTCCAATTGACTGTTGAAGATAAATGGACAGTAGTATGAGTTTTGATTAAGAAATACCTAGGAGCACAAAATGAAAAATTTATGAATCTAAATTATTATCTGGACATTTAACATTATGATTTGAGGCTTTAATTATGGCAGAATTTGTCTATAAGTACACATGAATTCCCTCTGCAGCCAATGCATCACTTTAGGGCAATATTTCTGAGACTTGTGATTCATCTTAGCACATGCCCTTGAGGGTTGAACAGTCTTTCATCTGGAAATATAAAATAATTATTAAGATGGAAATGTTGTATGGAAATACTACCTCACTCATTTGGCATGTGTCTAACTAATCAACCTTTCCAAACTGTAACAATAAGGACAAAACAAAACACCACCAAACAACTACAAAATAACTAAATGGCAGCTCTTTGCATTTACATTTGACTCAAATTTGTCTGCTTAGTAATAATGACATGATCCAGTGTATTGCTTTAAAAATATTTCACATTATCTTTGGGAATATTATATACTGTTTTCCTTCATTTCTGCCTTTGGCAAAAATTTTCTTTACTGAGATCACTCGTTGAGAAAGCCATTTCCATCTCAATTGTGTACATTCTAGTTCCTGCGGTTAATAGGAGTCTTTGACCTTTTGGTTTCTACAGTTAATTGCCCTCTTGGCAATGATTGATGGCATTAATTCTTCTTGGAAGAGATTCCAACAAAACTAACCTCCTTCTTCCAAAAAAAAAAAAAAAATTATTAATTCTGAGGACAACCTGCGATGTCCAGTTATCACTTCTGCCAACCCAGTTCTCCAAGTTCCAGAGGCAGAGGTGTTTCAACTAAGATTGTATCCTTGGACTAATGGGACAAAAACTCTGGGTAAATGTAAACCAAACGATAGAAGGCAAGGTGCTGCTTGTTCTCCAGTGTCAGTTCACTTGGCATCTGGCATCTCTACTTATATTCTCACGGCCTCAGTACTCAGTACTTTGGGGACCTCAGTACTCATGAGTCTACTGACGCTATCATTTCCTAACTACTTTCCTCATCTTCAGTGTTCTCTTATCCAATTTAATCCTAAAAGAGTGATGCCAAATTCACCTTCTCAAAACAATGTTGGGCACATATTATTTCTCACATCAGAACTTAAAGGGTTCATAACTGAACATAATTCAAATTCAGGACATACTCTATCTTCCTCTCAAAAGCAACCTTTCTTCTGCATTTTCTGTTGTAGTCAGCAGCTTCCCCATCTACCCAGTCTCTAAGATCAGAGGTCAGCCCTCCACTCATTCTTCACTCCTTATCAGCACATCATGGTCAATGTCTGCGGTTAGGTTGATTTTGACTCAATAGTGACCCTACAGGGTATAGTAGAATTGCCCCACAGGGTTTCCAAGACTGTAAATCTTTACAGAGGCAGACAGTCACATCTTTCTCCTGCTTAGCAGCCAACTTTTAGTTACAATGCTCCTTAATCAGCACCTGAATCCACTAAAATATATTATAAATTGTCTCCTTATCTCTGCTAGACTACTTACTGATTGATTCAGGCTTTCTTAGTTCTTATCACTTGTAGCTTCCACTCTTATCCAGGCTCCAATTTCACTTGTCTTCAAATCCATTCCATGTACAACTGACAGCGTGTTTGTTTGCAACTTAAATCTGATCATGTGACTCCCCTACTCAAAATCCTTAAGTGGAATCCCATAACCTACAAGGTAATACCCAAACTGCTGGCTCTGGACAATCTTTCCAACCTGCCTTCACAGCACCTCCAACTTCCCCACCTCCATTCTTATGAATGCAAACAGAGTGTATCTACCACACAGCTTCAAGTGATATCTACTGTACCTCTTCTCTTCCACAGCCTGGAATGCCCTTTTCTTCCATATCTGCCTGGAAGACATCTTTGAACTTCTTTCCCAAGAATTCTCCTGGTGCCACCATACAGAGCTTGGTGTCTTTATAACACCTGATACTTTTGCACATATAAATATATACACATACATTATTTTTATATTTTTAGACTACATACACCATACAGCAAAATTGTTGTACTGTATATATTTCATGTCAAAGATTTCTTATTACTTGGCTCCACAATCAACACCAATGGAAGCTGCAGTCAAGAAATCAGATGATGAATTGCACTGGGCAAATCTCCTGCAAAAGACCTCTTTCAAGTGCTGAAGAGCAAAGAAGTCTCTTTGAAGACTAAGGTTCGCCTAACCCAAGCCATGGTATTTTCAATCACTTCTTATGCATGTGAGAGCTGGACAATGAATAAGGAAGACCAAAGAAGAGTTGATGCTTTTGAGTTGTGGTGTTGGTGAATAATACTGAAAGCACCATGGACTGCCAGAACTCACAAATCTGTCCTGGAGTAAGTGCAGCCGGAATGCTCCTTGGAAGCAAGAATGGCCAGATTTTGTCTCACCTACTTTGGTCATGTTGTCAGAAGGAACCATTCTCTGGAGAAGGATATCATGCTTGGTAAGGTGAAGGGTCAACAAAAAAGAGGAAGGTCCTCAACAAGATGGATTGACACAGTGGCTGTAACGATGGGATCAGGTATAGCAAGGATTGTGAGCCTGGCTCAGGTCTCGGCAATGTTTTGTTCTATTGTAAATAGGGTTGCTATGAGTCGGAGACTACTGGACAGCACCTAACAACATGTACTTCGTGTGTAGCTCACTGGTTATACTTTAAGGGTATCTGAAACACAGTAGCTTATTCATTCATGAAAGAAAGAAGAAAGGAATAAACACCTTTCTAAGTTATGCTCAACCAGTTCTTTTTTTAATGTGTTTCGATCCATGTGATTATTAATTTTTATTTATTTTTTTACATTTATTCACCTAACACACAGATATCATTTTACATTCAAGCTACCATGCCAAATTTTGAGTTTCCTGAAGTCTGTAATATTCTTATTTGTACCTAATGGCCTTAAGTGTAAATAAAGTACTCCATCCAGCAGCATATATCTTAATCTATTAAAGTTCTGCAACTCTTTTTCAGGCAAAAAATCTCATTTTAGCAACAAAATTTGTTATTTATGGACTGACAAGGAGAGTCAAACCACACAGAACTCCTAAATTCAACATTACGAAAAAGATTTCCATTATCTTTTCTAATTTTTTTGCTTCCCAAGAGTTAGATAAATATCCTAATGCTGTGTCAACGTAAACAGAGGAAGGGCCTTTGCCTTCTGCATACTCAGGACACTGTCCTTCCTAAGCAAGTACTACAACTATAGCAATAAGTGGAAATCACTAGATTGTAATTTTCATGAAAGCTCTTTTCTCTTGTTTATCATGCATGGCACCCCACAGCGCTAAACAAGGTACCCAGCAATACACTCTGTACTCAAATGTGTTAAATATTTACAGAGTGAATGAAACACTACTTTGCAATTTCATCTACCTTCTCTAACCAAGAGACACAAAACACATACTATTTTATTATATATCAAACCAAACCCACTGCCATCGAGTCGATTCAGACTCATAACGACCCGCATTGGGTTTCCAAGGTGGCAAATCTTTACGGAAGTAGATTGCCAAGTCTTCCTTCTGTGTAGCAGGTAAATGCCTTAGGCACTATGCCACCAGAGCTCCTTTTTATTATATATCGGCATTTATATATGCAACTACGAAGGAAGACCTTCTTAATTTTTGTATCCTCAGAACCAAAAAAAATGTTGAAAGAAAAAAAAAAAAAACCTCAAACAGAAGTCTTTGTCTGAAATAGGTAAGAATAAAACCCACACCGTTTTTGTCACCAACAACACTTCCACCTTACTCTATCCTGTGAAAATTGTAGGGCTTAAGAGAAGTCAATTCTAATGAGAAAAAGAGGGACTTTTTCAGGAGTAGGCGCTTCGCACTCCATGCAAAGTGGGGCCAACTTAACAAAACCGCAAAACCTTGGTTAATTCAAGCACAAGCTAATTTATTATTATCGGCCTAAATTACCCACTTTCTTTTGCTGCCCAGGCCAATATCCACAACCACACTGAGGCCTCGTGTAGAGTGAATATTTTACCAGTAGCTGGTGGGGAGCACAAGCGCTTCTCAGGCCAAATCAAGAGAGACTGGAATTTGGGCAGTGCAGTCAACCAAACACCTCAAATAGATCCCACCCAACCTTTGAAATCTGCATCTTGTAAGACATCCCCTCGATTTTCCATGGGGAAGCAAAGCTCTTGGGCCTTCAGAAGTGTGCTCTTTTCCAAAAGCTACAACCACTCCCACTCCCACTTCTGAGTCCATTTGGCCACACAGGACCTGGGTCAGAAGAGGCAAAGCCAAGCAGTCTGCCACTTGCTGCACCTTTAAAGAAACCTGTTTATTTTTTACTGATGCTCAAATAATGCCATGTTTAGCCATGGAAGCCTCTTCAAATTGGCTTTTGCACCCTTTTAACATGACATCAGTAGTTTTGACAGCTTCCTTGCTTTCTGTTATGACAGAGTGTTCCAGGCTCATCTTGTTGGATACATTGTTTCCTCAAACCAGAAATCAGTCATTTCTCCCCAAAAATGGTATTTAAAAGCCACAATTTGGGTGCTAAGGTTATTCATTTCTACTATATTTGTTATTGTTTCTACATCTTTCTAGCAGATATTTCAACTATTTCTTAAGTCTACTTTCTGCTTTACATTGGAGTGCATTTGTGCTGTGCAAATACCATACCCATATCCTCCCTCAAGACTTTGCTATTTTCCCTTCTATAATTCCTACTCTTTATTTACTAATTTTTAAAAGTAGTGATTAAAAAATCACTAATTTATTGTGATTTGGGTGAAAGTATACAGAGCAAGTTCATTTTCCATACAGTAATTCATACACATTTTGTTTCATGACATTGGCTGCAATCCCTACAATGTAACAGCTCCTCTCCCACTTCCTTCCTGTAGTTAGCTCTTCCCTGTGTCCTTCTTTCCTATGCATTCCTGCCCCTGAGCTATCTCCCTATGCAAATACTTCCACTACCTTTCTAATTTTTCTGCTTACTAAGAGTTGGATAAATATCATAATACTGTGTCAATGTAAAAAGAGAATGGGGCTTCTGATCTCCCATGATTGATCCCTCTAAGGAGTATATCTACCTGGTGTAAATATTCACCCTATATGCCTGTCTATTGTTTGGCTGGAAGTCATGGGAGTGAGTTCAATTACAGGCCTGAAAGGTAACTAGGGGCCATAGTCTCAGGGGTCTCACCACGCTCTATCAGACCTGTAAACTTGGTCTTTTTTTCTGTGATTTTGAGTTTTGTTGCACATTGTTCTCCCTCTCTATCCAGGATCTCCTGCACTGATTCCTTTCTGAGTGATTGACAGTGGTAGCTGGGCACCATCTAATTCTTCTGGTGTCATGATCATATAGGCTGAGTTCACATGGTCCATTAGCTGTAATTCCTACATTTTAATTTTTCTGAACGAGTTTTAGAGCCATTGTTCCTTAAAAAGTTCAAGCCCTAACTGGTCATAAAACTGCCAATCTTCCAGTGTCTATGGGTCACCATTCCTTTGAATGCCCAGTGCACTTTTACAGCCTATAAGACACATTTAACAGTTACTAATGCTATTACAGAATAGCATTTTTTATGCATATATATCTAGTACATTCACATTTATGTCAATAGTCAATTTATATGTATAGAACTAAAGAGTGTGAGTCCCTGAAGGCCAAAGCCATGTCTTATAGCCCTTTCTGCATTCTTAGAACTTCTTACAGCCCCCCTTATAATAAGTAACCAGTAAATAATAAGTAATCAATGAATATTTATTAATGATGATGACCACCATATGGGCACTAAATGTAGGTTCCATAAATTAGTATTCTAATTGTATTAAGGAAACTCAAGTAACTTCAAATAAACCAATAAAACCTTGATTTATTTTCAATAAAATGTATAGGGAAAGATTACACTACTCATTAAGTGGTTTTGAGCACAGGCTACTTGTGAGGGACAGCTTTTGACACTAAGGGAAATTCATTTTATAAAAAGAAATTCTTTCAACTATTAACTCTTTGTAGCAAAGGTCTTTCCATATCCTAAACAGGGAAGACTGAAGAAGAGCTGATGCTTTTGAGTTGTGATATTGGTGAAGAATGCTGAAAGTACCATGGACTGCTAAAAGAACTAACAAATCTGTCCTGGAACAAGTGCAGCCAGAATGCTCCTTGGAAGTGAAAATGGCCAGATTCCATCTCACCTACTTTGGTCGTATCAGAAGGGACCATTCCCTGGAGAAGGATATCATGCTTGGTAAAGTGGAAGGTCAATGAAAGAGGGGAAGACTCTCAACAAGATGGATTGAATCAGTGGCTGCAACAATTTCTGTTCTACTGTAAATAAGGTCACTATGAGTCAGAGATGGCTCAATGGCACCTAACAACAACAAATATTGGATCGCTCATTGGATCAAAGAAGAATGTATATTGTGCTGCTGTTGGGTGAAGTGCTCTATAGATGTCTATAATTTTGGTAATAATAATAATAATAATTTGATTGGAACCAACAAGTACATTATAATGTAGGTATCTGAACACAGGGATTGCTCAACTGAAGAGAAGTCCTAGTGTTTAAAAGTTTTTTTTTTTTTTTCTTTAGGAAAATATCTATCAATTTATCATAAAGATGCTCTTAGTAATGAACAGCCATAAGCACCCCACAAGAACAATCCAGAGAGAAAACTGTTGTTGTTGTTGTTGTTGTTAGGTGCCATTGAGTCAGCTCCAACTCATAGCCATGCTAATGTACAACAGGACAAGACACTGCCCAGTCCTGCACCATCCTCAAACTCCTTGCTATACTTGAGCCTATCATTGCAGCCACTGTGTCAATCCATAATCTTGAGGGTCTTCCCCTTTTTTGTTGACCCTCCACTTTACCAAGCACAACATCCTTCTCCAGGGAATGGTCCCTTCTGACAACATGACCAAAGTAGATGAATTGGAGTCTGGCCATTCTTGCTTCCAAGGAGCATTCCTGCTGTACTTCTTCTAGGACAGGCTTTGTTCATTCTTTTGGAAGTCCATAGTATTTTCAATATTCTCACCAACACCATAATTCAAAAGCGTCAACTCTTCTTCAGTCTTCCTAATTCATTGTTCAGCCTTCAGATGAATACGAGATGATTGAAAATGCCATGACTCAGGATAGCTGCATCTTAGTCTTCAAAGTGACATCTTCACACTTCTATATTTTAAAGGGTCTTTTGCAGCAGATTTGCCCAGTGCAATACATCTTGACTGCTGCTTCCATGGGTGTTGATTGTGGATCCAAGTGAAAGAAAGAAAATTAGAGGGAAAATTTTCCTCAGTAGTGATTTCTAGGTTTGGTATCTAACATGACCTCATTGCAATTAAACAAATATTTACAGAGCATGAGCTAGATCTCAGGATGGTGCAAAGGGTGGTCTAATAATATTTATTTTTCCTACTCCTCCATGATAGAAGCTCTGGGAGTGTAGTGCCTAAGGCTCTTGACTGCTAACCAGAAGGCTGGTGGTTCAAAGCCACCAGCCACTCCTTGGAAGGAAGATGGGGCAATCTACTGCCATAGTGATACTGCCTCAGAAACCCAAGGAGGGGTCGCTGAGTCGGGTCCGACTTGACAGCACATAACAACAACAAAACTCCTCCATGACAAGAAAATATTTCAAATGCCTTCAAAAACATGTATCAGTCAAATGATTTATTATTTGCACATTAAATGAACTTGAAAACAATTTTTTATTAAAGTGGATCTGTAGTCAGATTCTTTGTAAGAGGAAAACATCATATGATGCAGAAATGTTTTACTGGATATTTGGAACTCAATATATTTTCCAGGTCATTTGAATCATTTCAATATGGTAGTTTTACCTAGTTTGCCTATTTGTCAAACACCTTCTCAGGTTTTTTTGACCCAGGGAATAAAGGTGTTTAGGAATTGACATTACCTACATCTTTTCTGTGCTTATTGACTGAATAAATAGAAACTTTCAGAATCCATTTCCTCACTCTCCTTCTCTGTATCACATTGTTCTGTTGTCTTCCACTCTCTCCTTTCATAACCTTTTCCTACAGACTTTCCTTCACCAGGCTAACAGCTTCTGTCAGCAAGGCCTTTATTCCGTACAGTATCAAAAGCTCTGCACAAAAACTGATTAATCACGTTCACTGCTTTTCTTTGTTTACCCCTTCAGTTCTTGCAGAATTCGGGCGAACCAAGAAAATGCATGTCTAATCACAAATGTGAGCCGCTTTTAGCTAGTTATTGTGGAGCATTTCTTTTTTAAAATATATCATATAATTAAATGCTCTCTGAAAGTCAAATAAGACTAGTTTTCCCAAGTATATCTTCCATATCAAGGCTGTATTACGATGATCTAAACATACATTCTGTATACTTTGAGTTCTAAAAGAGAGTCTTATGTATCCATAAACATGTAAGTAATCCATTATCTTCCTTTTTTATTTTTTTACAACTATTCCTTGAGAAAAAGATACAACAATGCATTTTATGATAATAGTAAATTTGGGGTTAGACATTATTAATCAAGTAACAGAAGTCATGTATTCTATGTAGTCTGATAGAATGGTCTCATCACTGAAAAATCTAAATGGAATGAGTTTTCAACTGAAGTTTTATTCCTAAAATATCAGAATGCCATCCTTTACTATTAATCTCCTGACAATAATTAAATGGAATAAATATTGGTGGTTTCACCACTAATTTATATAATAGTTTCATACAGCAATTCTCTAATGTATAAAAATCCCTCTTATTCAGCATGATGAACCTGTCTGCTTTGAGAAGCAATGAGGGTTTTCCCTGTTAAACTACCGTACTTGAGCCTCAAGGCACAGGGTCAACATCATCATCCCAGCATCATTGGGCTATTTCTTCTATGCATGGACCCTCCTTCCCCATTTAGCATAGGGCTCTCTCATCACTTTTGTCACCTTGCTAAGAATTCTAAGGGTCAGAAAATTTTGAAAGTGGTAGAGGAATTCTTAAGTGTCAAATAACAAGTAAAAGATGTTAAATAAAAACCCTCAAACACTCATCTTTTTCAAGCAATTAACCAGGTGAGAGCCACATCACAATATGGCCTTTTGGAAACAATCTATGAAAAAAATATGTGGTTTAATGGGAATTCACAATAGTACAGTAAGAAAAATCACAACCCTGAATGAAGCAGACTGAAAAGGGAATTGCCGGAGCTGGGCTGAGGGAATGCCTGCCTCAGGGAAGAGTGGGTTTCCAGCTGAGATGCCAAGTTCACCAAGTGTCTAACGAGAAGTTCATCTGCATATTGCTTCCTGTATTATTCAAGTGAAAATTGCACACCCGAAGTATTTTCCGCTTTTTTTTTTTTTTTTACTTAAAAGAACAAAAATGGAACTCAGGGCAGGAACAGCCATAGAAAAGATAGTTGCCACTCAGCATTTACATTTAGCTAGAAAAGCATTCCTCTTAGGAACTTCATAGTCTCCTAAGTCCCTGCTGGATTATGGTGTAGGCCACTTTTATGGAAGAATGTTTATATAAAAAACATCTAGATCTGCAATCTTATTTATAAATGGCACTGGTGTGAAACAGACACACAGAAGACCCAGGTGTGAATGGGCCCAGGTGAGCGAAGCAGCAGGCTAGAGGAGGCACATCCGACACACCTCAGGTGCAGCCCCCTCAGCTCAAGGAGGCATCCCAGGAACACATTAATCAACACATTCAAGGAATGCATTAATCAACACTGCAGCGGTGGCGGGCATGCCCCATTGTTTAACTGTAGCACACTAAAGAACATGAAGCAGCGGTCTGAATGTGAATTTCCGCCATGCTGCAAGAAACAAAACCCTTTTCAGGACTGGCCCCATGCACCATATCCTACTCGACTTTTTCAATGGAAATCATTCTCTCCTGTATTCGGGGTAGTTTATGGACTTGCTTTCTATGACAGTCAACCAGAAACAAAGAATCTTTACAGACCAGCTAAGTTTGACAAAAGCTGTAGAAATGCCTTCTGCAGATATGAAAACTTGAGTCCTTCCAAGAGATTTTTTCTTTGTTTTCCAAAATGAATGCTGTCATGAAAGGCAAAATAAAACAAAACAAAGCAAAAAGCAAAAAAAAAAAAAAAAAAAAATCATGTTCAAGCATCTATCTGTGTACGCAGTCAGATGTGACATGTGACAGCAACATACTGCATTACCAGCAAGGGGCCTGTCCTGGCCTCCTGTTCCATACTGGGCTTCATTTTCCTCCTGGGTAGTTCTCTCGATAACCCTCCTGTCAGGATTAGATTCCCTCAAAAAGCAGCCAGGGATGAAATGGCCAGATGCTAGAAAGAAGGGAAATGATAAAGTACCCACATAACCTATACACCCACTTCTACCACTGTGTGTGGGAGCTCTGGTAGCATAGCGCCTAAGGCACTTGCCTGTTAACCAGAAGTCTGGAGGTTCAAACCCACCAGCAACTCCTGGGAAGGAAGGTTGGGCAATCTACTTCCGTAGTGACACAACCTTGGAAACCCAAGGAGGGCTCGCTATGAGTAGGGTTTGACTCGAGAGCACATAACAACAACAGCAACAACCATTGTGTATACAGAGTACAGGGGGACGTGAACACTTAAGGTTTTCCAGTATTCTGTTGCATGCCCTTAGGTGGTACAAATGGTTAACATTGTCAGCTGCTGACCAAAAAGCTGAAAGCCTCAGAAGAAAGGGCTGGCCATCTGCTTCTGAAAAATCAGCCACTGCATAACCCCTGGTAGCGTAGTGCCTACCCACCAGCCACTCCTCGGAAGGAAGGTTGGGCATTCCTACTTCCGTAGTGATACTGCCTCGGAAACCCAAGGAGGGGTCACTATGAGTCGGGGCTGACTCGATGGCAAACAATAACAACAACAAAAAGGCACTTGACTGCTAACCAGAAGGCTAGCAGTTCAAACCCACCAGCCACTCCTCGGAAGGAAGATGGGGCAATCTACTTCCGTAGTGATACTGCTTCGGAAACCCAAGGAGGGGTCGCTATGAGTCGCGTCCGACTCGACAGCACACAACAACAACAGCATAACCCCTGGAGCACACAGTTCCATTCTGACACACGTGGAGTTGTCAGGAGTCAGAACTGACCAAAAACAATCAGTTTTTGGTCTTACTCAGATTGCCAAGTAAAGTTCAGTAAACATTGGTTGTGGGTTTGAGAATGCTGAACATAAAGACTGCAATTGAAATAAGCTTCCCTTTGGGGAGAGTTATTTCTGTAAGGTTGTACTTGGTGATGATAATTGCCACTGAGTAGTGACTTCCCTTTCTGTTTGGAGGCAGTGTTCTAGTCACCTCAATGAGCCTGTAAGGTAAAGTTCACGACCTACTGATCTAACTTCATCTCATCACCAGCTCTAATTCTGGTGACCCTAAACGCACTTAATACCTATAAGCCAAAAGTGCAGCTGTGAAAGCAAATCCAGCAAATATTTGCAAGGAGTTCTTTCCAAAGGCCAGTGCATCAGCCTTTGTGTTTAAACGCTAAGTCGCTATCCATTGCCTGTACTGGAGTAGCTCAGACAATATCCCCATTCCAACTTCAAAGCAGACATTTCTGCCACTGAAAACCTAACTGCACCTCCCCCATCACTATCTGACCCTTGAACAATCTCCCCTCCCCTCCAGAGAGAATGCTGACACCTTTCTTCTGCTCTTTCTGAGCCTTCTGAAATTACTACCAAATTGAGCAGTCCAGAGTGGTGGGGGTGGAGGCTGGGCTGGCTTATCCTGAGAAAAGTAGTTGTGTCCTACAAGAATTACAAGAATAGGATGCAAGGAACAGAAACGACTTAATCAATAAAGGCATCACAATCACAGACGCCATAAAGAGATAATTATCAGGAATTATGATCGAACCTCCCTACAGAGACACTGTACATGACACGTCATATACTTCCATCTGACCCCAGGACACAGGCCATTACTCAGACTCCAAATAAAAATGGAAAGCTGAGCAGAGCAGGGTGATGGAAGAACAGAACGGTCCTTATCACGCTGTCAGCTGGCTTCTGCACTTTGGTGTTGAGAAGTCATTCTGTGGAGTCCCTGGGTGATGCACATGATTAATGCTTTCCTCTGCTACCCAAAATGTTGGAATCCCCCAGACGTGCTTCAGAATATAGGCCTGGTGAGCCACTTCCAAAAACTCAGCCACTGGAAACCTTGGGGAGCACAGTTCTACTCTGATGCATCTGAGGTCGCCATGAGTCAGGATTGCCTTGATGGTAACTGGTAGTCATTCCACGAACTCTGGCACAATCCCAGATGAGGGGCAGTTCAAGTGTGCTAATGTTTCAAGAGATACTGTCACAGAGTTAATGTTTGGAGCTTGTCTACAAGAGATGGCACGGTGAAGAAACAGTGCATTTTTAGTTGATTAAATAATCATTCTTAACTGGTATAAAACAATAAAGAGGTGAATCTCTTGTGCTTAGACTTAGATCCCAGCCTTGGTTTTTTGTAAATTCTAGGCTTTCTGGAGTAACTGTTTTATTCATGAGCTTTGCATCTCAAGTTTTGTGAGGTGAGTATTCCTTCTATGGATAGTATGTGCCTCCTAGATTGGACTGGTGTCAAGTAACATGAGACAAACCTTCTGAGCTTTAAAATTATACTGTAGGACAAAATTTCGATGCATCCCTTTATTGTTAAGTACTGTTCCAACCGCATTCCCATCTGGTCTTTGTAATAAAATATTGGTTCACGTTTAAAACTCGACACAGTAATTATAAGGTAAAGTCTTTTCACGTTATCAGTTTCCAACTCTGAATATAGCTACCATTCTCTTGAGACATATGCACAATTTTTAAAACTTAGTATTATGAGTTCAAGGGAAATAATAATTTTCAAATCATCCACCAAAAAGCAATCCATAAATAACTCCTATAACCTGTAAGGTACTTTTTTTTTTCCTCATAGTTTTCTACATGTGAATAAAAGCTTGAAGGTGTAGTAAGAGGAGTCCTGGTGGCACAGTGGTTAAAACATTTGGCTGCTAACCAGAAGGTCAGTAGTTCAAACCCACCAGGCACTCCTCAGGAGAGAGATGAGGCAGCCTGCTTCTGTAAAGATTTGTGTTGTTGTTGTTGTTATGTGCCGTCGAGTCGGCCCCGACTCATAGCGACCCCTCCTTGGGTTTCCGAGGCAGTATCACTACGGAAGTTGGATTGCCCAACCATTGGAAACTGTGGTGGTTATGTTTGTGTGTCAACTCGGCTGGGCCTGGTTCAGTGGCTGGGCAGCTGGATGTAGTATTCCCCATGATGAGACTGGTAATCAACTCCATGGTGGAATCTACTGTGAGCAGCTGAGTAGCTGCCTTTGGGTATGTAGGCTGCTTCCTGTATATAAGCAGAAGCCTTGGGAAATGGTCTCTAGCTTATGGCATCTTGAACCCTGCATGTAAGCATGTCGTTGCTCAGCAGCCTGCTATGCTCTGCAGGCCTTGGGACTTACAATGGACTTACATTAATGACCTGCCATGTGGTTTGGTAACATCGGGACTGTGCCTTTTTACTTGTCAACCTTGGGGCTTCTCAGCCTCAGCAGCCTGCAGCTGTCTGAGTGAAGAAATGCCTCTAGCTCCAGTGGGCTGGGAGGAGGCAGAGCTGTACTCCAAGGTTGAGGGGCTTATACCCAGTCCCTAGAACCTGGCACTTTGAACTTGGACTTAAAGCCTCCAAATTGTAAGAATAAACTCGTTTGTTAAGGTCATCCCATTTGTGGTACACTTCTTGTCAGAGCAGCACTAGGTAACCAGAACAGAAACCCAATGGGGCAGTTCTACTCCATCCTATAGGGTTACTATGAATTGACTAGAAACCAATGGGTTTGTTCATTTTGGGATGGGCATTATTCTTTCTCAGGCTCATTATAATGATAACCAGAACCAAACCCACAGGGATGCAGCAGAGTCAAAAACCAGTTATGTGCAGTGATCTCAGGGATATTTACCCTCACTCTGGCTGTTGGAATTCCTCTACTAGTCAACCTACCCTTGAGCTGAAGGTTTTCAAACCAGGTAGAAGACAGACTTATTTCCTTAGAGAATTTCCACAGTAGCATTAATGACAAATGTGAACACACTTTTTCTGAATGGCGCTAGACAGAGACATAGAAGCAGCAGCAGTACTTCCTAGAGAGAAGGATGAGGGCTAGTGGGGGTTTTGAACCACAGACTGCCATTTTGATATTAGTTAGATGCGACAGCACAGCAGTGAACGTGGGAAAAAGTACTGAAAATTCTAAGTGGCTACTCCAATGTGAGAGGCTGAATTCTTGAATAGCCTGGGGACGCTCTGAATTCAAGTGTGTTTTAGAATTTCAGGGAGTTTCAGCAAGTCATTGTGGTGCAAGGAAAAGAAATGGGGAAGACCCACAGTATTTAGTTTCAACCAAGATTAAACCATTCACAAAATAAAATGAAATATTTCCATGGCTCTCATAGTGCCTGACAACTAAAGTTTACTTTAGATATTTAACAAAAGGCTAGCCAAAAAAGATCAGCAAGAAGTATATATTGAGAAAGGCAGAACTGAACATTTTGTACCTGTTACTTTAGAAGACAGAGGTTTTAAATCAAGTAACTGCCATACGATGAATGAAAGAAAAAAATAATGCACCCAGCCAGAAAATCTCTCTTAGGGAACATCTGAGAGTGCCCTCGGATGTTGGAAAGCACCTGGTGCCGTCTCAAAAAGACACCATGTGCTGCTTCATGGTGGCTCCTTGGCTTGCCTCATCTTTGTGTATTTTCCTCTCTCACTGGAAATCACCATTTGATGTCTTTCTATTGCTCCTAGTGTGACACAATACATTATCTATAGAAGAACTTGCCATAACTTACTAAAGATACTAGCATTTATTGGTAAGCCACTTCACCTAACATGTTGTTGTTGTTGTTGTTATGTGCCGTCGAGTCGGCCCCGACTCATAGCGACCCCTCCTTGGGTTTCCGAGGCAGTATCACTACGGAAGTAGGATTGCCCAACCTTCCTTCCGAGGAGTGGCTGGTGGGTTTGAACCGCCAGCCTTCTGGTTAGCAGGCAAGTACTTTAGCCACTATGCTACATAATTCCTACTAATTTCCAATGGGGGTAAAGGCAGATCATAACTTTATAAAATGAGGCACTTTACATTAACTAAAGGAGCTTTCTATTGAAAGAACCACTTACACAAAATTAAGGCTTTTTTGGTATTGACCATAATTACCTAATTTATCATTTTTGCTCTCTTTGCTAATTTTCATTTTCTAAGGTCTTGTTCTCAAGGACATTTTTCAAAAACAAAATGTGTGCTGTTTGATTTACAGAGCAACATTTCTTAGTTTCCAGGCTACTAACTTGGGATTTCTGATGGAATTTTGAAACACCATCAGACCTAGATAGTCATAGGAAATCAGTTTCAATACAACACAATGAAAGCAAACTCAATCGAGGCATGAATAATTTCCTTTTAAATACAAAAAAAAACATCTGAATGGATCGATTCTCTTAAGCACTCTCGGGGACAAGGGACAACATGCTTGGAGCATTTCACTACCCCAAAATCGTGCAGACAATCTTCTTTTCTCAAGGAAAGTCTGTGAGAGTTTCTTTTATATGTTCAATGAAACCTGTGAGGTAGAGAAGCAGCTTTCTGAACAATCATGCTCTCATAAATTTCCAATGGCCCATTACTAGTTGCGATACAGTTCTCTGAACTGTGTTCCAGATCTCCAAATAAGATCTTTCTCATCGAGTTAATATTACAATAGATGGCCTTTCAGAAGGCACCACAGGCATGACAGTAGAGTCTATTCTAGAGCTGATAAATCTGAATGACATCAATGGGGTGGGGTGGGACGTGGGGGGTGGAAAAGGGATTTACAAAGTAGAAAGCACATGTTGTTGTTGTTGTTATGTGCCGTTGAGTCGGACCCGACTCTTTCAAAACAAATTGTTGTATTATTTAGACTTTACTGTGAGACAAGAAAATCCTGTATGGATAGTATGTTCTCAGGAGATTGTTGTTATTTTTCATGTCTGACTGGATCAGAGAGAACACTCTTGGACATGACTCCCTGCGATCTGTCATCTTTCATTCCACACTGGCATCATTCAGAACCACACTGTTTACTGTAAGTCTTGTCTAAGTTCTGTGCTTTATGGTTCACGATTTTGTAAAACAAAATCTTATTACTATGAAAATATCATGGAGGGCTGGTTTTCTTCCCTATGTGTTTGATTCATCCTCTTTGACAAGTAGTATGATTGATAATTTTGCTTCTGTATGCCCAGGGCCTGTCTTTTATCATATGGTCTGGATTGAAAAAGTATTAACTATGGGAATAATATTGCATAATCACATCATTTTATGGTATAATCCCTTCTTTAGGAAATAAATAATATAAAATCTTAAAAAAGATAAAGTTCTACCTTTGAAGAAGGTCTTCTTATCAGAAGAAGTTGTTCTTCCTTTTAATTCTTTCAAATGTAAGTCTTCTTAGCATTGCTCTATGGGTTGAAAAGTGGGGGGAAATGTTAATAAGACATTCCTCCTCGATCACAGCAGAGTATCAATGCATTAACTCTGACTGACTCCCTGCTGGGAAACACAGTTACAGAGGAGCCATGCAAGGAATGACAAATTATAAGTAGACTTGCCAAAATAATGTCTCTCTGGCTTCAATCAAAAATGACAGCAGAAGGATGACTAGAACTCTGGTGGTCATCAGCCAGCTTCCTCTTTCCAGTTTAGGGGAATAGAGCAGTTTTTTTGTAGGTATATATTCAGTGTGGCTGAAATACGTCTTTGCTGTGGATTTTTTATTATTATAATCTTTATTTTAACTGTTTATTTAGTAGCATAGGAATTCCACGGACTATATTTGAAAGCCCTCATGTTTTGAATTAAGGTCCTGACGAGATGATCGGAACAGCCAAGATCTGAGGAGAAAGCTCAACCTGGCCTGTGACAAAAAGCCACCAACAGCTCCAGAGCTTGGCATCTCCAATTCGCCTCTCCACAGCCTCAGTGTTTCCTTTGCAAACATTCCAGCTGAGAATTAGCCAGGAAGGGACAGTAGCCATGGGGAGTAGAACAATCACAGCTGAGCACATCAAGTTTCATTTTTAAAGAATCAATTCAGTGACACCCAAGTTTTTCTAAAGGGAGGATTTGTGGCTTTTTGGACTTGGAATTTTTAGAAACAGAAGTCATACTATCAACTGAAAAACCTTTCAGAGAAGAGAAACAACTGTCAATTCAGGAACTCTTGGGTTGCACTCAAATATTAGGACAACTGTGAATCACAAAATTATTTCATCAACAAAATAAAATGATGTGAAATAATGTTAGATATTTTATGTGTGTTTCTTAGATTATTTTCCCTATTAAATTGCATAATTTTAATCTAAAAAAAGAACCTTTAACTACATGCAAAATTATCACTAATAGATTTTCACTGCATCTGAGGCAATGACATTTTATCAGGGGAAAATGTTAACACTGTGGAAGTTAGTGAACTTCTTTCTTCTAATTGGAGTCAATTTTATAGTAGTAAAGATTTTCTTTCCTTGTCACTTAATTCCTTTTAAAGAAAAATTTCTACCAGTGTGTTGGAAAGAATCTACAAGAACTCTTCTTTTTTAAATTTTTTCATTTTGATTCAGGTGCAAATTTACAAAGCAGATTTGTTCCACTCTCAACAGTTGATGCACACTTAGTGTCACAGCCTGATTACAATCCCCAACCATAAAAAGCCCTCCTCGTCTCCTCTCCCTGTGACAAGCCCTTCTCTGTGCCCTTCTTCTCTATGCATTCCTGTCTGTCCAGCTTTCCCTCTCTATGTGAATGCCGCCCTTCTGATGTCTCATGGCTGATTGACCTAAGGGGTGCATCTCCCTAGGGTAGGTGGGTACATCTCCCTAGGGTAGGTGTTCTACTTGTAGGTAATTCTACTGTTGGGTGGAACGCTAATTCACAAAAGTGAGTCCGGTTCCAGGCCTGAAGGATAACCTGGGTCCATAGTCTCTGGGGTTCCACCAGTCTCTACCTGACCAGTAATTCTTGTCATTTTTGTGTTTTTGAAGTTTGTTCCATATTTTTCCTTCTACTCTATCTGTTGTTGTTGTTATGTGCCGTCGAGTCGGACCCGACTCATAGCAACCCCTCTTTGGGTTTTCGAGGCAGTATCACTATGGAAGTAGATTGCCCCATCTTCCTTCTGAGGAGTCCCACTCTACCTAGGATCTCCAATTTCAATCCCTTTCTGAGTTGTTGGTATTGGTAGCTGGGCACCACCTAGTTCTTCTGATCTCAGGGTCATGAAGGCTGAGGTCCCTGTGGTCCATCATATCCTTGGGACCAAATGACTTTGATTTTCTTCACTCTTCTTTGTTCCAGACTAGGGGAGACTAATACTTGTATCTTAGATGGCTGCTTGAAAGCTTTTAAGACTTCAGTCACTATTCCCCAAAGTAGGATGTAGAACAAGATTTTTATGCACTATGTTGTGCCAATTGAGCATGATATCCAAGACTATGGTTCTGAGCCCACACACTCAATGACTTTCTCCCTCAAGGTGTTTGGTTGTCTTTGAGAAGCTATTCCAACCTTGTTCCCTGTTACTTCTGTTATGTATATGGATAATTTTGTAGCACAAGGACATATGTAAGACTATCTTCAGCCAAATCTATCTTTAGTCTTGGGTATATTCCTGTTCACCTACCCCCACCTGATCTTCTCACTTGTCTATGCATTTACCCATAGCCTAGTGTTTGCTGCCACAGGTAATACAGTATTGTGTCTCTGTTGTCTATAACTTTTGTGCACATTTCTGTGTCCTCCTTTTCCCTATTGTCATTGTGCTGGTCATACACTTTTGTTATATTGCCTTGGAAAGAGTCTACAAGAATTTGAAGCTATAGCTATAATAACAATTGAAATAAACAAACTTATATCGAATACTTGATATCTGTCACACATTGGAAGGAGCTCTAATGGCATAGTGGGTAAGGGATTTGGCTGCTAACCAGAAAAGGTCAGTGGTTCAAACCTACCAGCTGCTCCAAAGGAGGAAGATGAGGCAATCTACTTCTATAAAAATTTACAGCTTTGCAAACCCAAGGAGGGTCACTATGACTCAGAATCAAATCAATGGCAGTGGGTTTGGTTTGGTTTTGGTCATACATTAGATAAATATAAATAAGGATAGAAAGCATAAAATATAAATAAGAAAAGTTTCCTGCCAAAGGTTCTCAGTTCACACTCTGATGAGAAAAATAGACAGAACTCCTATCAATGACTATAAATACAGGATGCATAAAGAGAGTTTTATGAGACTATAGAGGAAAGAAAAATTAATTCTACAAAGGGAGCACCAAGGAAGGCTTTCCACAGGAGATAATATTTGAATGGAACCTTAAAGGTAGGTAGAAGGGCATTCTGGGTGAGGAAAGGGCAGGAGCAGTGGAATGTCACTGACAAAGTGGGTGGTGTGTCCAGATCATGTCAAGCAGAGCAATGAAACTACAAGGTAAGGGGGAGGGGGGCTGCAGAGGTAATTTGGAGCCAGAATGCAAAGGGCCTTGAACATGAGACAGTTTATGAGTCTGGTTAACTTGGGAACAATGGGAAACCATGGAGAGCTTTTAGGTAAGAAAAAATAAAACCTGTTAGTCATGTCAGTGACCGAGACAGGGAGGGTAGAGATTGTAAAGGAAGACAGTTTAGGGGGTGTTTCAGTAAGCAAAATACAAGATTTTTGGCTTCTAGGATTAACTCCTGTCTTTTCCATAAGCCCATCACCAACAACACACATTAGACACCTCCCCAAAGTGAATCAGGATACACAGATGGGACTAATTTAAGATTAAGAAACACTGACTGGGCCATGACATCTGACATGATTGCACCTCTCTCTCTTTTATTAATGGAATGATTTTGTGATCTTAGTTGCCCTAACATGTGAAAGCTCCTTTAGAGGTGGAACTTTAGAAGACCAGCAGTAGATGTGGTCTCATCTATCTCCTCTCCACCTAGTCATCTCTCTTTCCATTTCTTGACTGTCTTTCTCTTCTAGACTGGCTAGCTCCATGCATCTGTGACCCTGCCAGACCTTTGGACCCTGTGCACAACTTGACAGTAGGGAAAAGTCTTTCTTGGGTCCTTTTTCTCTGTTACTAGATGTGTGTCTTGGAGCAGTGTCTCTCTTCACATTGCAGCGTTAATGTCTTGACGCTGGTTTGGACTTAAGGGAAACAGACCATGCTTAATGGTTTGCTTTGTTTCCAGGCCATTAAGGCAACCTCAGTAAGGAAAGGAGCTTATCACCAGTTCCAGCCTAGTGTACCAGAGCTGTGCACTAGGACCTGAGACTGAAGCTTAGGCTAATAATGCATTTTTACCATGTCTTATTTTGTCAGCATCCCCACTACAAGTATCTCTCTTGGGGATCTCATAGGTAAACCAGAATTTAAGCACTCCTGGATGGCCTGGCCAAAATATACCACAATCCTTCATCTGCGAAACATCGTGGTCAGGTTGACAGGCAATCCAAAAAATAGCCTGTTCTTTCCTTCTTAACATTTCTTCAAAATAAAACTGTGCATGATAAAATCAATAGAAACTAAAATAGTGCTTTAGCTGGACCAAGTTCTTTAGAGGAATCTTTTTTTGTTTTGTTTTGTTTTATCCCAACTATTTGGTACCCCTCTATTGATATTGCATTGTTTCTGAAATATCTATGCTACATAGCTGTGGATGTGTAAGCTATTGCTGAAAATGTGTATTGCAGATGACTAGAGGCTGCAGATAAATATTAAAGAGTTAATCAGTTAAAGATATATGTCAACAAAATTCCTGTAAGAGACCTAACATTTAATGAGTTCCTATTATGTCCCAAGGAGCTCTGGTGGCATAGTGCCTAAAGCACTTGACTGCTAACCAGAAGGCTGGCGGTTCAAACCCACCAGCCACTCCTCAGAAGGAAGACTGGGCAATCTACTTCCATAGATATACTGCCTCAGAAACCCAAGAAGGGGTCACTATGAGTCTCAATAGACTTGATGGCAGTGAGTCTGGTTTCTGGTTTGATATTATGTCCCAGGTCCTGTGTACACACTGTTACAGGTGACACACCAATTCTATAAGTATCATTATCTCTTTGACATAGAGGTAGAACCGAAGCACAGAGGGGTTAAATAAGTGACCTCAATCACACATCTAACTGGTAAGTATTGTCATTGTTAGGTGTTGTCCAAGTAGATTTCAAATCGTAGTGACCTCATGTGACAGAGTACAACTGCCCCATAGAGTTGTCTGGGCTTTAATCTTTAAGAAAGCAGATCTCCAGGTCTTTCTTCTGTGGAGCTGCTGGGTGAGTTTGAACTGAGAACCTTTTGGTTAACAGACAAGTGTTTAACTGTTGCACCACCAGGGCTCCCATGTGCCACTGGGCTTCATTAGCAGGTAGTACAGCTGGAATACAAAACCCCTTCTGCCTGAATCCAAACCCTGTGCTTTTTCTACTTCACTCTCTGGCTCCTCAGAGAGGGCAAGGATAAAACCAACAGTGGAGGGAACCACTGAGAGTTAAGGGGATGACAGGGAAGAAGACCCTGCCAGAAGGAGCAGTCAGACCCAAGAAGAGGAATCAAGGAAGCCAAGAAATAAAGGTGTCAGGAAGCAAGACTGGTCCAGGGGGTGGAAAGCTGCAGGGGGATGCAAATGAAAGAACTCTGCAGTTGCCAGTGAGCAGCCCCACAACCCTGAGTGACGCTCTCATAACTACTCCCTCCTCCCCATGGACTGTGGTTTCAAGATTTGCAAAAACACTGACTGCATCATCATTCCTATACCTCTCTACCAAGTGCTTTTTTAATAAACAAAAATTGTGATTTGGGTGAAAGTTTACACAGAAAATTTATTTTTCATACAATAATTCATAAACATTTTGTTTCATGACATTGATTGCAATCCCCACAGTGTAACAGCCCTCTTCCCACTTTCTCCCTGTAGTTAGTTACCTTTTCCCTGTGTCCTTCTTTCCTATGCCCTGCCCTCTGAGCTATCTCCCTGTGCAAACACTGCCCTTCTGATCTCCCGTGGCTGTGGCTGATTGTCCCAAGGAGTGTATCTACCTGTACAAATGTTCACCTTATATGCCTGTCTATTGTTTGGCTGGAAGCTACAGGAATGAGCTCAGTATGAAAATGCTACTAAGTATGATGTGGAAGAAGTTGTTTTGGAACATGGCATGTGGTTCTTTCGACAAATTTAATAGTTTTCAGTATAATTAAATTCAAGGCAACATGCTCTGGAAGAAGCACCACATGTAATTTTGCAAAGGTTGAGTGAAGGTAGTGCTGGTGGATGACCTCTCATGTGGGAGACCTGGGCTTGATTCCCGGTCAATGCACCTGGCCACCACCTTTGAAGTCAGGGAAGGCTTGTACATTACTTTGATGTTAAACCAGTTTCAGTGGCGCTTCCAGACTAAGATGAATGACGAAGAAAGGCCTGTTGATCTACTTCCAAAAGTCAGCCAACAAAACCCCTATGCATCATAATCTTCTGATCCTCAGCCAATCACGAGATGGCATAGGAGCCAGGAGCTCTTAATTCCATTGTGCGTGTGGTAGCCATAAGTCAGGGGCTAACTCAAGGCAGCTAACAACAACATGGCTCTATGGCATCATGTGCGGAAATGATTTCCTCCTGGCTTTTGAACAGTATTGATAGGGAACAGCCACAGTTTTAACTTCTTTGTGATGATTTAAACCCTCAAACCTTTACAAGAGCCACCAAAGACTGTGTGTTAATTGTAGTACCATGCCAGCAATTATGCCAAACACTTCTAGGGGATGAATTTTTGTAACATTCATTATTCTTGACAAGTTTCATGACTCTGAAATACATTTATGTCACCAGCATAGGTGACATAGAATCATTGCTAAGGATTAATTTTCCAATAATAAAGTAAGAATTATTTTTATTTAACCAAAATATTATCAACTTATCCCATTAAGTTAAACAGGTCCTGAGTCAAAAGGTCAAGATGAGATTCAATGTATTTTCAAAGTAGTTTTCAGAAAAGATGAATAACATCAAGGTGAAAACTGTAAGAAATCCAAAGGTCATAATACATATAATGAAACCTATTATAATAAAAGTAATTCAATGGTACATAACATAAAAAATTCAATAATTCACAAAGGTGAATACTTGACTTAGCCACTCACAGAAAAATCAAACAAAAAATTTCCTTACTGCTCCACAGTACTATTGATTGGCATGATTTTCTTTTTTCTTTTTTTTTTTTTTTTGGTGTGGGGGGCAGGATTTTGCTTTGATTGATTTGGTGTGTTTTAAAATGAGAATCTATAACATCCAATAAAACTGAAACTGTTATTGCAAACATTATTAGGTAAAAAGTATCAGCAAGCAAAAATGGGCTCAAAATCTCATTTACTTTATACTGTCCAGCATAACTGAAGACACTAAAAATGTTTGACTCTTTGGTTCCTATGAGACTGATTTCTAAAGTGGCCTAACTGATGATTCAACAAAGAGGAGGTTACATTATAATATCAAGCATTTGATCTCTCAAGCCCATTCCATTCTCACCAGTGGCAAAGTACAAAACAAAATATATCCCCCAAAGCAGAGTATAATCCTGTTCACAGTGTTAAAAAAATATACTTAAGAAATACTTTTTGAAACCTCAATTTTGAAAACTTTAATATAATTATGAAAATAACTATACCACTGCACTATTACATTCTTATGTAGCATGGAAAATTGTTTTGTTCTATTTATATGTGCTGCAAATATACCAATGAATATAGTTGAGTGTACAGGGGACAATGTTTTGAAAATTTAGCCACAACGAAACACCTTGAGGGAATGAGTCACTGGGCTTGAGGGCTCAGGACCAAAGTCTTGGGGGATACTAAAGTCAATTGACACAACATAGTCCACAAGGACAATATGCTACATCCTACTTTGATGAATAGTGACCAGGGTCTTAAAAGCGTGTGAGTGCAAAAGGACAAATATTGTATTAGTCCGTTATTGAGAAAGTTAAGGAAAGGTTTATATATTGGAGGACATTTTCTTTGTTGGTTACCAGGGGTGGGAGGGAAGGGGAGGGAATGCTGTTAGATAGATAGAGATAAATATTGATTTGGGTGAAGAGAAGGGCAATGTACCAAATGTGAGTGACCAATATGGCAGCATTGAGGATGAGAAAGACAGAGAGAGTTACATGGGCAGTACAAACAACAAATATGAATCCCTTTGTAAATACAATACTGAGTTGTCAATGAAAGGAAACATGGGTATAGGGACGGATAGATGGGTGAACAAGCTAAACAATTATGTATGTCTAAATGGAGAGTGTATCCAAGATCATATACAGGGTTGGCAGACAATGGGCCTCTCGAAGAGTATGAAGGGATGGACACTGGGAGGAGGTAACTATGGGGAGGAAGTGGGAGGGGAGCTGCTGCATTGTAAATTTTGGTCAATGACATGAGACAAAGTATATGTGAACTGCTGTATGAAAAGTGAATTTACTCTGTAAATCTTCACCCAAATCCTAATTAAAAAAAAAAAAAAAAAAGCGTGTGAGTGAATGCTTAAGGTGCAACTATTGGTCTCTCCCTGTCTGGAACAAAGGCTAGTAAAGAAAATTAAAGACTAAAGGAAATAATTGGACCGAAGGACTAATGGACCACTTGAAGTACAGTCTCCACAACCCTGAGATCAGAAGAGGTAGATGGTATCCAGCTACCACAGCTGACTGCTCTGAAAGGGAGCATAATAGGAGGTCCTGGATAAAGTGGGAGACAAATATGTAACAAAAGTCATAGTCATAAAAGTGACCAGGCTTGCTGTCTGATAGAGACTGGTGGAACTCCCCAGACTAAGGCCCTAGATATCCTTCAAGCATGGAACTGAACTCATCTCAACTTTCAGCCAAACGTAGACAGTACTATAAGGTGAGCAATAACATCAGCGAGGTATGCACTCCTTAGAGCCGATCAACCACAGGAGATCAAAAGGACAGCACTTGCCCAGGGATCAAGCTCAGAAGGTAGGAAGGGGTAGGAAACAAGGATGCAGGGAAATGGTAAATGAAGGGAGGGAAGAATGGGAAGAATGTTGTTATGCTGTGGGATTGCAATCAACATCCTGAAATAAAATGTGTATGAATTGTTGAATGGAACACCGATTTGCTCTGTAAACTTTCACCTAAGTAATAAAAAAAGAAAGAAAATTGTTTTGTTCTTTTGTCACTATAAAATAATAGCAATTTACAAACTTTATTTTTAATCTTTGGTCTTAATGAAATTTTACAATCCCAAAGTTCTTCTTGTTTTTCTTAACTTCCTGATTTTGACATGATCCTTGGACTAAATATAGGGTCCATTTATAATCACTAGGAGGAAGAAAAAGGATAAACAGCCCTATTGAAATTGGCATCTATCTGTGGTTTCTCTGGGGTATGTCTCTCCTCCAGCAGCCTGATTCAGCTTGGCATGGCAGAAAGCCAGAGTCATGTTGAAACCCAGTTTTCCCCGTTACAATAGCATATAAAACAGAATTATTTCAAAAACTAGAGAGTGTGATCAGAGACCAGAAAGCGGTCTAACTAGCACTTCCTCAACCAGGTGGCATCAAGAGAGGCTGCCTCTGCCAGAACTTGGCCCTGACTTCTGACACCCAGTTTAGCATGAAGTTCAGTCTACTTGTGAGACTGGTAAACTTGTTGGGACTTGGGACCAACTCTATTATATATCCTTCTTAAAAGTCAGCATGGGGGAAAGGTAGGTATCCATTCTGATGGAAACTTGCAAGTGAACCAATGTGTGTCATGCTTTACTGTTCAGAGAAGTGGGAATACTGATCCCTTGATAAGTCAAATAAACAGATTGAAGACTGATCATCTGCATAAGGGTTTGATTGACTCAAGTGACACCATCATTTGGCACAGTGCTTAAGGCATTTGACTGCTAACCAGAAGGCTGGCAGTTCAAACCCTGTAGCCAATCCACAGAAGGAAGAAGGGGCAATCTACTTCCATAAAGATTTACTGCCTCGGAAACCCAATGGGGCTTGCTATGGGTTGAAATCATCTCAGTGGCAGTGGGTTTGGTTAGACAGGTGCAAAATGAGCAAATTCCTGATCTGTGGCATTCTGGATATGCTCCATTTCACTGTGAGTGCACTGGCAACCATACTGTCACATATATCACTGTGATAATATTTCATGATACATAGTATATGGTACACTTCATAACTTCATAAGAGGAATTACTATTAATAAATGTTGTTGCTATTAGTTGCCATCTGGTTGGCTCCTTATGTATCATAGAATGAAACACTGCCTAGTTCTGTGGCATATTCCACAGACAATATTCTGTTGTGACATAAAGTTTTAATTGGCTTATTTTCACCAGGCTTTTCCTCCAAGTCTTTCTTAGTCTGGCAGCTCTGCTGAAACCTGTCCACTTTGAGTGACCCTGCTGGTATTTGAAATAGCCATGGTGGCATAACTTCCAGAAACATAGAAGCCACCATGACAGACTGATGCAGGTGGTAGTGTTGTTATGTGCCATCGAGTCAGACCTGACTCATAGTGACCTCTCCTTGGGTTTCCGAGGCAGTATCACTATGGAAGTAGACTGCCCAACCTTCCTTCCAAGGAGTGGCTGGTGGGTTTGAACCACCAACCTTCTGGTTAGCAGTTAAGTGTTTTAGGCACTATGCTACCAGAGCTCCTTTTCCCCTTATAAACATATCCAATCAAGTATTGGCTGAAGGCGGACTTACATGCTCTCTGTTATCCACACCCCATAGTCATTTCTAATGTACAAGCAGGTAAAAGAACATTCAATAGCCTTAGTACATTCAGATAAACACATAATCCAACACACATAATCCTTTTAAAGACATTCCAGGTTCATCTCTTAACCTTCATTACTGTCCCATTCTATGCATATGGCCTTAGGCCTTTGGGTACATGTAACCAAAAGACCTAGCTTCTGGATCAATTATCTCCTTTAAGAGGTAACACCAAACAAAGTAATGACAGGTGGTGGATTACTATAAATGTTGTTAGGTGCCATCAAATTGGTTCTAATTCCTAGCAACCCTATGCACAACAGAATGAAACACTGCTAATTCCCACGCCACCTTCACAATCACTGCCATACTTGAGCCTATCATCACAGCCCCTATGTCCACCCATCTTGCTGAGAGTCTTCCCCTTTTTCATTGACCTTCCACTTTACCAAGCATGATATCCTTCTCCAACGATTAGTCCCTTCTGATAACATGACCAATGTATAAGAGATGAAATCCGGCCATTCTCACTTCTAAGGATCAATTCTGTCATTACTTCCTTCAAGACAGATTTGTTCTTCTAGCAGTGCATGGTACATTCGATATTCTCCAACATCACAATTCAAATGCATCAGTTCTTTGCAGATTATCTTATTCGTTGTTCAGCTCTCATATGCATATGAAATTGAAAGTACAATGGCTTGGGGCAGGCACATTTTAGTCTTCAAAGTGACATCTTTGCTCTTTAACACTGTAAAGAGGTCTTTTGCAGCAGATTTGCTCAATGCAACTTGTGTCATTTGATTTCTAGGGGACATCTGCTGAGATTATTTGAGCCACAACAACTGGAATTTTAGAAACTTCACACAATGAAGTATTTTTCCAGCTCATGAACAGTCCAGTGCTGATGATCTAGACAGAAAAGTGGAAGGAAGGAGCTCTACTGCTCATGCTTCAGCCCACACTGAAGCCATGCCATGTTTTTTCAGCCTGATGCTTCCATGGGCTTTGATTGTGGATCCATATAAAATGAAATCCTTGACAACTCAATCTTTTCTCCACTTTTCGTGATATTGCTTATTGGTCCAGTTGTGATGCTTTGTGTTTTCTTTATGTTGAAGTGTAATCCATACTGAAGGCTGTAGTCTTTGATCTTCATTAGTGAGTGTTTCTTCACTTTCAGCAAGCAAAGTTGTGTCATCTGCGTGTCACGGGTTGTTAATGAGTCTTCCTCCAATCCTGATGCCATGTTATTCTTCATATAGTCCAGATTCCCAGATTATTTGATCAGCATATGAATAAGTATAAGCATATGAATACATATGGTGAAAGGATACAGCCCTGATGCACATCTTTCTTTATTTTATACCATGAAGTATCCCCTTGTTCTATTGGAATGACAGCCTCTTAGTCTATGTACAGGTTCCTGAAGAGCACAATTAAGTGTTCTGGAATTCCCATTCTTTTTTTTTTTTTTTTTTTAATAGATCTGAAGTTTTTATTTTTTAAAGATTTAATTACATGTTTTGAGTATTTGGGATAAGTACTCAATTACTAATCAAAAGGTTGACTTTTCAAACCCACCTAGAGGTGCTTCAGAAGAAAAGCCTGATAATTCCCTGATAGAAGGTCCCAGAAATCCACTCACTGCCATTGAGTCAATTACAACTCATAGTGACCCTATAGGACAGAGTAGGACTGAGCCGAGAGGGCTTCCAAGGCTGTAATCTTTAAAGAAGCAGACTGTCTCTCACAGAGGGGCCAGTGGGTTCAAACTACCAAACTAATTTTTTTAATGAATTTTATTGAAATATAATTTATGTACAGTAAAATACACAAAACTAAAGTGACATGGGTCAATCCTTTTTTTTCAGTGTTCTTTCCCCATCCCTCCCACCCCTGGCAACCAATAAAGAAAGCTTCTCTTCATATATAAACCTTTCCTTGATCCTCCACAACAACGAACTAATACTATATTTGTCCTTCTGTGATTGACTTATTTCACTCAGCATAATGTCCTCCAAGGAGCTCTGGGAGCATAGTACCTAAGGCATTGGACTGCTAAGCAGGAGGCTGGCGGTTCAAACCCACCAGCCACTCCTTGGAAGGGAGGAAGGGAGATTGGGCAATCTACTTCCGTAGTGATACTGCCTCAGAAACCCAAGAAGAAGTCTTGGGATGAGTTGGATCCCACTTGACAGCAGTGACTTTGGTTTGTTTTTAATGTCCTCCAAGTTCATCCAAGTTTTGCAGACTCTACATTATTCTTTAGTGCTGCATAGCATTCCATTGTGTGTATGTACCATAGTTTGGTCATCCACTCTTCTGTTGATGGGCACATAGGTTGTTTCCATCTTTTTGCTATTGTAAATGGTGCTGCAATGAATGTGGGTGTGCACATATCTGTTCCTGTCCTGGCTCTCACCTCTCTAGAATATATACCTAGTAATGGGATTGTTGGGTCAAATATTATCTCCAATTCCAGCTTACTAAGGAATCACCATTCTGCTTTCCACAGTGGTTGTTGTATCACTTCACAGTCTTAACAGCACTGTATGAGAGTCCCAATTTCTCCACATGCCTGCCAGCATTTGTTATTTTCTGTCTTGTTGAACCTTGCCATCAGTGGTGGAGTGAGATGGTCTCTCATTGTTGTTTTGATTTGCATCTCTCTAATGGCCAATGATCGTGAGCATCTCTTCATGCATTTGCTGGCTGCCTGAATATCCTCCTTGGTGAACTCTCTATTCATGTCTTCTGCCCATTTTTCAATTGAATTGTTAATCCCTTTGCTGTTGAGGCATTGGAGTTTTCTATATACCTTAGAGATAAGTCCCTTCTTGCCAGATATGTAATTATCGACAAGTATGAATTTGTTGCTGTCATTTTGTTATGTGTTTTTTTGTGATGTTGATTTCTTTGTTCCACTTAATTTTGTGTGCTGAGTTCATTTAGTTTATGAATTGTGTTATCATTTCCTTCGTCGCTATTGTTTTAGTACTTGCTAAATATTTGTGCTGGTCCTCTTTTTTATTTTGATGTGAAGATTTATCATTTTTCTTTGAGGTTACCTTGTGATTTATAGTTTTATTCCCAAGTTTAGAATAGTCCATTCTATCTTGTAGTTGTCTTCACTTCCCTACTACTTAGAAATTCTGTAACTACACAGTTTTTTCCTCTCTTTTTGGTTTGCAGTTGTCCTCATTTGTCAACTGATGTCTC
The DNA here is from genome assembly GCF_000298275.1 of Orycteropus afer afer. Taxonomy (NCBI): domain Eukaryota; kingdom Metazoa; phylum Chordata; class Mammalia; order Tubulidentata; family Orycteropodidae; genus Orycteropus; species Orycteropus afer. Next base: position 11,150,720 of record NW_006921594.1, on the reverse strand, counting down.
TGGTTCCCTGTTTACAATCTTGTAGGCTTATTTACTTTGGATTCTTCTATAACTGGGTTGGTTTCTGGGTTATGTCATCATGTGTGTTAATGGTCAGTTGGTGTTTACTGCTGTTAGTTCTCTGTCCAAAGGACTCTCTTTAGCATCTCTTGTAAGGTTGTAAATTAAATTCCTTTAATTTCTAATTATCTGGAAATGCCCTAATTTCACCATCATATTTGAGGGACAATTTTCCCGTGTATGTAATTCTTGATTGCAAATTTTTTTCTTTCAGGGTTTTATATATACCATCCCATTTTCTTCTCACCTGCATGGTTTCTGCTGAGAAATCAGAGCTTAGTCTTATTGGTTGCCCCTTGTATATAACTAACTTTTCATTTTTCCCATGCTGCTGTTAGGATTCTTTCCTCATCTTTGGTTTTGCTGAGTTTGATGATGATATGTCTTGGTGGTTTTCTGTTTGGGGTTCATTGGACTTCTTGAATGGATATATTCTCATCTTTCATCATACCAGGAAAATTCTCTTCCAACAAATCTTATCTCTTCCTGTTCTGGAATTCTGATTACATGTAGGTTGTTCCTTTTGATAGTATCCCACATGATCCCTAGGCTTTCTTCATTTTGTTTCAATCTTTTTTCTGATTGATCCCTTTCCAAAGAAAGGGCTCTCACTAATTCTGTTTTCCATTGATTCAATTCTACTCCTTGCTTGTTCAATGTTTTATCTATTTCTGAAAATTTAGTATTAATCTTCTGGATTTCTGTCTGTATATTTTGAATCATTTCTAATTTTTCATTTACTTTGTCATTTTGTTCTTGTATTGTCTTTTGAAATTGTTCTAGGGTCTTCTCTGTGTTTTCCTCAATTTTGTCAGTGTTTTCCTTGATCTGTCTCTCAATTCATTGAAGGTACCTAAATCTAATTCTTTTGAATTCCTTATCAAGGAGTTCCAATACTGTGTCTTCCTCAGGGATGTGTTTTGGGTCTGTATTCTGGTGTGTTTCTCCTGCTTTATCTTGCTTCTTTGTGTGGACTGTGATACTCTTATATCTCCAAGGCATTGTGATGTTTTTGTGTTTATGTTTAATTGGTGTTTGTATGTTGGAGTGACTTGCCCATGATTTTCATTTTCTTTGTTTTGTTTGTATGCTATCTACATAAGCAGGGTACTGTGCTATGCTCCCCTATTCACTAGCTGACAGCACTTAGACACTCACCACCAGTCTCCTTTCCCATTGTCGGTCTCCCGTATGTCCCTGCCGTCCTTGGCAAACAGAGCCTATTCTTAGGTCCCTGGAATCCAAATGAGAATGCTGTCACTTTAAAATCCAAAATGGCTGCCTCTTATAAACATTCAAAATGGCTGTGCCCTTGGTCACTTTAATCCAAAATGCCACCACTTGTAAACATTCAAAATGGCTTCACCCTCAGTCACTTTAAATACCCAAAATGGCCACTGCTTGTAAACAATCAAAATGTCTGTGCTCTCCAGCCAGCTGAAAGTCCAACCTCAGGTTGTCTCCCTCCTTGCTATTTCCCTTCCTAGTCATAGGCCACTGGCGCAGTTGTCCCTGCAGCCCTTGGAGACCAGGGCTGATCTTTAGGTCAATTCTCAGATCCCAACACCACTGGGAAATATTCAGGCTGTTGGTCCTGTCAGAGTAGCTGACAGTCCACTGTTCCAACAGTCTTCGTGTTCACTGTTTTCCTTCAGGTTTTTCCACTAGTTGGTGGCTAATCCACTTCTGTATACTTCCTTTCAAAGCTCAGGGCTCCAGGATTGTCTTCTGTATCTCTGGAAATTGGTTTCTCTTTTCTTTATTGAAGAGGATCTGTGTCACTTGTCTGCCTATTCCTCCATCTTACCGGAAATCTGGAATTCCCATTCTTTACAAGCACTATCCATAATTTGTTATGATCAACACAGTTGATGCCTTTGTGTAGTCAATGAAACAGATAAACATCTCGAACACGGGTATACATCTCAGGTGAACAATAAATCACAGGTAAACTATAAATAGAAACCTAGAAATTCAGTGTGGCAATAATGACTAGCTGTCCACCAACAAGTTATATGCCTTCTGCCATGTAGAGTGGCTATGAGGAGAAGGGTCCTGTACAGAGTGTGCACATCCATCTCCTCTTGTATCTAGGTAGGGCCAGGAGATGCACAGGTGGAAATCTGTGTCACTTTGCCCAGATGTTTAAGAAGCAAGTGTGTCTTTTCCATCCTGGGTTCTCTCTCCACTGCTGGCTAGATGTCCATGACCATAGAAGAAACATGGCATGGCTTCAGTGTAGGCTGACAGATGAGCAGTAGAGCTCCTTCCTTCCACTTTCCTGGTCTAGATCGTCAGTACTGGACTGTTCATGAGCTGGGAAAAAACTTCAATTGTGTGAAGTTTCTAAAATTTGGGTCTTTGTTGATCAAATAATCTCAGAAATGAATCTAATATAACAATCTAATATAACAGTTTATATTATATTTATATTATTATATTATTTATATTTATATTATGGGAGCTCTGGTAGCATAGTGCCTAAGGCACTTGACTGCTAGCCAGAAGGCTGGTGGTTCAAACCCACCAGCTACTCCTTGGAAGGAAGACTGGGCAATCTACTTCTGTAGTGATACTGCCTTGGCAACCCAAGGAGGGGTTGCTATGAGTCAGGTCCAACTCAACAGCACATAACAACAACATAACAACGTAACAATTTAAAAAGTTGTTACAGCAGAGGTGTGTGGTGCTCCTAGAGAGTGTGATAATGGGCTTTGGCTTTGATAAGGAGGCCAGTCTTTCTTAAGGAAAACCACGACTGAGCTGAGATCTGGGCTCTAGGGAGTAAGGTAGAGGCAGAGCCAGGGAAAGGAGGAGTGGTCTCATGAGGGCCTAAAGGCCTGGTCACACACAGCCCTGAGGTCTTTTGGTCTTTACCTTCAGATCAATGGGAAGACACTGATGTCTTTTAAGGCTGGAGGTGGGAGAGGAATGACTTCATCAGAAACAATACTTATTCTGCTCCTCTAATTTTAAAACTACCAACTAAAACTAAAGGCAAGAACTACAAGTGAATTCTTAGAGTTATAAAAAATAGGAGAAACACTTTGAAGCTTTCAGATGAAAGGCACTGCTTAACATATCAAAGAATGGTCATGATCAGATAAGAAGTTATAAACAGTGCTATGATTTTTAATTCTTTGGTGTTGATTAAAACATGGATTCTCTTAAGGCCTTTTTATATCATCTACTAATGAAGCTAAATTTGATTAAAAGGGAGTCACCTGAATTTATAAGCCTGGAAAAATTATGTTGCCCACCACCTGATTAATACTGTTGAAAGTGAATACTCTGGGAGAAAAAGGAAATAGTAATAATTTAATTCAATAAAAAAGTGGACTAAACTTTACAAAATATGATTTCTTAAGTGACCTTCACTGACTTGTAAGGTGATCAGGGGAAAGTAACTAGATATTGTAGTTAATTTGATTTATATTTAAGAATTTGAAGAAAGGAGTCAAACACACATAAAGCATTTCTTCCTTTAAAATGTGATTATCAACACTAACATATACTTTGAATGGAGGCTGCATAATGCTGTGTGCTAAGAGCAGATATATTTGGTAACAAAACTACACCTTTTGTATATAATCAGTTTGTCCATATGTTCACTATTTCAGTTTATGCAGACTTGAACTTTCCAAAAGTAGGTGACAGACATTTCTGTGCATTTCAAATTCTGGATGAAAACAGGAGTAGTAAACATTAACCTTTTAATTGTGTAGCGAGCAAATCTAATCTCAGAACAAGAGTACAATTTCAGGCTATTTTTCAAACTTTAGAAAAGCTGTGTAGACTAGACCCACATAATTTGCATGATTCACATTTTCATCAAACTGTCATTTACATAATTCAGCCCTGTCAATTCGTTTTTCTGCTTAAATTACTGTAAAAGTGCAATATATGTAGCCAGAGGAATGTTCCCAAGGAAACTTTAGATATATTTTCTTATAAATTACCAAAGTCCCCTTGGTTTTACAGGTCCTGGGAACTACAGCCTGCTGCAAAGAGGCCTCCACTATCACCACTTTCTAAGACACAGCCTGCCAAAATTTTAATTTTAAAATTTAATATGAGTTGAATTAAGAACTGATCATTTTATTGCTCTATCAATTTAGACTGTGGTCTGACCACTTTTATTATTACCTTTTTCTTTTCTTTGCTCTGACAAATTTTAATATATTGTTAAATATATTAAAATTTAATATATTGTTGTTGTTTTGTGCCATTGAGTCAATTCCGACTCATCGTGACCCCATGTGACAGAGCAGAACTGCTCCACAGGGTTTCCTGGGCGTCAATCATCACAGGCGCTGATCTCCAGGCCTTTTCTCCTGTGGACCACTGGCGAGCTCGAACTACCAACCTCCCAGTTAGCAGCTGAGTGCTTAACTACTGAGTCATCAGGACTCCTTTAATTTTAATATACTTGAATAAAAAGGTTTTTCTTTTTAACTTCATATGCAAAATTTTAAATACCCAATAAAGTTGCTCATTGATATCAAACTGTAGTTCATATTCCTAGGAGAAATTATAAATAATAAATCAGATCATAAAGGAAGGGATAAAATTACAGTAAGATAAATTAGGAACAGCAAATGAGAATGAATGTACATCTCTTAAAAGGAAGGGGAGGAAAAATATTAAAAGAATGAAAAATTAAAGGTAGAATTTGGTTGCACAGTTTTTCTTTGTTGGCAGTAAACAAATCTCATTATAAAACAGAAATGAGAAGAGGTTTTGCCAAGTTTTCAAACATTTGGATAAAGACTAAACATTTCTTTCCTTTTTTACTATCACTTTTCAAAGTTGGCAAGTAAGTTTTGCTTTAAAATCCTCTTTGGATGCTCCAGTTTTCTAGCTGTTTTTTGATTCAGACATGAACTCACAAGGAGTTCTCTTACTTTCAATTTTCCTCACAACTTCCTGAGTATTTGACATACTCATTGAACTGAATTTGAGGTCTTTTCATAATACTGCTCTGGAAAGAAAGAGGAACAAACCACAACAGAAATGAAGTAAAATGAGTTTCAAATATGAGGAGGATGTGGCTTCAATGATGTTTCCAATAATATTTGTTGGCACCTCAGACCTTCAAAGGAAGACTGAGTCTCTATTTCTTAGTTAATTGTGCCAGGACTGAATGTCAATTCTAGTTATATTGCTATTTGGAACCAAATGGAACTTTCTGAGCATAAAAACAAAAAATAAAATGCAGAGGAATTTAAACATTAAATTATGGCTTGGGAAGACCCTCCAACCATATCTAAGCCTGCCATTATAGATTTTTCCATATTAGTATCTAAGCAGAGTGGCCTAGTCTTGGTCACTATTGAATGGCTTTGGGGTCCTCAGATCCCTTAGTTCTCTAAGTCAGTCTCTGATTTAAGATTATGAAACCCTTGGTTTTATACAAGTCTGGATTACTGTGAGTTCCAGGTCTCTAACTGTGGTTAAGTATGAATATGAAGCAAACCACATAAAGAGAGGTCATTTTTAATGCAACATGACCTGTAGTAAGTGAACCATTATTTATAGATTAAGCAATCAAATCATGAGTTCAATAGCTTACCAGGTGACATTAGGCAAATTACTTCCTCTCTGTACAAAATGAGGTTAGTAATCCTGACCTATCTTTTAAGGTCTCTAGGGACAATTCATTTAGGAATCATCAAAGTGCTGTATAAATGTTACTGGTGTTATGAGAGCTTGGTTTCATTGTCATTGGAAGGCCACCATCATAATAAGGAATTCAGAGGTTTAGTCAGAGGTGAATTAACAAAGCAAGGTCTATGCTAATACAAGTACCCTCTGACCTTGGATCACTGAGCTTGAAAAACAGCAGAGACTTGAATGTGAATGAAGTTTGCATTTTCAGAGTCACAGAGTTTTTGTTAATGTATCTCGTATTCAATTGCTTTGCTTTGAAAATCATTACATTGCAAGCAAAACAACCAATTTCCATTTCTACTTACATTTTATTTTTGCATTATTCTCATTGGTATTCTCAGCATCATTTGCATTTAAGCAAGACATTAGTAGCATCCAAGGCCCTTTCTTCTGTGTCAACCATTCAGCAGGTCCAGAAAACATGCCCGCCAGTGGACATAGGCTACGGAGACACCAAGCTTCTTTCATTTTCAGGTTATATTATTGTGAGGATTCACAGACTCCTTTCATTACTCTTACAGACATTAAGTTCTCTTTTTCCAATTGAATTTTCATTATTCATTCACTTCTTTGACAAACTTTTACTGAGTACCTACTATGTACCAGGTGTTGTCCTAGGTGCTGGAGATGGCTATCCCTCCCCCAACACAATATATATTCCAATGGATGAAGACAAATAGTAAAGAAATTAAATATGGTATTCTAGAATGTAAAAAAAAAAAAAAAAACTACAGTGAGAGGATGAGAGTGCAAAGAGGGGGCAGAGGCTGCATTTGATGGTCAGGGAAAACCTTGTTGCTTGAGAAGGTGTGATTTGAGTAAAGATGTGAGGAACATGAATGTGGGAGACATTGAGGAAGGGCTTTACAGGTGGGGTGAGGGGAGAGGGAATGTGTACCACACAAATGCAAAGGACCTGAGGTAGGAGTTTCTCTGTGTTTGAGGAGCATAAAGAAGTCAGGGTGACTGAGGGGTGTAAGCAAGTGGCTTGAAGCCAGAGATAGAATGGGATTCCAGATAATCTAGGGCTGGTACATCACTGCAAGCATGCTAGCTTTCATTCTGAGTGAGATGAGAAGGCATTGAGTGGTTCTGAGCAGAGGAGTGATATGCTTGACTTCCATGTTAAAGGATGGGATAGGTCATATTGCTGAAGGGGAACAAGGGTGAGACAAGACCATGTAAAAGGCTTCTGCAGTAGTCTAGAGATGTCAGTGGCTTGGCCCAGAGTGGTGGTGTGTGGTAGTCTCACAGCTTTCAACTATTTAACATATCCTTCTTCATCTAGCTATGATTACTTATCTGAATAAGTTTGTATCTAAGGAAAATTCTTTTCTTTAAAGTCTTTCTCCTCCCTGTCAATAATCATGCTTTTCCTTACATCAGACTATCTTATATCAGGTCAAAACATGCCAAATTTGGATGCAGTCAAATCAATAAGTAAACAAAAGTACACTTGATTCACTAGGATTATTTGGAGTTCTTAGCCTAAGGCACTTGACTGCTAACCAGAAGGCTGGTGGTTCAAACCCACCAGCCACTCCTCAGAAGGAAGGTTGGGCAATCTACTTCTGTAATGATACCGCCTCAGAAACCCAAGGAGGGGTCACTATGAGTCGGATCTGACTCGATGGCAGTGGGGTTTTTTAGTGAAGACACTCTGCCACTCTGCAGCGGACCCTGTACTATAGCATAAAAGAGTTCAATGTTGGGGGGGGGGTGGCTAGAGAGAGGAGAAGAGGGATTGGCATGAGGAAAAACACAGTTTTCAGCAACTTATACAAATCCACTTGCCTTTTCAGTGAATTAAGTTCTACAAGCAGTACAAAATCATTTTGAGGCACATTAATCTTTATTCTGTTTCCATAAGTTCTACATCCAATTAACCAAAGAAATATTCACTGGCATTTAAGTCTTGCATGTGTAAACATTAGCACTTTTTTATTAATCGTTAGCCATCTATCATCAAACAGGCAGTGTGTACCAGGCAAACCTAAGTCCTGAGACTCTGATTGCCAGGGAACAATAGGAGTAGACACAGCCTTCACCAACCAGAAAGGAGGTGGCTGCATTCAAGCACAATTTTCATGTTCTTCAGGAAGGAGGCAGCAATGGCCACCACCCAAAGGGAAGATTCTGGAAAAATGACTCTTGTGGGGAAAGGAGGAAAATTATTAGTCTTTTCAAACCAACTAGAAGAAAAGTTCATGGCAGCTTCAGGCCCAAAGTTGAAGAAGGGATGAGTAACCAGGGAGTTCTTGGATTACCATGACATGCTCTTCAGGAAGGTGGAAGGACTCTACTCTTTTCTGGATCTCATTTTTCTCAGAATAATTAAGAATGACACTTTTCATTTTAGAAATTCAGTGGTGTACAACCTGCATGGATATTACTTTAAATGAACTTTTTGTCTTCTTTCTCCATTATGATTGACTTACCAGAAAAATAATACTCCTTGACATCTAGGGGAAAATTTTTTTTTCCAAGCTTTAGGTTCTGAGCTCCAACTGCCCCAGTTATCTGTGTTGCTAGCTTCCTCATCTCTTTCAGGGCTTTATTTAAATGTCATCTTCTCCACAAGGCCTTCTTTGGAAACTCTGTCCAAAATGGCACTCAAATATTCCACCCAAATTTCTGTCTCCCTTTCCTGCTTTCGTTTTCCCTTTAGCACATAGCACTGTCTAACACAGTATGTATTTTATTTGCTTATTTTCTTGTGCATCAGGCTTCATGACAGGGATTTTGTCTGTGCTGCATCTCCAATGCCTAACACATATGGAGCATCAACAAATATTTGTTGAATTCATTCCACAAAGTGATTAGAGAATAAGGTTAATCTTGACATGTTGTATTTAAAAGATCAATTTGGGCTCATACCTGCATGGAAAGTATTTCTGGAGTGACACATAAGAGACTGATAATAGCATTTACCTTAGGCAAAATGATTTGAAGGGGAGAATTTGATGCTAATAATATTACACATTCATGTAATATTCACATCTTCAAATCAGAGTTGGTTTTTTTTTTTTTTTATATACCTCTCAGATGTCTGAATATATAAATTATGGGCCATTTTAATTCTTTTCATATTTTTCAATGGGACTACAAACTAAAAAAGTTAACAAGTTAACCAAATGTATGTGCAAAGATCTGTGAAGACTACACATATATATGTATAGTTTCCTAATGTATTCAAATGTAATATACAATGTTAACATAAAAAAAAAATTTCATAGCTGCCCTACTTTTTGAGTGTCCAAAGATCTCATACCTAATGGGGATAGCAGGATGTTGGTACGAAAGACAGCTATAATAATGAAGACTTGCCAGTAACCAGGATATTTGAACACCAGAGAAGAAAGTAGGTAAGAATGTTTTCTTACAACCTTACTTATAGTAATTATACTGTGGCAAGTTTTTGAGTGGGAGCTAAAACTTGAAATCAATTCAAGTTTTACTTGAATTTCAGGATAAGGCTAAGTATTGTACAATATAGCTTCATAATGAGATTTCCTGATAAAACTGGGAAACCATGAAGACCAGTGCACAAGCAGAAAAGGCAAAGAGAAGTGGGTTAACAAGTAGAATTAAATTATAAGAGTACAGTTATTTAAAAAGTAAGAACAGTCAGAATAAAAAGAATGGTCATACGGCCAATGAGTGTAACTTCTTAATAGTGGAAATAAAATATTGCATTCAATATCATTGAGGTAAACATGAGAAATGTATAGATTTGATAGATTACTTTCTGGAAATGAAATGTGAACATCAAAATTGGGAAACGTGCCCTAGATTCTTACTTGTAATTAACCAGTAGCCTGTAGTAGAAAGGAGCCCTGGTGGTGTAGTTAAATTCTTGGCTGCTAACTGAAAGGTCAGCAGTTCAAACCCACAGGCCATTCCACAGGAGTACATGTGACAGTCTGCTTCTGTAAATATTACAGCCTCAGAAACCCTGCAGGGCAGTTCTTCTCTGTCCTATAGGGTCGATATGAGTTAGAATCAACTCAGCAGCAATGGGTTTGGTGGTGACTAGGTATAAAGGATTGAACTGTATCTTAAAAAGAAAAAAATGTGTCAGCTTGGCTTGGCCATGATTTTATGTGGGTTGGAGTTAGGTAATGATGTAATTTGGCAGTTATGTAATGATGTAATCATCCTCCATTGTGCAACTTCATGCGATAATCCAATCAGTTGTAAAGGGATTAGGGTGGGATGCAATGCCCTTACTCAGGTCACAGCCCTGATAAGATGTAACAGGAGTTTCCCTGGGATGTGGCCTGTATCACCTTATCTTACAAGAGATAAAAGGAGAGATAAGCAAGTGGAGAGAGGGATCTATTACTTCCAAGGAAGGAAAGCTGGGAGTGGACTATGTCTTTTGGATTAGAAACAGCTGAGAACCAGTTAGGGAAAGATTGATGCCAAGACACATAGACATCTCCAAGGAATGCTGGGCCCAAAGATGTTGAAAGGAGACAAGGGCCAACAGTGAGAGAAGGTCTTTCTCTGGAGCTGGTGCCCTGAATTCAAATTTCTAGTCTCCTTGATTACGAGAAAATCCATTTCTGTTTATGAAAGCCATCCACCTGTGGTATTTCTTTCATAGCAGCACTAGAGAACTAATGTTCTTAAGAGAAACCAAGGACAAGGGAGAACAGCACAGAAGGGATGGGACTGTCTTGTAGAAGAGGAAAGAAGAGACTTGTGACCCACATGACTCATGCTGCCTGCAGCTCCACTTCTTTTAACAGCATTCAGTTATTCTGGGATCTTTTCCCCACTCTCTCACTCTCTTGATTATTCCCCTTTCCAACCAAATGGGCTTTGATTTTATTTTTAATCTACCTAACACCAGCTGTTGCCAGAGCCTTCCTCTTGCAGGGCTCAGTCCAAGCAGTCTGATCATTAAAGCAAACAAGGAGCACATGGAGCCGGCACAGTTTTGGAAAAGGCACTGGTTCCAATGTCTGGCTCAGAATTCACTTCTGCATGTTCCGAGCTGGGTAGCTTTGGGCACAGAATTTGATCTTGTTGGCTCTCAGTTTTCTCATTCTTAAAATGGGGAGAAGGAGACCTGCCCTCTCAACAGAGGGTGGTTAAGAGGATCAAACCAGCTCAGGCAAACTGTAGAGCACTCTACACAAGCAAGATATTTTTATGGTGATTTTTGTAATAGCCATGGAACATTGGAACAGAAAGGAAAAATTGTCCTAAGGAAAAGAGCCGAATTTCTTCAGTACACTTACTCCATATCCAACTGTAATAAAAGTCAGATAATGAGTATTTTCAGGGGTGTTTTCAAGGGTGCAAAATTTTGGTTTCAATATATTAGCTTTGTTGCATTGGTATAATAACAGGTTGATTCATAGTAAATTTCATTTCACGAAGTTCAAAAAACTGAGAAATTGAATATAATCTTACAGGTCATCTTTGAAGCTATTTATGAGCTAAAGCTAACAAATCCAGCTCTGGTATTTTAAAAACTGCCCTAATTCAGCTTTTCTCATCCTCTTCACTGAATTCTCTGGTATACAAGACAGTTGATACTGAAAACCTGGGGGTAACTCTCAAGTTAGTGCAGAGAAAGTGACAACAGAATATTCTTTTTAATCAAAAATGTATATGAGTTATGTTTATACCACACTATGCACACAGAAAGAATTGTACTACAATACCCTTAAGAAATAACAGGAATGTTATTAAGGGAAATGAAGGCCTGGCTAGAAATTTGCTTAAAGTCATATAAAAATGGTCTACAGGACTATTAAGACCAAATGTCTGCATGAAGAATAACAAATACAATGAAATAACGTTTCCACATCCTGTGAGTGTATACCCTTACAGCAAACATACATCTACTAGCATTTATTTCCCTTTACAATGTGTTCACATTTTGCAAATGAAAATATTTTAACGAAACCTGATTGTCATTATCCCACCAAAGTCCCTCTTTTAAGTGTTTAACAGACTATGTGAAAGACACTGATTTTTGAAACAAACTCCATTAAACAGAAAGGCGCACTGAATAAACTAAATCAATGAACAGAGAACATGAGGCTTCAGACAAGGCTGTACTGTTGAAACACAATTCTGATTTTGGCTACAGCTACAAACAAATCATTAAAATTATTCCCAAGAGAAGAGCAAAAATCAATGGTCCAAGTGAGCAAGACAGTCAAACAGTACTTCCCTCTGCACATTAACAAGCACAGATATTACCTTCCAATTGAAGTTATCTTACTGTTTCCAGTTCCCTTCCAGTAGCAAAAGGAAAATCCTCCACAAAGTGCCATCCCAGCACATTTCTGCAGATAAAAGCCCTGGCGATTGAACCCCGCTGTGGCTGGACCATGTGCAGTAAAATGTTAAAGTCCTGCTCCCAACAGCCAATCGGAAGCTGCCCAGACTTCCAGGGCCTCCCAGGGTGATCAGCCCTGCTTTGTGGCAATACAATGGGGGTTAAACATTTCCTCTTATCCATTTAGAAGCAAGAAAAATCTGTTTAGTTGCTCAAAACTGTTAAAGCAAAATACACAATGGGTTGTGGTTTGGTAATGCCAAACATGACTGCCATATTCTCACCTATCCTGGGAGGAAGGATGTAATGAATGGTGTTATACAGTCTCTCTCTTATTTTTTTTTAACCTAGTATTAACTTAAAACTTTTTAGAATTCGCATTTGGTTGTTTGATAAACAGTCTTTCTTTATAGGACACATAACTGCTTGAGAACTGCTTACTTAGATCGGTATCAGAACCAACTTCACATCCATGTATAAACTGCCATCCCTGGGACTCACAACAGTCATTGCTGACTGTTTCCTTTCCAGAAGCATAGAAACTCCACTTTCTTCAATTACTGTAATGTGAAGTCTTAGGGAAAAACAAATATTGTAAGGTTTTTCTGTGTTTCTTTTCCTATATCTTTTTATCTCTCAAATTCATTTCTCTTTGGGGCTTCTCTAGTACCAGTTGCCATTAAACCACTGTTACCGAGTCAATTCCAACTTACAGAGACCCTTTAGGACAGAGCAGAACCGGCCCATAGCTGTAAATCGTTAAGTAAGCAAACTACCTCATCTCTTTCCCACGGAGAGGCTGGTGGGTTCAAACCACTAAACAATTTGGTTAGCAGCCAATTGTTTTTAACCACCAGAGCTCCTCCCATTAACATTACCATTCACCTATTTAAGTGGAAAGAATTTTAAAATGTTGATTATTCACATAAGCCGAATATTACTGGTATATAAGTACACAGATAAAAATAATAAATATTGATCCAGCAGTTATATTAGAGTGCTAAATACATTAGGATTGTATTTCACACTAAGAAGCTCTAAAGACAGTAATGGATCCCTCCTTGGGTTTCTGAGGCAGTATCACTATGGAAGTAGATTGCCCAAGCTTCCTTCTGAGGAGTGGCTGGTGGGTTTGAACCACCATCCTTCTGGTTAGCAGTCAAATGCCTTAGGCACTATGCTACCAGAGCTCCTAAAATGCATTATATACAGTAGTTTCTCACTATTGCAATTCTCATGAATCTTTAAGCCACTGTTTTTTTGCTTGAACTTCTAATGATTAGTTTTCAAGCTTTAAGTTTCTGTGGAAAAACTTTAAGGGAAGTAGGTTTCTAAGTCATTGGCCAGATATGATTCAAGTGTAGAAAATGTCTATTGACTGCCTTTTCAATTATAGTTATTCACTTCCTAAGAGCAAATCTAAAAATCTATTCCCCATGTATTACAGTGACCATTGTACACAATGGGTGGATATAGTTCTTTGAAGCTCTTTTCAGCACTTCTTAAGACCTGCTTAGAATAATGCCTTTCTTCCCAAAAGCACAACCAACATGTAACATAATCTCTTTCAAAGCGTATTGTCAGAGAGATCAACAATAACCACGAGCACATGACTTCCAAAACCCAACCAAGTGGAGATATCCCAGAATCTTGACTGGCTTCTACCTCTACACATGTGTTTCTCTGCTAAATATGTCCTAATTAGCTTTGAATTATGCTAACAAAGGCTTGAACAAGATAAAAATTATTTTCTGATTTATCTTTTACTTGTTAAAAAGATAAAACAAATAGAGGAGGAAAGCCTTTATAGCTATTTCCTCTTGATTCCATATCTGTTGCTCTGTGTGTGTGTTTTCAGGGGTACCAGCTGATAGGACGCAGAAAATAACCATCTGCTCAGTCAGCTATCCACCACACACTGCTGATAACAGAAACCAGGCTAGGAAGTATGATTTAGAATTGCTACCCTTTTTAGGTTTTTGGGTTTTTTTGTGTGTGTGTTTTCCAATAATTTCTTTGGAATGAATTAAAAAATTTAAATAGACATTTCCATTGGAAAGTGGAATTGACCCACATTTTTCTAATAGTAGGGAGGAGCCCTGGTGGTGCAGAGGTTAGGTGGTTGGCTGCAAACCAAAAGATCAGCAAATCAAACCAACTGGCTGCTCCACTGGAGAAAGATGTTGCAGTCGGTTTCTGTAAAGATGTACAGCCTTGGAAACCTTATCAGGCAGTTCTACTCTGTCCTAAAGGGTAGCTATGAGTCAGAATCAACTTGCCAGCAATAGGATTTTTGGTTTCCATTAAAAAATTAACATAACCTTTTATTTCCCCAGTTAGCTATCCCCATAGGTATTAAAAAAGGCTCACGTACCAATTTGAAAGAAGGTTGTGTTTTAAAGAGCAGTGTGGAGACTATTGAAAATTCTGCTGGAAGGCAGCGTTGCTGTATTCTGAACAGCACAGCCTGAATGAAGGAGAGAGTGTGACTGTGCAGTTGACTGACCGAGCCTAATCAGAATTATTTCGGCACAGTGCTTCACTACAGCCAGAGCCCCGTTAAACGGTAAGTGCTGCCTGCAGACCCATTTCTTGCTCTATCTCCCACTGTGACCTGTGACTTTTCAAAAGTGGTTACTCAGTAGGCTACTCAAAACATTTTTCCGTAAATGGAGGTACTGGGTTTAATGGTTTCCTCAAAATCCATCATCAAATCTGCCACTTGATTACAAGAATGGCTTTGTTGTTGTTGTTAGCTGCCATCAAGCCGGCCCCGAACTCATGGCAGAGTCCTGTACCTTGCATGAGGGTTTTGGATCAAACTGTTGTGATCCCTAATATTTCATTGGCTGATTTTTTGGAAGGAGATTGCCAGGCCTTCCTTCTTGGTGCATCTGAGTCTGGAAGCTCTGCAGAAACCTGTTCGGCCTCATAGCAGTACATGAGCCTCCAGTGACAGAAGGTGGTAGCTGGGCATGACATGCACTGACTGGGAATTGAACCTGGGTCTTCCACACGAAAGGTGAGAAATCTACCACTGAACCACCACTGCCCTATTACAAGAATGGATACTACCCTACTGATACAGGACCTTTGGGAGGGTCCTGAACAAGGGGAACCTTTGGACTAATGATTTCACCTTACATCTTGCAATATATTTTCTTTAAGAAAAGTTGCAGTCTTGACAGCTATTATCCCTTCAACAAAAGCACCTCTGTCTTTGAAAGTGTAATTTAGGATACCTCTTCTTAAACTCATCAGGTTATTAACTCTTATCATCTTGCCTAACACATCATTCTCAAACAGGTAGTTCCATTTTTAGAGCCCAGATAGATGACTGAATGCACCAAAATGTACATTCTGTCTTATGTTTCCCATATGTGATCTCTCAGGTTGTCTAGATCAATCTGTTTCTGGTGTCAAATGGATTTTCTACGTGACATGACTTGGTATACATTTTAGAATATCAGATGATACTTCTTCATTTAACTCTGAAAATTTATATCTAAATTTTGGGAGCTCTGGTAGCATAGTGCCTAAGGCACTTGACTGCTAACCAGATAGCTGGCGGTTCAAACCCACCAGTCACTCCTTGGAAGGAAGATGGGGCAATCTGCTTCCATAGTGATACTGCCTCAAAAACCCAAGGAGGGGTCTCTATGAGTTGGGTCTGACTCAATGGCACATAACAACAACAACAACAACAAGTAGAAAGAGGGAATTTCAGTTTCATGAAACCCGCTATCCAATTTTTATAATTCTCTGTCTCATAATGCATGTGTAGGTTATTTCATGTGTGTGGTTCCACCTCATCTGTAAAATGAAGATAATATAATACCATCTTCATAAAGTTGATGTGAGGATTAAATCAATTAATAATCATTCATAAATCACTTAGAGCAGTGCCTGTCACATAGTGGATGCTATACAAGGGTCTGTATTAAAGAAATAAAAATAAATTAGAGATCCTCTATGAATGAGAAGATGGGCAAATGATTCTTTCAGACATTCCTTCAGAATAGAAAACTGTTATCTTGAACCATATGTGTACTTTCACAATCTTGTTTTTGTTATTATTTATTAGATCTCTGTATTTTCCCAAGTTTACATTCACAGACTATATATGCTATGCTTTATAGGTTATCTAGTGCAGAAGTGATATGTGCTTTTTTAAAAAAACAAAAATCATTTATAAGAAGATAAGAGGATGTCAGTTAGCTGGTTGAACATGAGATAAAGAATTTTGCTAAATTAGTCCATAAGCTGAGTGGGGAAAAAATGAGTTAATCAAGTGTTTCTTTCTTCCACTATGAAATGATATGCTACATCCAAGGGCATGCTTCTCAACACCACGAGTCTGCACGATGGAGACAAGTTAAGTGCTGTGTTGTTTGGTGAAAGTGTCGCAGGAGTCATCCTCATCCACTTCTGTAAATACAGTACACAGACTCGGGAACCCCACAGATAACTGGATGGCACAACAGACTGGGATCCTATTGCTTTCCATAATTTACTGACAGGCAACATGCCAAGATGCTAGAAAGGCATGGTGATGCTGAGAGAGAAGGAAAGAAAGAAACTGTTTTGGAGGCAAGTTGGTACTTTATTAAAAAATCTCAAGAAAACAGCAGAGATCGGTTTTCTTTCTGAGTTTTGTGCACCAGCAAAAACCAAAACTGAAATTTGCTTCTTCGTGAAGCTCTGTAGACAGCACCTCACATTCATTGCTCTCGTCTCTTCCTTTCTCTCTCTCAATCCCCATCTCCCTCCCACTCCTTCCCCATCTTGTTTAGATTACATATGGATGTTATAGAATACCACCTTTAAAAAAAGCACTCTGGCATTATTATAATCAAGAATGATTCTGTAAGGAGAGTCCTTGCAAACAAAAGTGGTCCAAATGTGGGGTGCCTCTACCAGAAGTACTGAAACATACTAGAATGTCTTGTATGTCACATCCCTCCAGTACTTTATGCTTTTCCTCTGCAGGTACTCATACATGTGCCAAGGTATCATACAACATTTCATCTAAGGCATATGTCTAATTGCACTGCCTTTAAAGCCTTAGTGAGAACTGCCTTCCTATACATGAACATTCACCAAATAATTAAAAAAGTAGAATAGCAACAATATAATCACAGCTGAAGTTTGAAAACAAGGGGTAGAAGTGAGAAGATAAATGTTTTTTTTAAAAAAAGAGATTGTAAAGAATGAGAAACGTGTTAGGGATGAAAGCAAATGAAATTGCCATTTTGTTTGTCAGAAAATGTCAATATCAATAATTTCCTATGGTTCAACCTAACTACTTTCCTGGGACTGTTCAGCTCTGGTAGCATCCAATCAGTTAACAAAAATCCAACAAAATCATTTTCATTCCATCATCAGTTGGAACATGTGAGATTCATTACCATTTTCTGGAAGTTTCCATTGCTGTAGCAATGACCTCTCAACAGCCACATATTGCTGAAGTGTGTTTGAGTGTTTTCTTACCTCCTTTTCATTGTGTATTTAAACACACACACACACCCCTATTCTGGAATTATTCTGCCTGCCTTGACTATATCTCCTGAAAATATAATACATGTAAGTTCATTTTTTAAATGACTTTACTTCTGGTATTTAAATTCATATTTGAATAATGCAGGATCAGTTGTTTCATAAAAATAAAATAGAAAGGGGTTTGCTAATTCTGTTTTAACAAAGTCCACCAAAAATACACTAGCTGGCTGGTAGAGGTCTTTTCAACAGGTATTTTCTGAACTGTAAAATTTACCACCTCTCGTGGCACAGTGGTTAAAGCACTCTGCTGCTAACCAAAAGCTTGGTAGTTGGAACCCACCAGCCACTCTGCAGGAGAAAGATGTGGCAGCCTGCTTCTGTAAAGATTTACAGCCTTGGGAACGCTATGGGGCAGTTCTACTCTGTCCTGTAGGATTGCTATGAGTTGGAATCAACTCAATGGCAGTAAGTTTTTGACTACTTAGAAAAATTCTTAACAAATCCATTTCTGTTACAGTTGTTAAAATGATATTTGTGGGATACATACAAATCAGCCTCCCTTAGGAGATTTTTAAATAGTCAAAGCATGGGGTAGGTACATTATGAATGATCTTAATAATCTATTGAAATCATGGAATCCTTCCCCTGGTAAATGCAGAAACACCTGAACACCTATTTTTTATACAACTGGAGGTTTTATGAGAGTACCTAAATCACCAGTACAATTTTCTTAGATGGTTTTACCTCTTCTGTTCCAATTTATCCTACTCCCCACTCACTCAAAACTAGTATTTCTTCCTTAGACAACACTACAGAAAATAATAAAAGTCTTTACAATTCTCCATCTCAAATGTTGGCAATTCAAACTCATCAGCTGCTCTGTGGGAGAAAGATGAGGCAGTCTGCTTTTGTAAACATTTATAGCCTTGGAAACTCTATAGGGATCGCTATGAGTCGGAATCAACTCGAAGGCAGTGAGTTTGTTTGTTTGTTTAGAATGTATAAGCTTCCTTACAGTCTTATCAGAATACACACACACACACATACACATATATAGTCTAAATTTTATATATATATATATATACATATATATATACATATATATATGCAATTATATAATATGTATTACATACGTACATATATTCTGAATACTATTAAAATATGGAAAATACTTATAACATTAAAAAATTAAAAATCCCAAAATTGTAACTTTTCAGCAAAGTTACAATCTTGGGATTTTTAATTTTTGAAGTCAACATTATGTCATAAGTATTTTCCATATTTTTAACAGTATGCAGCATCATAATTTCAAGTGAACAGAGACTATTTCACTGAAATAATGTACCACAATTTTTACCAGTGGATACTAAGGATTTTTGATAGATTTTCTTTAAAATAAATAGACATGAAAAAAATAATAATAATAAATAAATAGACATAGAAACATCTTCTCTTGATTCTAAATATTATACTGTGTTCTAAAGGATTACATTGTTGTTCCCAATGCAACCAGAACTGAATAAGGCCATCTTCAGTCCTAGAAATTATCTTAAAATCTTTTGCCAGCTCAATAGATGCAAAACATGTTAGTCTTCCCAAATCAGTTACCATCTATTGCCCACAGTCTAAGAAGTTTCCATTGCCTGTAAGGTAAAATTCTTGGTCTCTTATTCAAAATCTTTTATAATTCAGCCCTTATGACTCCAAGCCAGTCTTCCATGACCCTTAAATACACATTGTCTGCTACAAAGAAACAGGTCTATGATCCTGCCCCAAACACAGCAGACCTATCCCAGCTTTGCACCTGTTTACTCCGTTTCCAGACACCACTCCTGGAATGTGTTCCTTGCTCCTCTCTCATTGTTTAAATGTCTGCCTCCCATCAACACCAAGATCAAGTCCATTTGCCCCTATG
Source organism: Orycteropus afer afer (assembly GCF_000298275.1). NCBI lineage: Eukaryota > Metazoa > Chordata > Mammalia > Tubulidentata > Orycteropodidae > Orycteropus > Orycteropus afer. The sequence goes on along the minus strand of NW_006921594.1, from coordinate 11,131,275 downwards.
AGGTTCCCTCTCTGACCTTAGACCTTATCAGCTAGAACGTCTTATCTTATATCTACTACCTGCTTTTTGTAATTTAGCTTTTTTAAAAATGTAACTATCTTTTCTCACCAGCTTGAATTATAAACGATTTCTGTAACTCCCAACAGCAAGCACAGCAATTTGCCCATAAAACCAAACCAGTGTGCCTTCAGCAGACTCTGACTCGTGGTGACTGTGTGTGACAGAGCAGGAGTGTGCAGCACAGGGTTTTCAGTGGTTGATTCTTCAGAAGTAGATCGCCAGGGCTTTCTTCCTATGCACCTCTGAGGGAACTCAAACTTCTAACTTTTTTTTTTTTTTTATTAGGATTTGGGTGAAGATTTACAGAGTAAATTCACTTTTCATACAGCAGTTCACATATACTTTGTCTCATGTCATTG
>NW_006921594.1:11119748-11120786 GCF_000298275.1 Orycteropus afer afer | reverse complement strand
TTGTGGTAAACTGTGGTCAATGACATGAGACAAAGTATATGTGAACTACTGTATGGAAAGTGAATTTGCTCTGTAAATCTTCACCCAAATCAAAATTAAAAAAAAAAAAAATCTGTAAAAAAAAACAAATGAAGAAAGCTTAAGGTTCATGTGGGATACCATCAAAAGGAACCATCTTCACCTCTTCATCTATTGTTTTTTGTTGTTGTTTCTGGGTGCTGTCGAGTCTGTTCCAACTCATAGCAACCCCCAAAGTAGAAGTGTCCCATGGGTTTTCTTGGCTGTAATCTTCACAGAAGCAGATGACTAGGTCTGAGTGGGTTTGAACCATCAAACATTCAGTTAGCAGCTGAATGCTTAACCATGGTGGCATCAAGGCTCCTTACTTAGTAATGACCTTGAATAATTAGCTCTTGGCTATGGACTCTCCTTCTCATGTTTTCATTCCCTGTTCTTTACATCTCATCCTTCCTTTAACATTTTTTCAATTTTTAAAAAATAAATCACTATAATCAAGGAATGTTAAAATATCATGTTCCTAATATACTTAATTTTTTATATAAGATGGTGAATGAGAAAGAAATAAATAAGAAAATGGAAAAATTTGACCATTTTATATTTGCTATTACTAGCAGGAGAAAGATGTGGCAATCTGTTTCTGTCAAGATTTATAGCTTTGGGAACCCTATGGGGCAGTTCTATCCTGTTGGAATCAACTTGACAGCAGTGGGTTTGGTTTGATATTTGGTTATATTATATTAGGACATGGTCAAGAATAAAATCTAGAATTTTTTAAGCACTTTTTTAAGCATTTTATGCATACTGACATTTGTTAACTAATCATCAAAATAACTTTATGATGCCATTTTACGAAAGAAAACATTGAGGGTCAGAGAGGTTAAGTAACTTACCTAAAATCGCACAGCAAGAAAATCATAGAACTAAGAACAGATATATGCATGCCCATGTTCATCGCAGCACTATTTACAATAGCCAAAACATGGAAACAACCTAGATGTCCATCAACTGAGGAATGGA